>NC_138381.1:71402147-71428766 GCF_054177405.1 Leptonychotes weddellii
CCTCCAGTTCCATCCACGTCATTGCAAATGGCAAGATCTCATTCCTTTTGATGGCTGCATAATATTCCATTGTATATATATACCACATCTTCTTTATCCATTCATACAGATCAAGGCTCTTATTGATCCTGTGCCCATGCAAGCGTGATACATATAGTGATGGAGAGCGGGTGTCAGGGCCACGCTGCCTGGGTTCAAGTCCATGTTCCACCATTTTTCTAAGCTGTGCAAGGTGGGCAAGTCCCATTCACCCCAAGTCTCCTTTATTCTCATCTGTGCAATGGACATACATGCTGATTACTTCATTGGATTTTTGATGAGGTTTAAATGAAACAAGCTCGAAAAGCCTAGCACCTTACTGATGCTCAATGTGAGCTGTTGGGGATGGATGTGTATCTGGGATCTTTTCACTAGGGAAGAATGTGAAACATTCTTGAAGAATGTGAACATTCCCCGTTCACTCTTGCTGTGTAACAAACTAATTCAAAAGTTCAAGACTGAAAACAACAATGATTTGTTATTTCTCCTAATGTTGTGGGTCAAGAATCCAAGTAAGGCACAACTGGGCCATTCTCCAGCTCCACGAGGTATTGGCTGGGTTCACTCACTACTTTCGGCAGGTGGTCAGGCTGTTCTGGAAGGTCCAGGAAGACGTTCTCCTACATCTGGTTCCTCGAGGTTTCTCCACGCAGCCTCTCATTGTCCACATGGTATCTCATCATTCAGTAGTAGCGTGAGCTTCTTCATAGCCCAATGGTGGGCTTTCAGAGGGAATGTTGAAATTGTCAGTCCTCTTAAAGCCTAAGCCCAGAGCTGGCAGAGCATCACTTCTGCTGCATTCTTGTTGGCCAAGGCAAGCCACGAGCCCAGGCCAGATTCAAAGTTTGGATGGAGCAGCTGGTGTGTTCAGAGATGAAGTCCTCCATGGTGGACATCTTTGGGGGCTACATACATACCATGGGGGTCCAGAGCTTTCCCATATATCCAAGCAATCCAAGCCACTGTCCCACACCACCCCCGCCCCCTAGGTTCCATTCATACTCACAGTCCTGTGAGTTCCACCATGACATCATGCCCCCTTCAATAGCTGGCTCTTCGAATGAGTTGTTCATTGCCTGGATAACTTGTCCTTAGAATCCTAATTCAGCCATGACTCTCTCCAGGAAGCCCTGCATGATCCCCTAGATTGGGGTGATGCCCTTGTTATTTACTTCCCTAGCATCTGGTACCTCTCCTTAAACTCATCACCCCATAAATAACTATAAATTCAATGTCCATTGTCCTTCCAGACATGGTCCCATGAGGGCGAGGACCCTGTGAACCTTGTTCATCACATCATCCCCAGCTCCTGGCTCAGTACCTGCTACCTGGTAAGTACTCAGAAACTGGCCAAGTAGGTCCTGAGTCAGCAAGAGTCTTGGCACTTGGATTCCAGCCTCACCTTTGCCCCTTCCACCCTGTGTGACCTTGGTGTGGCAGGTTCCCTGGGAAGCGGAGGCTAGATTCAAGATTAATGAGCAGGACATTTACTGGGGATGGAAGAGAAGGAAAGAAATCAGGGTTGTGTGAAGGGAAAAGTTGAGCTGTGATACAGTTTCAACAAAGGCCTCAGCCAACCCCATGGAAGTTCTGAAGATGGGATGACCCTTCTACTGGGGCCAAAGGGCTAAACCTTCATTCCCCTGCACTGCCAGTCTTGGGATGCAGGCTGTCCCTGGAAGGGGACATAATCATAAGCAAGGTGGATGTCTTCAGCTGAGTGCAAGACCCAGATAGCTGGGACCTAAAGACATTCAACTGGCAACAATCCTAGAAACTGGGGGGGGGAGTGCGAGGGGGACAAGACTTTCACTTCCGAAATGGACCTAAGTAGCGCATCATACATTGTTGACACTTGGCCTTAATCATTCTGTGCCTCCTTTTTTTCATCAATGGAATGGAGATGGTGATATCCCCTTCTCAAACCCCAAGGAAAGACCTAAAATAAGTAATGGATGTCAAATGGCTTTGAAAATGTTCAAAGAACAGGGCACGTGGGTGGCTCAGTCGGTTAAGCATCTGACTCTTGGTTTCGGCTCAGGTCATGATCTCAAGGCCATGGGATCAAGCCCCAAGTGCAGAGTCTGCTTTAGATTCTTTCTCCCTCTCCCTCTGCCCCTCCCTGCTCACACTCTTTCTCTCTCTCTCAAATAAATACAGTCTTAAAAAAGAAAAAAGAAAACGTTCAAAGAAGAGGAGGATAAAAAGAAGGAAAAACTTGGCAGATGTCCTGAAATATCAAGAAGAGGAGGACTCTGGTCCCTGCTCCAAGTTTGTCAAGAGTGAAACTTATGGGACTCAGGTCACATCCACAGACAATTCAGATGGAAAGGTCTTGTCTTAAGCAAGCTCTCCACGCCACCAGCACCCAGTTCAACCCTTTAGAGAAAGACTTGGACGAAGCCTGGGCAAGCCCTAACACCACCCTCCATGGACCTCAGGGTCATTCTCCTTGTCTTTGGTGATTTCCTACAGAGAAATTACAACCCAGCTTTATTTGGCCATTGCACCAATATTTACATCAATAAGGCACTGTCTGTCTAGGGACTGGTGACTTTTGCTCCAGGCAGGAACACCAGATCCTAAGTACATAATGAAAGGAACATGGACTGGGTAGAGGTTTATCTTGATGGGAAAGCACCCCCTGGTGTGGTCTTAGCAGCTTTTCCCATGTCCCCCATGGTGGAAGAACGAGGCGTAGGATCTCAGACCTGCACATTGTTACTGTCGCTTCTCCTCCCAAGCAAATGATGTAACCAGGAGGTTTTGTTTGGGTATGTTTGTGGCAGGCATCAGATCCTTTAAGGAACCAAGCTGCAGCAATGATATTGTTCCCCAGTAACCAAGATGCCGGTGACTGTTGGCACAGATGCTAGGACCACTCCCTGGCTTGTCTATCCTGTCGGCAAGGAGAGTGAACAGTTCAGTCTATGGGGTGGGCCTTGTGCAGAAGAGGTCAGGAAGAGGAAGGAGAGAGAACCACAGATGGTCTGAAAGGATGACAAGAGTTCCCAGGCTCGACTCTTATGGATATTAGATTTTATTCATCACTTACTACACACCAGGCACTGAGAAAAGCACCTTTAGTACTTTATCTTGTTTGATCCTCACGACCACCTTTCTCCCATATGACTGATGATGGAACACAGGCTCAGAGGGGGGAAGTGTCCTCCCCCATTACTGAGTGATTACGAAACAGTGTGAACCCGGGGCTCTAGCATAAGCTCTTGATCACCAGCTACGTTGGGTAGCCTGGCCAATGTGATCGAACAGAATGAGTCCTAAAGTGAATTCAGCTTGATTTCATGTCTGTGTTACACAATGATAATATCCATATATCAGGAGTAACACAGCTCTAGATGTTTCCTGTTCTATCTACACCCTCTTTCTTCTCCCCCCTGCTCCCTCTCCATTTACTGAGGTCCTATATTATGTCAGACACGTGGATGTCGAAAGAGCTACACCATTGGTCCTATCCTCTGTCTCTTTGGGGAGACATTCTCTGAGGAAAGCCAGACACAAAAGCAAATTATTACAATGCCGAGGAGCATGCGATGTCTCAGAGATCCAAAGAGAGTCCCACAGGAACGCAGAGAGGGAGCTTACATGCCAGAAATGTTTCAGCAAGGGCAAGCCATGTACACTTGGACTTCATGGATACACAGGAGCAAAGAAGGAGGAGAGGGCAAAGCCTGAGGAAGACACTGGGTGTGCAAAGCTACATAAGAGAAACAAGCCGGGAGGCTGGGGAAACAGTGGGGTGGAGTGGAGGTCCAGAAGGAGAGTGGAGGGTCACAAGGCCACAGAGGAAGCTCATGACGACAGACCATGAATGCCATGTTAAGGCTGATCATTTCCCAGAGCCCACCACTTATTCTAACTGGGCTGTTCCTGGGCTGATATCTTCACAGGTCACTTTATTTACGCCTGAAGACTTCATCTAAATTCACAGGGATTTTGGCTAAGATCTGGACACCTGCCCTTCATCCTCCTGAGCCGACCCACGGCTACTTCTACCCCAAGGTCCCGCCCGGGGCAGTGAGGAAAGGGTCTGGCAAAAACAGCTCCTCTCTCCCGGGCTGAAATAAAAGACCACTCTGCGGGTGCTCTCAGCTCTCAATTTCTCCAGCCACTCTCTCCAGCAGAGCCCCCGTCTCCATTAATACTATTACTTGGAATGACATTTCCTCTGACTGTCGTTGTCTCTTTTTTTTCCTCCTCCTTAATTCCCTAATTTGTCCTAATATGCCCATTGCCTGCGTATCAAGTCATCCGCGAAGCCGCCCCATTTCCAGGTTCCTTCCTCCCCATCAGCCAAGCCTCCGTCTCCCACAGAAATTACAGGGGAGGCAGCCGCAAGCCCACAAGGGCAGGAAATAGAATTAGGGGACGTATTAATTGGGACATCAAGTCGGATTTCGTTCCAGGCACTTCCTTCCGTTAACCACTTTGAAGCTTCCCCTCCGTGGCTCTGTTTCTCATTAGATGGAGCTCTTAATGGTGAGGGGTGTTTATGCATGGTGCAAAGATGTCATGCCCTAACTTACAGACTGGCAGGCCCAGCGGATTGGTGAGGGCAAGGGGAGGAAATGGCCAGCCAAGGGGGCCAGGGTGGCAGAGGGTGGAAGGGACAGGGATGCTGAGAAAGGACTCCTTTTTAGTGACACTTACAAAAAAAGAGAGAGAGAGAAAGATGTGTTTCAGGCTGAAGAGAGATTCCATCAAAGTGCCATTATTTTAAACTTTCCCTTATGTGCAGTCTCCAGGGTCTGCAAGTTCATTTGCAAAGCGAGTTCCTTTCTCCTCCTTTTCTGTTGTAATTGTGCTTTTCCCAGGCAGCCATGGATTCACTGGCTGCTGGGACGCACAGTTGCCTCTGCCAACACCTAGGGAACTGGTCAAAATGAAAGTATTTGGCCTGATCCAGAGAAAGGTGCTGGGGCACCTTGTTCCTCCATGTCTCCCGAGCTCTCGGTTTTGACATCTCCACTGAAGGACACTTACAAGCCCCCATTTGCCCTAGAACTGCTCCACCCGAGCCGGCCACCCCACCTCTTTTGAGGTCCTCCCTCTTCAAAGGTGTGGTTGGCTTGTGCCTTTGTGGAATCCCCACTCAGAGGTGTTTTTGCCAACACTAATTCAAGGCTATGAGAAGAACTTATTTGTGGAAGGGTATTTGTTTTTCCACCGAGGCAGCCAAAACCACCAGCCTCCCTGGCCGGAGCGGAGAGGGAAGAGAAGAACCACTTGTTTCCCATGGTCCCTAGTGGCAGCCCCACGAAACAAAGCATGGTGGGGCGACTCCAATCAGCTTTTCCTGAAACTCAACCGTGGGTGCCTTCTGTCCTGCTCCCTGGGACAAGGCACCCCCAGAAAGCAAACTCCTAATGCCCTCACGCAAGGCTGAGGTCAGGCCCTTCCACTGCCCAGCAGCTGAACCGGCCAATACACACACCACAGCCCTACCCTGGACACCCTTCAGTCCTCTTGAGCAACCCGAAGCCAACATAAAGCAACTGAAAACCATGTTAAAAGCACAGAAGACAAACCTCAGCCCTGAATAGAAACCAAGTCAAATAACAGCTCCCCACCAACCAGCTTAAAGGGATGAGGGCAGAGGTGCTTCTTTTTTTTTTTTTCCTTCCTTCTTCCGCTTCTATGCCCCCCGCCCCCCTCCTCTTTAAATCCCAAGGGATGGGGGCGCCTGGGTGGCTCAGTCCTTAAGCGTCTGCCTTCGGCTCAGGTCATGATCCCGGGGTCCTGGGATCGAGCCCCCCATCGGGCTCCCTGCTCTGTGGGAAGCCTGCTTCTCCCTCTCCCACTCCCCCTGCTTGGGTTCCCTCTCTCACTGTGTCTCTCTCTGTCAAATAAATAAATACAATCTTTAAAATAAAATTTTAAAAAATCCCAAGGGATGAGGAGGTGGGACTGGAACCAGGAAACAACAGAGATGCTGATGGGTCCAGCCGTGGTCCCTGCACGAAGACCACGAGGCCCAGAGGGTCTCCTCTCTGGGCATGCGCAGTGAAGACTGTCTGGGGCGTAGGCACATAAATGAGTTTGTGCTACTTGAGGGACAGTGTTGGGGACTTGATACAGGTTCGGGGTTCTCTGGAGGAACTAGAAGAGTCTCAGAAATCCAGGGAGTTCTCCTTCAGATTGCTGTTTGTCTCCCTCACCTCTGTCTTTTTCTTCTGCTTCTTGGCGGGACCACCTCTTCCTCCTTCCTTATCCCCCAGGTAAGAGGAAAATGACTTCCCACAGGAGCCTGTTACAATCCGTGCAACTCGGACAGAGAGCCTCTCAGTCTCAGATCCAGTGCTGTCTTCCTGGAGAAGATACTGTGATTTGTCCCCTTGGGCTAGATGCCATTCCTGGTCCAGATGACTGTGGTCAGAAGGGAGGAGTCGCATTGTACCAAAGGTGGGTCCAGAGAAACCACCTCTGTGAATTGTGGGAAGACAGTCAGCGGAGCCATTATCCACAAGAAGACACCCCACAATCGTCTCGCACATTCAAACTCATTTAATGGTATTTACTTAATGTTATTTCATCCTGGAAATCACCCTCCTTCCCGTCTTCATTTTATTGACTTATTCCTTTCTTGATGTGTTCATCAATATTTATAGAGTATCTACTATGTGTCCACCCTTGTGTGTCCTTTTCCTTTCATGCATTTTTTCCCCATTTATTCAGTAACTATTTAGTCAATAAATATAATAGCGCTTGAAGTTTACGATGGGCAAGGCATACTGGTAAAGAACTAGTTACTTATAGCTTTCTCCTAGCAGAGCAATTCGAACCATTGCAGTAAAAAAGAAACTTACTTTCTTGGGCAGTCCTCAGACCAGCATGTGAGGCTTGCACTCCCTCCATCCAGAATGAGCTGGCCAGAGAAAAGGAAACTGTTTCCGTGCTTGATCTGTCTCCTTGTGAAAGTCCAACTGGAAGCTTTCTGTGTTGTAACATGACAGGGTCAGCAGGGTGGCTCTGAGAATCCCTTCCTACTCTGGACTTGAAGAATGTTAGACTGAGTCTATTCATCAGACTAATGGCGAAACCATGAGCCAACAAGAAGACAGACACATCTCAGTGGGTACGAGAGACTCGCAGCAACTAGTCAGCATGATCCCCGTGGAAATGAATTAAGGATTGAAGCCGAATAAATCCATAACGTCTTCTCACGGGAGGGGGCACTGGACATGATGTCTTCACCTCCTCGTTTCTTAAATATCTAGAGGATCTGACATTCAAAACTTACATCGAACAGGTGCTCCTCAAACATTAATTACCTAAGAGTCCTGATGGGTTTCTACCCTGACAGATCAAAACCAGACTCCCGGATGCAGAAAAACAGGCCGACACCTTTTTCTTCTGCAAGTGAGGGGAGTCAACGGGACAGAACTTCCAGAAAGTTATGATTGACCTGGCGTCTCTAGGCAACAGTTCCTCTGGCAAACATTTGTCAAGCATTTATTAACACCGGCCACTATGCTAGGCGCACTCTGCGAGGACCAAAGAAGCCCAGAACTAGTGCTTAGCCATTTATATTGGGTTTCAGAGTCCATAAATATGCCTTACAGTACAATGTCTAAAGGAAGCTGACGGAGGAGCAAAATCCATCCAAAAACTGTGCACATTAAAGAGGAGAAAAATTCCATGGAGCAATGGGATTTTCAGCTGTGCTGTAGGAAAAACGACTTCCTCTCTGTAGGGTTTCTTTTTTTCCATAAACCTAAAGTCATGGCAAAGTGACAGCGAGCCTCAGCCAACATGGCAGTGGACGCATTGGTGGTTGTTCCTTAAGGATCTTTGCACTTTTAACTCTTACCTGGCTTTGCTGCCCTGGAACCAGCAATGTTACTTTCCTTTTCAGGCCTCAGCAAATGAGCAGGGAGGGTATTCTAGGCTCTCCAAAGCCTGGCGGTCTTTAAGTAGCTCCTGAGAGCCAACAGGGCAGGGACAAAGGAAGAATGAGAACAGTAGCCATAGTGGGCTGCAATTTTATTAGAAACCCTCATCACAATGATCATATTTCTTTGCTTGAGATCTAACTTCATACAGTGTAGGGTCCAAGCGGGTGGGACCTGTCTTTGCCTTGTTTACGGATGTGTTCCCAGAGCTCGCTGTCCTTACTGGCCCATAATAGATGCTCAGTAATTTTTTGTTGCATGGATGGATCTCTGTACGTTGGCCTGATTTGAAGCTCCCAGAAAGATCAGGTATTATGGTCCCCGTTTCCCTAGTGACAAAACGAAGTGATTTCTCTCCCCTGGTAGGTATTAATAGCCCATTTTACAGGTCAGGAAAGTGAGGCTCAGAGAAGTGATGTAACTTGCCACGGGACACAGGGCTCAAAAGGAAAATGCAGGACTTGGTTTATAAGTGCTAGCCTATTTGCAGTAACTAGGATGGTGACTGCCACATAGAAGAGACTCAGTAAATAATTTTTAATATGCTGAATAAATATAATTCCAGATCTGGGATTCAAGCCATGGATTGCTCCACTGTACTGCATTGCCCTCTGCCTCAGGTGCTACATCCCATGCTGATTTTCACATCTCTGGATCTCAGTCTCAACTTGTGACGCTTCTAAGAGGGAACTCGATTATGATTCCACCAAATTGGGAGGTAAGGCTGCCTATTATAGTGTGGGCACAAAGGGACTGATGACCCTCTCTCTATCAGAGGAAAACAGAAAATTCTGCTTCCCACCATGAGCTGGATGAGTACAAATGGAACTCAAGGGATATCTCCAGTATCTCCTACCCCCACGTAGCCACATCCAGTGGTCCAAGCTCATGGAAAACTATGGCAAATCCTGTATGCAAGGACACCGAGGATTGAGCCTTCTGAGAAATAAGAGTTTGGGTCACCTTGCCGGGCAAACAACCTCAAGCAGGGAATTTGGAACGGGTAGTGCAGGAGTAAGAAAGATTATCCATAACATTGCGAGTCGTTACAGAAACTGGTTCTATGTGTGTGTGTGTGTCAGATATGTATTTATGTATTTTAAATAACATTGCTTCTCTTTCTTCTCCCTTTCACGCCTCCTATGGAATATGGCAGTGGTGAAATTTACCATTTGATAGGTCACGGGATATTGAAATACAGTCACGAGAAAACAGAAGACTAAATGTGATCGAGGAAGCACACACTCCTGGTAAATGCATCCAAGGACAGATCCAGATTATTTCCCTTCAGGCAAGTTTGTGTCTGTTTGTACAGGGAGGTGTGGATGTTTAGATAGAGCATATTTAAAAGTGGGTGAACGGACAGAGCTCAAGCAGGATCAGCGAAGGGATGGACTGTATTAGGCATAGCATGTTTGTGACTGCTTGGCAGCCAGTGCTCCTTCCTGGATGCGGTCCATCTGAGGCGAGTTTTCCTAGAAGCAGATCCTGACATGAGAGTTCTTGTACAAGTTATTGACTGAAGGTGTATTCGCAACCAGTAAGGGAGTGAGAGAAGCAAGGTAGGGAAGAAGAAACACAGCCAAGAGGTACTGCTTTCCAACACAGCGGAGCCTCAGCCTGAGCCTGTGAGGAGCTCTGGAATCAGTCCCTTTGTGAGAGAGAGAGAAGGGCCTTCATACCCATGAACCAGTCCAATGTTGGCATCGGGCCATACTGGGGCTGCGGAAGGACATAACTCCCAGGCACTGTAAACGCGCCTGCGACAGTCAGGTGGGTGGGACACTGTTTTAGTTACCAAGCACTCTTTCAAAACTCAGCTACCAAAAGCAATAATAAACATTTACTTCACCTCACAGTTTTTGTGGGTCAGTCATTTGGGAGCAGCTCAGTTGGGTGGTTCCGGCTCAGAGTCTCCTGTGAGGTTGTGGTTTCGACTGGCTGGGGCTGTGGTCTCGTCTGAAGGCTAGGCTGGAGGATGTGCCTCCCAAGTGGGTCACTCACATGACCAGCAACATGATGCTGGCTGTTGGCAGGAAGCTTCAGTTTCTGCCCACGGGGGCCTCTCCACATGCCACCCGAGTGTTCCCAATACATGGCCATTACTTCCCCCAGAGCCAGTAAGCTGGGAAGTCGAGGAAGATGCATAACACCTTTTATGGCCTAACTCAGAGGCCAAACATGATTTCCTCTGACATCATCTACAAGTCACACAGACTAGGTCTGACTCAATAGAGCAGGGACCAATCAAAGGTGTGAACACCAGTAGTGAAGATCATTGCTAACTGGGGATCATCAAGGAGCCTGGCCACCACAGGCGTCTCCAGACTCTGCTCCACATCTAGATTTTATTTTGAAGGATGATCTCTACCTTGTTGTGCATTGGCAGCAAGGTAGTTCCAGGTCTCTACCTTTCACCTCAGAAATCAAGAGATATAACCAGGAAAAAGTCATGTGATCTTGGTCCAGCCAATTGGATGTCCTCTCCCCAAACTGTGCTTCCTGAGCTTACTGGTTTGCTAGGGATTTCATAATGAGGTACCACAGGCTTTGGAGCCTAAACAACAGAAATTTATTTTCTCACACTTCTGGAGGCTGGAAGTCCAAGATCAAGACTTCCTCAGGGTTGGTTTCTCTCTCCTGAGCTTGCAGATAGTTGCCATCTTGCTCTGACCTCATGTGACTTTTTCTTTGTGTGTGTGTGTGTGTGTGTGTGTGTGTGTGTGTGTGTATTCCTGGTGTCTCTCTGTGTGTCCCAATTTCCTCATCTCATAAGGACACCAAGTCAGGTTGGACTAGGCCCCACCCTAGTGACTTCATTTTGACTGAACTGCCCCTTGAAAGGCCCTATCTCCCCATCCAATCATATTCTGAGGTATTGGGAGTTAGAGCTTCCACACATCAACTTTACAATTCAGACCCTAACACTTATGGAATGATGCAATAAAAAAGATGCAGATAGCAGAGGTATGCTAACCTGAGTCTTCCTACCACGACCCTGCAGCCATGGTCCCTGCTCCCCCGCCTCCGACAGCTTCCTTGCCTCATTCCCACCTTCTAAACCTAATTTGCAAAACCTCCTGCCAGTTCTGAGAGATCCAGACTTTGCATCGAATAAATTAACTTTTGCTTAAGCCAGTTGTCATTGGCTTGTGTTTCTTAACAATCAAGTCCCCTGACCAATACAGTGCTTTTTCCATATTTTCTGGAATGAATAGATGTCTCTTTTATCCTCAGGTGGGGGCAGGGTGTGGAGAAAAGTCCTTTTTAGAGTACAAAAGTACTCAAGCTAAATTAAAAATCTTCCTAAGCACGTCTTTCTTCTTGCCTGAATAACATATTTCTCACCTCATCCAGACACAGACATACACAAATCCACTAAGTTAAAAAGAAGGGGGAAGGTGTAAGACCTGTGGGGTTTTGGCAGTGAGTCAAATCACCATTCAGGCAGTCGATTGTTACCCGATACTATGCTTTTGTGACCATTGGCAGAACACTGGCTCATGTGGATGGCTGGAGATAGAATATAATATCCCCGAGCCATGAGAATAGACTCTCACTCCCATGTCTACCTGTCTCTTGGAGATACTCTTAAGACTGAGGCCCAAAAAATTCAGTCCACATTCTGTCAGACCAGCTCTAATGCCATCCTAGTGCATAAGCATCTGCCATTCTGGGCCTTAAATATATATTTTTTCATGCAACATGCCATGTAAACACAGCCAGCTACTTTTTCTGGTTCTCAGTACAGAAAGAGATCTAATGATGGAAGCAAAATTGGATCTGGTGGGCTTATGGAGAGAGGAGTGACTGGCCTCTAGCAAAGCTACATCGTAAGGGAGAGTCAAGGATATGGTTTTCTACACACATGTGTCTTATGCCCTCACTCTTCATGGAGTTAACCACCCAAGTAAGAAGCAACCTTTCTATACATTGTTTTTCCTTCTTTTTCTTTCTTTCTCTCTTTCTTTCTTTCTTTCTTTCTCTCTTTCTTTCTGGTTTTTTTTTTCCTGATCTTCCCCAAACTTTTGCCAGGCCTTCAGAGACCACAGATCAAATGTAGCTTAAATGAGTGTTGAGTCTCCCCTGCTCCTCCCCAGTTACTTTTTCTCCTTTCCTTTAGTAAGCTTGCAATGGACCCCAAGAGCCAGGTGATCCTGAACCTGATAAGGACACTTCTTGCCTGCTAGAATGACAGGCTGCAAAAGTTAAACACAGGGTGAAGTGGAGACAGACAGTGAGGTTCGATTTAAAGCAAAAGAGAAAGGGACAGAGGCAGAGAGTCAGAGAAGAGAGTGTGGGGCGGGGAGAGATATAAATATCCCAGAGCAACTGAAAACTGTCATCCAAACATATGAAAATGTTCCAGATAATTTAATGATAAGCAGGAAATTGCTGGAAAAACCAACAGTCATAGAAGGAGAAAATTGCTGTTGGAAGGGGGGGGATAGAATTGAGCTAAGTGTCTATGTCGTAAAGTTTATTATTTTATTAGTTTTAATAGTTGGGTAGATAAGCTAATAGCAATAGGATTTACTTTAAAGATCAACACCATAGACTCTGCTGTTTATTATTTGATAGCAATGTGTCTCCAGTGAGGGGAATATTAAATCTCATAAAAAGCCATTCCTTCAGTACATCCAGACACTTTCTGCGTCGCACGCACATGGATTTTCCCCTATTAGTTCACATCTCTGGCCGGGGTTTTGTTTGGATAAGCCTTCTGGGGACATCTGCTCCTTGGGAATCTGTGAGAGCCATTTGAGCTCCCAGTCTGAATTCTCTAACCAGCGGATGGACCTGGAGTTCACTTTTCTCAGAAGTCTTTTTAGAGAGAGGTGATTAACTCATCCGGATCCTGAATATATTGTATAATGTTGATGAAGACTAAGTGTGATAGATGGGACCCCATCATGCTGAAAACTATTCCGAGTTAAAAGAAATAATGTATTGAGCTTGCTTAACACAGTGTCTGGCAAATCCTGAATGAATGCCAGCTATACGAGGAGTTGGTAAGTGTAGCAGATAATTGCCAGTTCTGGAGTCAGAGCTGGGTTGAATGTCCTGGCTCTGATCTTCATATACTCTCAAACTCTCTCCCCCCCACAAAATACCTATGACTCACAATTTGCTATAAGTAACAGACACCACCTTGACCAAATGATCAAAGCCAATGTCACCAATCCTAGGAAAAATCTTGATGTCATGTGCATCCTGCTAGGATGCACTTCTATGGTGTTCCTGCCAAAAGCACACACAACATAGATCTAATGCAACCAATCCAAACTGATGGGCATTCTAGAAGATAACTGGCTTGTGCTTTTCAAAGCTGTTACTGCCATAAAACACAAAGAAACACTAAGGAACCCTTCCAGACTAACAGAGACTCAGGAGGCATTGACAACTGAATGTACTGAGTGATTCAGGAATGTTTCTTTTCCTTCTCTTTTTTCCTATTTTCTTTTCTTCTCCCCCGCCCCCCCCTGCCCCCGCTCTTTCTTCTTTCTTATCAACATGCTATAAAGGACATCATTGGGACGATTTGACGATTTGTCAATTGGTGAACTACAGTCTGGAGACTAGATAATGGTATTATTGTATCTGTGTCAATATCGGTTTCCTGATATTAATAGCTGCACAGAGACTGCCCTTGTTTTTAGGAAATAAACACGAAAGTATTTAGAGGCAAAGGGGGCATTAAGTCTGCAACGGAATCTCAAATGGTTTAGGAAAAAAAAAAAAGAAGGGGAAATAAAGTGAAAGGGATGGAGCATTAACACTTGGGGCCCCTGGGTCAGTGGTATACAGGGATTCTTCGCCACTTCTGCGCAAGTCTGAGACTGTGTCAAAACAAAAGGGTGACATTAAGAAAACAGTCTCAGCTCTGCCACTTTGGAACTCTGTGTGACTTGGCCCCTTTCAGCCTCAGCTCCATCATCTCAAAATGGCAACATCGGTGCCAGTGTATTGGACAATTTCGTTCGGGGGGACATGGTCAAAACAGTAAAATAGCAAGTCCTTAAACTTTCTTGAATGAGGAGATGGGTAACAGAGTCAGGGATAAGGTAGGAGGTCTGGGGCATCTACTACACATGTTTCCTAGTCATAAAAACCATGATTTTCCATTCGGCCATGGCTATTCCCTCAAATGAGCTGTGTCAAATCAGATAGAGCAGAGGATCCTTGAAATCATGCTTCCCTTTCAAGGTTGTTGTGGGAACTGAATGACGTCGTCCACAGCCAGGCCCTCTTGCTGTGTCCGACGTACAGCAGGATTTAAGTCATGATGGCAAATACTGCCGCCATGATTGTTGCTCTCATCAGCCTCATGCCTGTTTGATTCATGATTCCTGGAGGGTAGGAAACTTCCACCGTGCCTCACCACAGTATGCTCTGCTCTTGCCTGGCCATCAAGTGGAAGTTCTTTCCGGAAAGTCAAGTTTGTTCAGTGAATGACTTTCTGGCCAGGGTGCCAACCAAATGATACCGCCCACCAGCCTCAGCAGAGTTTCAGCTAGGTGGTTGTGGCAGCCAAGACTAGGGTTCAAAGAAGTTTTCTTAAACCCACGCACCTAGTTGAGGGTTCATGGTGAGCAAATCCAAGCCAAAGTGACGGGGAAAGGTAAAGGCATGAAATGAGCAAGGTCATGACCTAGTTCTTCTGGACCAGAGCTCTGCCATCTTTTGTCTTTTATAGGAATTGCCTGTGGGTTTCTTCCTGAGTCTTCCTCCCCAGCTCTCCTTA
This sequence comes from Leptonychotes weddellii, assembly GCF_054177405.1. Taxonomy (NCBI): domain Eukaryota; kingdom Metazoa; phylum Chordata; class Mammalia; order Carnivora; family Phocidae; genus Leptonychotes; species Leptonychotes weddellii. The sequence continues at coordinate 71,416,845 of NC_138381.1, forward strand.
ACCCTTGCCATGACACACACACCCCAGCTTTCTAGGCTCTGAAAATCCCTCACTCCCTACAGTAATTCAATCCCTAATTTCTCTAGTCCCTGTGCTTCCAAAAATCCTCTAAGAAAAGCCCAGTACACCATGGGTGGCAGTCCTTCCCAGGTCCCCCTGAGAGAGTAGTTTCAAGGTCTCAATGAATTGGTCTTGGGCCATAGGAAATTAACAGCCAAAGGACAAGGCAAAGGCTGATCTGGAAGCCTGGAACCCCTTTCTTCAGAATCAGGACTTCTGCAAGAGCCAACAACCCAACATCACTCACAAGGCACCAAAGGAAAAGAATGAAAGCATTTATGCAAAGGGGCTGCCAACCCAGAATTTCTGGCAGAAGTCCATTAAAGCTCACCACAGTCTCACACCTTTGCCACTCCCTCTGCCTGGAATATACATTGCCATGCTGTTCACCTGGCTAACCACACTTCCTCCTGGAGCCCTGCTTCTTCAGGGAGAACACTGTCTCATAAAGCTCTAAATTGGATTCCTTCCCACTGCTAGGCACTCCCACGCCCTGTGTGTCCCATTATACTTCACTATAATTGTTTATGGAACTAATTGGATCCGGGGCACTTCAAGCCATAGCTAGCACTTACTGAGCACATAGCTATGTGCCACATTCAATGGTTTCTCATATATTACCGCTTTCAATTTCTCAACGGCTCTCCGAAGTCGGTGCTGTTATTTACCGTCCCACTTTACAGATGGGAAACCAAGGATGGATGAGATGAAATGACTCACCCAAAGTCACATAGACAGGAAGGGACTGAACCCAGAAGCAAGGCCTGGGCTGTCCTGTTACAGTTCTGCATGGGCATCTATGTTAATGCATCCCTAGGGAAGGCAGCCACCCTCCAATGGGGAAGAAAACACTGTTGGAAGAACCTTGGCTGGAAGACAGAGCAAATAGCCACATTGGTGGTGAGCATCTCTGCTCTTTACCACATATTTCCATTTCCACCCTCCCAGTCACATGGGCCCTTGTCATTGGGCGGGGCCATGTAACTAGTTCTGGCCAATGGGCTGTGAGCAGAAGCTCCATGTGTCATGTCCAGGCCACAGTATTTAATGGCCAATATGAGAATTTTCAAAATTCTCTTGCTCTGCCATGAAAACTGACAATGTTTGAGATAGTGGCCCCTCCATCAGCCCGGGGCCTTGGGGCAATTCCAACAAGTAGAACCCCTCTGAGAGCCACGATACACAAAGTAGTATAAATATCAAATAAGACTGTGTTGTTTTAGGCCACTGGGATTTTTTTTTTAGGTCAGCATAATCTAGCATGTATCCTATCAGACACTTGATGAAAGCAAAACAATATAATTAAATGATCACTAGATGCTTTTAATTATATTAAAGTTAATATGATTATGTGGATATTATATTTCAAGCCTCTGAACCCAAGCTCTGCTCTCTCTTTGTCAAAAAGGGATATAGCAGGTTATACAGAGGAGTTAAATGCTAGCACCACACTCCCTCCACTTATCAGAACAATAAAATGAGAATTGAAATAAACTAATTTTGTCACTTGGGATTCAACTCTATTTAATGTAAGTATAACCTAAATCATACAGTGGCTAAAATCCCACAAACAGGGTTACACTGGTTAATTACAATCAAGACATCCCTGCTTCCTGTATCTTATGACCCATGCATGGAGGATGATTCGGGACATGGGTAGAAGCTGAGGGGACAAGATGACATTCCTGTTATCTTCTTTCCAGCACTTCCTCACCCTTGTCCAAAGGTTCCTTCAATGCACTCCAGAAAACCGTGATTGCAAACTCAGATGAACTTCTCTCATTCCAAGAATTCAAAGGTAGTCACAAAAAAGAAATGTCATGAGCCTAAGCATTTCCTTGATGGCTGGTGGCCACTTCTTCTATATTCTCGAGTTATGGGACATCCAGTTTTCATAGTCTAGAGAAGCACCCCTTAAAGTATGACCTTTGACCACCCAAAATCAAAATCGCCTGGAAAGTTTGTGAAATACACAGATTCTCTGACCTCCTGACTCAGACTTTTCTGAGGATGGGGGCTGGAATGTTCATTTTTATCAGGTTCTTTGGGGCATCTGGTTCCATTAAAGCTTGAGAAGTTCTGCCTTAAATTAAGTTTGCAAGGAAAAGAGAGAGCCAGGCTTCTGGGATATTTCTGGAAAAGTCCAGAGTCCAGCCCACCATGACGCTATTCTGAAGATTCATAAGTTGGTTCACTGACCTCTGAGAAGAGCCAGGCTGTCCGGGGGAACCGGAAGGTAGCCAGAGACATGCAAACCCCTCCTCCACTGGCCCCATCTCAGTTCCTAAAGCAGACTGCACAGTTCAGCCAATCAGCACACAGCTTTCCCTGTCTACTGGTATTGGTCCACAAATGGACAGTAGGTTCAATTAGACGGAAGAGAGGATCTATAACCCATGCCTAGGGGAGAAGTCTCAATATTTTTTTATCTCTTTTTCTGGGTGGAACAATGAAGCATATAGAGTCACTTACTACTGGCAGCCTTGTTGAGAGAGAGAGAAAACAATAAGAAGATGACGACGACGGAGGAGGAGAGGAAGAAGGAGAAGGAAGAAGAGGAGGAGGAAAGGGAGAAAAAGAGAAAGAAAGGAGGAGGAACGGAGGGAGGGAGGGAGGGATCTGGGGATGAAGCAAAATGAGACCTGCAAAGCAGAAATACAGAAAGCACCCAGATTCCTGATAATGTCATTAATCACACTGAATCTGGCTCCTGTCCTTTCTCTGCTCTTCCAGGTATGGAAGATAAGAATTTCATGTATTAAGCCAATTTGAATCAGGATTTTCTTTTTTTTTTTTTTAAAGATTTTATTTATTTATTCATGAGAGATAGAGAGAGAGAGAGGCAGAGGCAGAGGGAGAAGCAGGCTCCCCGCAGAGCAGGGAGCCTGATGCGGGACTCGATCCCAGGACCCCGGGATCACGACCTGAGCCAAAGGCAGACGCTTAACCGACTGAGCCACCCAGGCGTCCCTGAATCAGGATTTTCTGTTACTTGCCACCCAAAGCATTCTACCTGATATTTATTATCATTGTCACCACCAACATCATTATCATTACGAGCTAGGGTAGGATTTGTTTTTCTCCATGAGAGGCAGGAGCTTTCAATTATCCTTACTCAGTATCTATAGCCATCCATTCTGGAAGACTGACAGGTCTAGAATCTGTTGCAAGGGAATGAAAAGTAGAACTCATAACGGTTCCTGTCCCAGCTCTGTCACTGACACAGTCGTGGGACCAAAGATGAATCCCAAGGTCCATTTTTCACATCTACCAAATGAAGGGGTAGAATTAGAGGTCCTTTATCTACTCCAAGGGTCTTAAATGGGGGACCACAACATTCAGTCCATGCCTACTATTAGTGGTCATACTGATGCACAGGAGAGCTCCCAGACTGCTTTTGAAATTGTGCCTTAGTTGACAATCTTTTAAAAAGCAGATTGCTCATGAAAATCAATGTTTTTAGATTCTTTTGACAAATTGCAATACCTGTCAACATGGGACCCATGTTTCCACATGGCAACAATGGTTAGCGGTGGGCAGCAGCAGGCTCGCTCTAGTTCTCCCGCTCCTCACAGCTTCCCATTACCTCCCAACACTGTGCCTGAGTTCCAGCTGCATTTTATCATCTTACGCTCAGCTCACTTACTAACCTACATTTCCTGCCCAGCCAAAGTGGACATGGACTTTGCAACCCCAGCTTTAAGACAACAGTCTAAGGTTTCTGGAATACAAATTCTCTGGGGCCCATTAAAGTAGACCTTCTTGTCTTCACATCACATCCTCACGGAGAACACGGGAGCCCAGCAGACTTGAAAAACCACCCTGGAATACTACCCCCAACTCAGCTCATTCATGGTCTTGTTCAAGGGTCAGTTTGTTTCTGGGTTGTGTTTTCCATTTCTTCTTTGGACACTTCTGTTTCTTTCCTGCTTTGAGGTCGGTTTTCCAGCTCACAGGTTATCAGTTCCTTGGGCTAGATGAAGCAGGATTTTCCATAATCACCACCTCTCCTAAACCAGTGTGGAGTTTGGAGATTGCATTTGAGTCATTAAGTTATTCGTTGCTGGGGAGTTGGCACTTTGAAAGCTCTTAGAATAAACAAACATGTCCGCCTTTCAAAGCACAAATCGCAACAAATGTTCTGACTCCAAATATTGGCCATATGTATTTTTGCCTAACCACAACAATCTTAAATAATCAATGTGTTCTCCTTAGTTATCTGAAGCTGTAATTCACCATAACTGAACTGTAACCTCCCAGTCTTGAGTTGGGGTGACCTGGTTGAAAGCATCTGATCGCTTTCTTGGAGATTCGTGGCATATATTATTGAACTGGACACTGGGACACTTTCTACACTTCTGATCTAGACTTGGACAAATCCCTTCCTGCACCGGCCTCAGTTTTCCCCCCTGTACTGGAAGGAGGTAAATGAAATTGATGTTTACAAAGTATGTTGCATATAATCTTGAACCTTGTTCTAAGGGACCCTTGAGAGGTCACTGGAAAACCTAATAGCTAAGACCAGGGATGACCCTCTCCAATTCTGGTACTTTGCTGTGTTCTGTTTTACATGTCACAATGACTTGGGTTGGGGAAGAGGATGTACTGTGCTGCGTACGAAGGAAAGAGGGAGGCGCCTGGGTGGTTCAACTGGTTTCGTGTCTGCCTTCAGCTCAGGTCATGATCTCAAGGTCCTGTGATCAAGCCCCGTATTGGGCTCCCCGCTCAGCTGGGAGTCTACTTCTCCCTCTGCCTCTGCTCCTCCCCCTCTGCTCTGCTCTCTCTCCCCCCACCCCAGTAAATAAATAAATAATCTTTAAAAAAGAATAAGAAGGAGGAGGGGGAGGAATGGAGGGAGGGAGGAAAGGAGGGAGGGAGGGAGGGATAGAGGAAAGGAGAAAAAAAACCCTACCAGACTAGTTGAAATGACTCTTCTAATAGCTGAGGATATGGAGATAATTTTTTTTTTCTTGGAAATTGAATTGAAAAGGCCCAATTTAATCTACCTTTAAACAGGGGCAAATTTGATCTATACCTGAGCAAAGTCAGTATGACACATTGATAAAGAGCATGAATCCTGAAACCAGGGTTCCTGGGTTCAAATCCCAGATTCTTTACCTAATATCTGTGTGGGTTTGGGCAAATTCAGTAGTATCTCTGTATCCTAGTTGTCTTCCCTGAATAGCATAATAACAATAGTATCTGCTAATGATGAATGAATCCATTAACTCATGTAAGAATCTTAGCACAGTATCTGGTACACAGGGTGCCATCTTGAGCCAGCATATATGGACCCTTTATGGTCATGTCCAGCTTCATAAACAGTGGCTTTCCATTTGTTTATGTATTTATTTATGTGTTTGTGTATTTATGTATGTATGTACTTACTTATTAGAGCAAACATTGTCGAGAACCTAGTCTGTTCCAGACACTATGCAATCTATTCAAAATACCAAGTGCTTATTTGAGCATGATCCTTATTCTTATGACTTCACAGTCTGGGAGGAGCAGGCTTGGAGCAAGCTAAGTACAAGAAATACTCCAGGACTTACTGGTAGAGTGCGATGAGATAAGGAGGGAAAGGAGGGAGCCAAGCAAAGCTTGGATACCAGCTACAGATTCTGGAATAGGTATTCTACCTGCATCCCCCTGATGGTCCATGAAGCTGGAATTACTATGATATTATGCCTACTTTACAACTGAGAAAATAGAGGGTATGAGGTTTGTCTAAATTTATTCTATTAGCAAGTGGGAGAGCTGGATTCAAACCCAAGTCTTGCTGAGACCTGAACTGGGCTGCTCAGCTTGGTCAAGCAGGAAGCTAAGGACTACTGGGTAATTACCCCAAAGATACAGATGTAGTGAAAAGAAGGGGCACATGCACCCCAATGTTCATAGCAGCAATGTCCACAATAGCCAAACTGTTGGAAGGAGCCGAGATGCCCTTCAACAGATGAATGGAAAAAGATGTGATTCATACATACAATGGAATATTAATCAGCCATCAGAAAGGATGAATACCCACCATTTGCATCGACACGGACAGAACTGGAGGGCATTATGCTAAGTGAAATAAGTCAGTCAGGGAAAGACAATTATCATATGGTCTCACTCATATGTGGACCATAAGGAATTGCGTGGAGGACCACAGGGGAAGAGAGGGAAAACTGAATGGGAAGAAATCAGAGAGGGAGACAAACCATGAAAGACTCTGGACTCCAGGAAACAAACTGAGGGTTACAGAAGGGAGGGGGTGGGGGGATGGGGTAACAGGGTGATGGGTATTAAGGAGGGCACGTGTAGCAATGAGCACTGGGTGTTATACACAAATAATGAATCATGGAACACTACATCAAAAACTAGTGATGTACTGTATGGGGACTAACGTAACATAATAAAAAATTAGAAAAAAAAAAAAAAAAAGAAGGAAGCTAAGGCCTGGATGGCTAATTGTCTGATAACATCTGTTGTCCCTTTTCTCTTAAGAACCCCTGATGCTTAGCTAGACATATGGACACTAGGAGCAAAGGTACATTCATTACTCAGCTTCCCTTGAAGTTGGGTCCATCACATGACTCCAATCCAAGCAAAGGTCATACCCTTAAAAAGGTCATGCCTTCCCTGCTTGTCTTCTTTTTTCCACCTGGAAAATGGAGGTGGTTATGTACCATCTTAGACTGTGGGACGAAGGGCAATGTCTTAGAACTGGCAAAGCGACAAGACAGAAGGAGCCTGTGTCTCCACATGGCCTTATGGAGTGGGAAATGCCTTGCTCTAAGAGAGAAATAAGTGTCTCTCTTGTTTAAGCTCAGTAAAGAGGTGGATTTAGTGTCTTAATAATACATAGCTATAAATGCATTTTTTCCCTTTAGGAAAGTTGTAGCTTCAAGGAATTAAGGCTACAAGTATATCTTAGATAGATCTTAGAGAGTGTTGGACCCTATATGATTGGCATTTAGCCGATCTAAAGTCTACAGCATCTCAGTCATCCAGGAGTAAGGGGCAGGCCACCATGAAGAAACCTGCTTTCAAATTATAAAACTTTTTTGCCAACTCAATAAAGTTTTGTAAGGCTTTTGTAGCTCTACCCCAGCGAGCCTAGGGCACAAAGAACAGATAGTAAAAGACCCCTACTCAACAAACAAGAGATTTCATACATGATGTCAGTAATGCTCCCCCCCACCCAACCCAATCAATTATCCCTCATTCAAATTACTATTAATATAATCATTATTATTGAGTGATGGCTGTCACCTAATACCACTCAACTTTGCGTATCCTCTGCCATATTGTATTTTCAGTAGAAGTAGCTGTTTTAATCCCCATCTTACAGTTGGGGTCAGAGACATTAATTAATGTCTTCAAGGTCACAGAGTCAGAAGCAAAACTAGGAATCCAAACTGTTCTGGTGCCAGAGTCCTGCCTCCTTTATAAAGGAATGTGACCCCGGGGAAAGATGCAACCAGCCCAAGCTATTGGTAGTTGGGTCTGTCCCAAAAGCAGCCCTTTATCCCCAGCGCCCTGCCTCCTGGACTCCTTTCAGAAAGATAATGTCTTTCTCACTTTGGAAATTACTGAGTGTGCTGAGAATGGCTCGTGGTCCCTCTCGCGTCTTAAAGCCAAGCAAGTCCAATCCAAATTCTTTATATTCTTGGTCTCTAGACCTCAGTGGGCCCAACCCAGTGTGCTGGGCTTGGGCCCAGGTTCCACTCCTTTAATTCTCAAACCTGGCACTTTCTCACTAAGACCAAGCCCAGGACGCCTTTTTGGAGATGAGCCTATACACAATCCAACTCCACACTCGACTTCTCCCAAACCCCTTGCCCCACAATGGACCTCATGTTGGCTTTCTCCAAGTAGCCCGAGCCCCCAACAACAACACTGCAGCCTCTATCCCCATTCCCCACTGCTCATCTTGCTTCTTGGCCAGTTCTCAGCCTATAATTCTTTCCAAACTCGCCTGTATAAAATAATCATGTACATGAAGTAAAACAGGAGTCTCATATACACACTTAATAACTCTTGTGTACTGTACAAGAGGGAATTCCACTTTATAACCCCGAGAGCTTTCGAATGGCTCTCATTTAGCTTCACATTCCTGATGTGAGATCTAAAACTTCTCTCTCTCTCTCTGTCCCAGCCTCTTGCTGCCTTCTGAAACGATTGTGCCTCCAGATTCCTTGGGACCATTTCATCTCCATCTCTGCTTCTAATTGGGGGATTTAAAGTATTGCTGTTTAGCCCTAGAGCTAAACGTCAGGGTTTCACTTAAAGTCCCATATTTTGGGAGCTGAGCACATCATACTGGGGAAGGTTCAAGTGTGAGCATGTCACAGTAAATGGAGTTAAATGGATCAACTAATCCTTCCAGCCAGGAGCTCAATCACAAGGTGTGAAGGTGGGTTTCCACCCCTGGTCTTTGACAAGTGCCCTGTGTGATGTTGGCCACGTCACTGGTCCTTCTTGGGCTTCTTTCCTCAAAAGGAGTCTTTCTGTAACAGCTGCGTCTCCAGGAAGTTGACCAACAATACTTATCACCGAATATCAAATCAGATATGGTGAGACTCACCAAAAGAGCAAAAATAATGCTTAGCTTTAAAAAAAAAAAAAAGTCTTCTTTTCTAAAATATGCATAAACAAGGGAACCAGAGATTGTGGAGAACAGGAAAGAAGGGGTGCAATTAATTAATTGTATTAATGTGCACATTCAGCAAATATCCATGGTACCTGGTCTTTGCCAGACACAGCGCTGGGAAGATAGATGGGCCAGATGCAGTCCACTGCTAATATCTTCAGTTTCACTTCATTCCCTAGCTTGCTGTACTCTGGCTTGCTTTTATTCTATTTTATTTTATTTTTTTTTTATTTTTATTGAGCGCACCAATTTTGTTCCTGCCTCAATATCTTTGCACTTGCTGTCCCCTCCACTCAAGATGCCCTCCTTTTTGGTCTTCAGATGTGGTTTGGGTCTGAACTCAAGGGGCTCCTCCCAGTACAGACCTTCCTATACCACAAACTTCCTGATGGTGCCCTCACTTTGATCTCACTGTATACCATCTTCATACTGTAGGTCTCTTAAGGAAATCATACTTGTCATGTGATTGCCTACTGGTTCAGTAACCAGCATCCCTCTGCCCCCCAAACTGCAAGCTCCTTGAGGTCAGAGACCTTGTCTATCATACTTCCCTCTATCTTCAAGATCTAGAAGAGTGCCTGGCATATAGAGACATTCAATAAATGTAGACAAATGAATGAATCTATAATCAAATGAGTTTTAGCGTTAGATTTTTTTCTTAAAACACATCTAGCTACATCTGTCAAACCCAACTTTGATTGTTTCCTTCAATTATATTACCATCCCCCAGGAATGTAATTCCTTCTAGAACAGTATATTTCAAGTGTGTCATAAACCACATAACTTTTAATTCAGAAGAAATCCTAATCTATAAAGCAGTTAGTGTGAAGGCAAGGATGTTCTGTTTGAGACAAGGGGTGGGAGTCTGGAGCCCCACCAATCCACCCCCTCCCCCATCAATTCCACTCTAAGACGTCTTTATAGCCCCACCTGGAACAAATTTTGCTATTGTGGTTTGAAGGAAACTTTATTTATGCAAAATGCTGGACAAAAAGGGCACTCCAGTGGCCAAGCAAGTTTGGGAAATATGTAATTATTTTTAATAAACATGTACTAAGTGGACACTAGATCCCAGAAATTGTGCCAGTTGCTGGGATATAATAGAGAAAAAGAGAGGTATAATTCCTGTACTCACAAACCTTATAATCTAGGGATTCAAGAAAATTCTCCTGGGTTTAAAAACATAAATTGGATACTTTCCTCAGGGATCATACAGTGCATTCACTCTCAGGCACACTGGGAATGTCTGGGTATACATTTTGCCCAAAGTCCTGAGTATGTCATGGGTCTAGTGTTCCACAAAGCAGGCTTTGGGACATGCCTGGCGATACCAAGTGCTTGAGAATCACCAGGGAATGACCTCTATACCATTACCAAATTTCAAAGCATTCCAACATTAAAAAAAAATTATATAATCCTGGATGATTCAACCCACTTGATCTCTGATGATTCATAAAGCTTTTAAAGAACCTCTGTGTCTCGGATCCTCCTCTGGACATGGGTTGCATTTGTACTTGGAGCAAGTGGGCAGAACCATTAAGAAAGCCCGTTATCTGGCTGGTCAGCCATGGGAGGGTCCCGTTCTGCATTTACATCCATTTGTAGCTCGTCTGTGCAGTCACTCCTTGTAGGAAAATGAACTTCTTAGGGTAGAAATGTCTGTACAGAGATTTCAGCCATAAAATATACACCCTCCCCACCCACAGATCAGGCAGAAAAATCCAATCAAAAGAAAGAGCCCCTTTCTCTTATCCCCGCCCGGGAACATAATTAGCTGTTCCTTCCTATGTATTTCCAGAACACTACCTATAACTACCTATAGCATTTATCACATTAGTAATGATTCATGACAACCATGCAGGGCTCCCTATTTTGTGCTGGGCACTTTGCAAAATACTTCCGATGTATTATTGCTTCTTTTCCTGACACGTCTAGGCAGGAATGACCTATTGACAGTCCTGTTTCAAAGATGAGAAACTGAGGCTCATAAAAACTAAATAACTTGCCCCAAAGAACACAATCAGTGAATGGAACGCCAGGATTTAAATCCAAACCTATCTGATTCCCACGTCTACACCCTCTCCTCCCATGTTTCGCAACGAGTGGCTTCACGATCCACCACCCCCGGTTTGGATCATCAGTTTCTTGAGTGACATCTTTGAGTTTCATCCAGCACCTAGCGCAGTTTGTGGTGCCTCGTTAGGGCCCAGCAAAGACTAACTGAATGAACTGTGAGAGGCATCATGGTACAAGGAGAAGAGCTTTGGGTTAGAAAGCAAGAAAACTGGATCCTTCTCCGGGTTTTGTAACTAATCCACTATGTGACTTTGAGCCAGCCCCTTCCTGTTCTCTGGACCTTTGTCTTCCCACCTGTCCAATGAGAAGGCTGGGAGAGATTATTTCTAATACAATCCTGGCCTCCAAGTCATCTAAGTGTCTAGATCTAGAAAAGTGATCTAGAAAAGGAGTGGGTGTCACCTAATTCAAAGCAACGTGGGACTTCCCAAGAGGATAGAGTGGTGTGGCCTACCTCCCACCCAATCCCCAGTGTTTCGCAGAGTGCCAGGCGCAGAGTAGATGCTCAATTAGTAGCCACTGAATGAATGAGCAGGTACTGACGCCCACTGAGAGCTCTGCTGAGAACAAACTAGAAACACCTCGCACACCTCAAGTTCCAAAAAGAAGCACAAGCCATTTCCTTGTAAGGGAAGATGGATCCACTAGCGAACTGCAGCACTGACCCAACCCTTCAAGCATGAGACTAGCTGAAGTCTAGCCAACGGGGGCAGACGGAAGCTGGGGTTGGGAAGCCTCCCGGATCCCCCTCCCCACCCCGCCCCACTCATGAACTTGAAATTCCTGGGTCAGATCTTTCATCACGTCAGAGCACGGAGCCTCTGGAAAATATAAACGAGAAAGGTCCAAGTCTAGTTTTGCAAGGCCTTGCCCCCTATCTCACCCTCCTGGAAACATAGGAAGAGGCCATCAGGAAGCCAAGAGACATGACATTCTAAAAACCGCTTTGTGGGAAATAAATAAATAAATAAATAAATCCAAGATGTAATCTTTTTAGTTATGAAAACATGTTTTCCTTGCTTTCTGACCCTCTAGCATTTCGGGAGTTTGGGGAGTTGACTGGGTGCCTGGTGTCCATGAACACTTGAAAGTTCATCACCCTGACCTTCTTGGCTGTTAAATCTTAACACTGGTTGCTGCAAAGTACTTTG
>NC_138381.1:71428866-71453257 GCF_054177405.1 Leptonychotes weddellii
TTCCCCCCCCCCCCCCAAACACACTCATCGTTGAGCTCATACTTTGGGACTCTGTGCAGGGTTTTCTCAGATAGCCTGTAGATTCCCAAACAAATAGCCGGAGTTTTCTTTTTCCTACAGACTCTGTGGAATTCACCTGAAAATCTGGTGATTATTTATGTTCTAGCATACTTTCAGTCAAGCCACCCAGGACTTTATATCCAAAGGAAAACTGACAAATCCAATCAACTCTCCAAGTGCAGTTCTGTAAAATCTTATTCATTTGGATGCCATCAGTTCAGAATTTTTGGATAATTCAGACAGTCTGGATGGAAGTTTCCTTTTGCACAGTGCTACAAAAAAAAAAAAAGAGTTTCTTAACAAATTGATAATGCAAAGCAGACTGTTGGAACTGAGAAGAAACTGTCTTCAAGTTCTTCAGCATAGTATTCACTGACAGGCGATCAACGATTAATTACAAATTATTTTTATCAAATAATTAAAATGAATTCCAGGCAATTCACTGTGCACGGAAAGAGTATAGGAGAGAAACAAAAATATATGGGTTTTCCATCTATCAGGCACGGACTCAAACTCCAGCTATGCTACTCATGAGTGTAAGTTACCATGCATAGTAGGCTAATTCACGTCTCTGAGCCTTAATCCTGACATGTGGAAAAGGTTGCAGGATGGACATAAGAACTGGAAATCCCATAGGGAAAGACAGAGAGTTTCCAAAACTGTGCTCAGAAGGATCGTAAGTCCACAAGATGTTGACGCATACTGCATGAAAATGGGATCCATGGTTGAATAAGTTTGAGATAAACTAGGCCAAACAAAATCCAATATGTTTGCTCGCTTTGGGGGTTTGTTTATTTCCAGGCCTTTTCAGAGCCTTTAATATTGTACTTAATGTTGGGAGTTTCCAAAAGGGAGATGGACTAAGCAGTTTTTCCCAAATTTCTTTCAGCAGGAATCCCTTTCTGTTAGAAGACTTTTTGACCTCTTACAGAACTCTCTCTGAACCCAGTGTGCAAAATGAGGTCCTTGGATCTGTGGTTGCCGCTACATCACCACGAGGGGTATTGAGCCCTTATGCAGGCATCCACACTCTATCCCCGACTCCTCTTGGGACCAAGGCCAAATCTAGAGATAGGGTCCATGACCAAGAAACTGGATTTTGGCTATGAAACCATAGTTTTACAGACTCCCCACAAATCATCCTAGAAAAAGTAACTTGTGGGATTTTCTCAGATGTACTTAGAAGTCATTATATATGGATGCTAGGGTCATCAGGGTCATTGCCTCAAGGCCCTAAAAGTTTCAGAAGATTGAAGAAGTGGGCTGGGGGAGAGAAACCATGGCAGGGAAACAAGGAATCTAATTCCTGGCACATGGTAAGGGCATTAAATAAAGAAGTATTTGTGACACCATTAAAACAGTGAAAGAACAGAAACCACACAGAATAAATTATGGTCTTGTGATCAGTTTTCCTTCTGGGGAACGATGGGAAATACAGGAGTCATTATCCCAAGGGTCAAAGAGAAGGACATCTGCAAGGCACTTGGGATGGCTATTAAAGGGTGAATCCAAGGAATGTCAAGATTAGTCCTTATCCTAGCAAGACTGAAAGTGCCATTAGCAAGATAGGGTTCTACCCCTCATAACAAACTTTATGGCATAGCACATCATTAAGAATTAAATGAAAATTTCGGACAGGAAGCTGTCATTCATTCACATCTCCATTTATTCATGCATCCGAGACTACGGGGTGTTGAGCATGTGATAGCTGCTGGGAGAAAGTGGTGACAAGGATAAACCAAGCCCCGTCCCTCGGGGAGCCTACATTCTAAAAAGGGAAAAAGGCAGAGGCAGTGGTGCTTACCAGCCCTCCGTGTGCTCCTCCATATTTCCCAGCCACCCTTGAAATGGGGTCACGTGACTGGGTTCTGCTCAATGGGAACATGGGCAGAAATGGCCAGCTTTCACAAACAAAACCCGGGTGACGGTCTGGTCCTTTCTCCTTCCACTGTGATGACCTTGGGGGCCACATGCGCTAGTGGAAGAGCAACAAGATGGAGAATGGCTTCCCATGCACATAGGACTGTGACATGAGAGAGAAATAAACCTTTACGGAGCTAGGCACTGAGTTTGAGGGGCTGTCTGTTGTGGCAATTAGAATTAGGTGTCCTGAGGGGCACCTGGATGGCTCAGTCGGTTGAGCGTCCGACTCCTGACATCAGCTCAGGTCTTGATCCCAGGGTTGTGAGTTCAAGCCCCACATTGGGCTCACACCCCAATGTCCCTTCCTTTCCTCCGACCCCAACCAGAGCTTCCCATTGGCCAAACCCCACCAGAAGCCAGATGGCAAGGGAGCCCATTGATGCTGTCCCTATACATCAGTTTCCAGAGGCTAAGAACAGAGTGGAAGGGTGGAGAGGGCTCTGGCAGGCAGGGGGAAGGTGGGGAACAGAAGATATTTGGGGCTGAGACACTATTTTAGAAAGAGGTAGCATGAGTTCAGGCAACGAAGGTCCTGAAGAATAAGAAGTTCATAAAAAAAGAAATTCCTGATGCCTAAAGTTGCCAACAACTGAAGAGGTGTGGCACAGAAGCCCATCATTCAAATGCTAGCAGGGAGGGTGTTGTAGGCAGAAGGAATGATAGAAACAAGGACACAGAGGCAGGATTTCACCCAGCATGTTGGGGCAACGGGAAGAAGACCCATCTACTGGGGATGCAAACTGAGGATGTTCCCAAAGTGCTTTATTGAGAAATAATCTGTATATCATAAAATTTACCCATTTAAAGTAAACAACGAAATATTTTTAGTGTATTTACACTGTTGTGCAACCATCACCACAATCTAATTTTAGAACTTTTCCATCGACCCAAAAAGAAACCCTGTCTCCATTTGTAGTTACTCCTCACCCCCGCCCCCAGCCCCAGGCTACCACTCATCTACTCTCTGTTTCTATAAATTGGCTTTTTCTTGACATTCATATAAATGAGATCATGCAATATGTGGTCTTTTGCATCCAGATTCTTTCACTTAACATAATGCCTCTGAGGTTCATCTATGTTGTAGCATGCATCCATGCCTCATGCCTTTTTATTACCCAACAGCATTCAATTGCATAGTGAAACCATATTTGGCTTCTCTGTTCACCAGCTGATGGGCTTTTGAGTTGCTTTCATTTATTGACTACTACGAACATTCTTGTACAAGTTATATGTAGATGTATGTTTCATTTTTCTTGGGCAAATACATGAGCGGAATTGCTGGGTCACATAGTTAAGTCTATGTTTAACATTCTGAGAACCCATCAAACTATTTTCCAAAGTGGCTAAACCATTAACTCTTGAGAAAAGAATTCATCAGTGTCCACAGATGATTGGACCAAATGGAGCACATGACCCCAGTGGAACCTCTTGAGATCTTGGTATTAGGGCACAGAGACGCAGATACGTTGTTCAGCTCTGCAGTATGCATGAACTAGAGTGGCCATGTCCGGTCTATATGCGAGGAAACAGAGAAAAATCAGAGAAACCAAGGTGAGAAGGCACATGAATCAGGAGAGATGGATAAAGTCATCTCAGGTCCTGAGTTTTGAGGCTCCTGGTTCCAGGACGCTGTGAGGTCTGGCATGGCCCTTGCTTTCTTCCACAAAGCCCAGTGGCCTCCAGAACATTCCCCCTTTTTGCATGATTTATGGTAAGCTTTTGCTCCCAACAACTAAAAGTTCCTTGACTAACTCAACACATTATGGCTGGAGCAATGGATGCGTAGAAGGATGGAACAGCCTCATCTCTTAAACCAAAGCAAAACCAAAAAAAAAAAAAACAGAAAAAAGAAAAAAGAAGAAAAGCATTTATGTGGCATTATACAAGCATGAGATGTCCAGGCCTTTGAGTAGCACACAGTAGGGTCATAAAGTTTTTGCAAACTGTAACGGAAGGGACAGAGAAGAACACTGAGTAGAAGATTCTTTTTTTTTTTTAATAAAAAGCTTTTTTAAAAATCTTGTTCAAGTAGGTCATTTTACAATTTAATAAAAAAAATAATAATAATGTAGTGAAACCCTGCCAAGATTATGGAGTTAAGACTCATAATGGTGCTGGAAGAGCCTGAAACAAAAGACACCCCTTAAGTACCAAGCATTGTAATCATATGCCACTTTAAAGAACCACAGTCAATTCTCCTGCTGACTAATCTTGATTATCTGTCAAGAACCGGAGTCAGAGAAGTCATACGAGTGTTGGGCAGATTGTCTGATTCTGGGGCCCGGCTTGCGGCTTCCTCCCCTCCATTCCCCCTGGAGCCTGTCTGTGTGACAACAGGACTTCATCACCAGTCTTGGCTCTCTCTAACCTTGCCTGGGAGGGAAAGGGGAAACAACAAAAGAAAAAAAAAGAGTCCCTATGAGAGTAACAACTGAAAGATCATAGGGAAGGAAATCCCATAGATAAGCTTCTTCATTCAAGTATCAACAGGTTTCTTGTTTTCTCTCCCAGTAGGATGTGGGCTGTGTCGGGCTCTGGCAATTTTGGATCCACACCGTCCTAGAGCGGTGCCAGGCAGATAGTAGGTGTTCAATTGCCATTTGCTGAATGAATGAATGAAGCCAATTAGACTTTGACTTCCGTATCTCTGGGTGGAGGTCATCTCTGAGATCTTGACTGGAGGCTGAATATAAGAAAATTATCTCAGGTCATTCATTAACGATGGACTCTGACAAAATGTGTCACAGTTAAGGGAGGCCTCCCACAGGGAGTTTTCAGCAGTAGTGGTGAAGTCCAGAAGGGGGAAAACATTTCATTTGGGTTGTGCAGAGATCTTCCTTCGTTCTTCCAGTGGTCATGAAATGAGGACCTGGTGTGTCAGACCAGAGGTGAGTAAGAAGTGGTATCTCCTCTTTGGCAGAAAAGGCAAACCTATAAAACGGTCTTCAGTCAGACGCGGCCACTCGAGTTCATGCACGCGGCAGTGTCTCATGACACACCAGCCCAGCCTTGTCTGAGGCAGGCCACATTTGTCATTTTAAATGTTCCAGTAGTCCCATTTTTAAAAAAGTAAAAAGTAACAGGTGACGTTAATTTTAATAATCCTTAATTGAACCTACTATATTTAAAATATCACTTCGTGGGGAGCCTGCTGGCTCAGTTGGTTAAGCGACCGACTCTTGATTTTGGCTCGGGTCACAGTCTCAGAGTCGTGAGATTGAGCCCCATGCTAGGCTCTGTGCTCAGTGCAGAGTCTGCTTGAGATTCTCTCTCCCCCCCGCCCCTCCCCCCACCCACGTTCCCTTTCTCTCTCTCTAAAATAAATAAATAAACCTTTAAACAATATATCATCTCATTCCATGTTCAGCATAAACATAATCAATGAGATATTTTATATTATTTTCTCACCCTTAACTCTTCACGAGGATGTGTATTTTGAACTAACAGTGCGCCTTATTTGAATGCTAAATTTGCATTGAAAATTTTTGACCTGTATTTAGAATTCATAAATTTACAGTTGAAAAAGATCAATTCCCCAGCCAAAGTTGTTCCAAACATACTTCAAAGTCTTCTGATAGCGGGAGCATGTCAGTTTTTAATGTGAATTTAATCAACAAATAAAATTGAAAATTCAGTTCTTTAGGTTCACTAGCCAGTTGTCAGGGGCTCAATAGTCCCACAGGCTCATGGCTACCATATTGAACAGTACAGATATAGAACATCTCCATCACTGCAGAAGGTTCTACTGGACAAAGTATTACTCTCACTCTCCTAGGAGATCTATAAATGTAGAGGACAGGCCTGTGTTTTGCCCTCTCTTGTATCCCCTAGAGCAAGGATTAGTACATAAGTGATGTCAGCAAATGATTGTTGGAAGAATGAGTGTAGAAGTTGGAGTGTTCAAAGAAAACTTCATAGAAGAAGGGATATTTATGATAGGTCTTGACAGGTGAATAGGAGTCTTCCAGGCAAAGAGTAAGGTAAAGGTAGAGGAGGAGCCTGGTGCATATGTTCTGGGTTATAAATGGATCTGATATGTTAAGAGGCATGATTTTTTGTTTATTTGTTTTGCAACATCAAGGTGAAATCAAACTTTTTCTGCACTACTTTCTAGCTGTGCGTCCTTAGGCAACTCGCCTAACCTCTCTTAGCCTTAGTTTCCTCATCTGCAAAATGGGCGTACTAATTTCAAAAGGTTGATTTGAGGACTACTGAGATGCAGAGTGCTTACCACAGTGCCTGGTAAATAATAAATAGTCAATGCCTGTTAAATGTCAGTCATTCCTATGTCCCATGTTTGGTAAGAACATTTACCAAACTAGATTGTGGCCAGACACAGGGTGACAGATGTCTGTTCCAACATCTCTTCTCTTCCTCAGTGCCAGCACCCTGACTTTTAACAGGGTGGTTATATCCCAGCTAAAAGCAACTACTCTCCAGCTTCTCACAGCCCAGAGAAGCCATGGGACTAAGTTGAAGTCAATAAAGTTTCAAAAGAAGGCTGTGTGTTATTTCCAGGACGTTTTCTTAGAGGGAAGGGTTTTCTCTTCTGCCTTCCTCTTCTCTGCCACCCCAAGTACAAGTGATGTGCAAAGATTGACAAAGCAGGAAATCAGAAGGCACCTGAGTTCCAGATGAATGAACAACTCTAAGTGAGACAAGCAGGAGGTCGCGTTTCTAGTCTTCTCCGACCTCAGGACCTGTCTGTCAAGGACCATCTCTTGGGAGTAGCGCTATATGGAGCAAAGTTTGGGGAACATATTTTAGGTGACCCCAAGGGAACAGTGAGATGGTTAATGGCTAAGCTTCAGGTGGAGGGCAAAGACCATCTGTAACAGTGGGTGGCATTTTTCATGCTTTGGGATCATTGGTGGGATAGTGGGGTTCTGTGAGGTCAACAGTTTATGAGGTCAAGGGGCCCGTACGTGGCTTGCTGGCCAGCAGCAGTGACGGCTTCACCATATGGTGTGGGGTGTGACTTGCCTGCCACGCCTACAGCTGCGTGTTTACTGTGGTTCTCCTGCTGATCGTCCACTGACATTAGACGCTCAAGAATGTTGCTGTGTCTCTCAAATCTATTGTGGCTTCTCGTAAACTATTGTTTGTTATGGCTGAAATATGGCATGATGGCATCTTTTCAGCTTGTATTTTTGGAGCAGCTGTTTGATGTTTGGAAAAGTGCATTTCCTTGTTTGTTTCTAAACCATGGTAAATGGGAATGAAGTCAGTAACTTCTCCTTGCCGTCCTTCAAAGAAGCCCAAGCATGGCTTTGAACATCTTTTGTCTTAAACACTCTACCAAAACTTGATATCTCAAGCCAAGTTCTCTGGAATTATTCACAGAAAGAAAAGTAGCTTTGAGTCCCCAACTAGGTTGTGGTACCCCATGGGAAAGAAATAAAGTCGGTGTCATTCCAGAGACTCGCCGTACATTTGCATTATTGTGCTCCAGCACAGATGTTCAGTGATTCTAGATTGCTACTGTTATTTCTATATTTCTGGAACACAGGCCAGAAACTGGGTCCTTCCCCTGCTGTCTAGGTATGGATTTCACAAGAAATGAAGTGGATTCATTAGGCCCTCAAAGTCAGCGTTAAGGTTATCAGATCTTGTATAAATAGGAGGTTACCAATACGTTGGAATTACTCTTGTTGATTATAGATAGTGCCATGATTTTCCAATAACTGAAAACTGTGTTTTCTTCATGCTTGGCATAGCTTTATATTCACTGGCAACTTCCTATGAGCTTGACGCTAAGCACTTTACTTCGGTCATCCCCAACCTCTCAATCATCCTAGGAGGCAGGAATTGTTACTACTGGCATTTCACAGGGAAGGAAAGTGAGGATCAGAGAAATCAAGCAACTGTTCAAAGGCACACAGCTGAGACGGGTGTCACACCCAAGCCTGCTAGATTCTCAGGGTCGTGAGCTGAACACATTATGCTGTGATTTCTGTGTAGTGTTTAGCTACCATGCAACCAGGTAATGAGTCTCTTCTTCCATTAATAACCATATGGGTTAATACTACTCCACGGGCAAGGCGGTTGGGAAGGTATTTTTTCCACCATGCTTTAAAGCAACATAACCTTGCAACTTGCTTTTCTCATCCTTAAAATGGGGTGCTGACTTCAATGGTTTGTTGTGAGGATTAACAAGGCGATTAAAGAGGAGGATTCAGAGAGGTGGGGGTAGGGGCCCAAAGCTCAGCTGAGGGGATTTGAAATGGTACGTTTCTTCCTCGTCCAAGCTAGTTCCTTCAATTTGCATGTGGTTTGACTTCAAAAGGGGGAAAAATATATTTTCAAAATGGAACCCAAGGCCGCTCAACTCAATACTTCCATATGATTCCAGGCCTCTCCAAATGAGGTTGGTGGTCCCCAGTAATTCACAATTAATTCTGTTAACCATGTACATGTCAAAAAAAAAAAATTCAACTGCCAAATTGTGTGAGCCAAGATGCTCCCAGTTCCCACCCACAGTCACACCTATGTGGAGCTTCCAAAGAGGGTCTCCAGGCCCAGCTGCAGCCTCTCACATGGGGCTTCTCTTGGGGACAGGAACAACGCTAGGCCATACTGGTTCTCCAGGAAGGATTTTGGCTTTCCAAGTCTTGAGCAATATTAGCCAAGGATTGTTTATGTGTTTTGATTTTTGCACTCTTTCCAAGTTGAGGGCATCTGTGGAGTGTTTTCCTGATTGCAAATATAGACCGTGTTTAATTTGCTTGTGTGTGTTTTGCTCCATCTAGAAGACCCACCAAAGAGAACAAGGGTCATCTAGAGGAAAGAGAAGCTTCTCCAACAGAAAATAAAATGAGAAGAAAAAAAAATCAGGAGCGATGTGGCGCCTCACAGGGATGTGCTCTGCACGGTGCCCAAAGGCCGTGCATGCATCGTTGGGTGGCAGGAGCTCGTGGAACAGGGAGAAAGAACACAGAGTAAAATCAGACTGAGCGACACTAAAATCCTGCCTCTGCTCTCATTAGCTGGGTGACCTTGAGCTCGTTACTTTGCCTTTCTGAGCCTCGGTGGCCTTTTCTGCAAATTTGGGAAGAGGGTGGTAAATAATAATTATAGCTTATGTGTGTTGAAAGTTTGCCATGTGCCATTAGCTCAATTAATTCTCATGACAAATCTTTGAGCGACCACCACCATTTCACAGAAAACCAAGGCTCAGAAATGAAACAACCAGCCCAAAGTCACAGAGTAAATGGCAGAACCAGGAAAGGATCCCCATGCTGTCTGGTGCTAGAGAATGGGCTTCAAATGTGGAGTTAACACAGAAAGTTGGTGTGACAATTCAGTGAGAAGAGTCAAGAAAAGTGCCACCTCCTAACAGAATTATTCACCAAAAGCACAGGTAACAAATGCAAAAATAGAGAAGTGGAATTACATCAAGTTGCAGAGCTTCTGTACAGGGAAAGGAACAGTCAACAAAATGAAAAGGCAACCTTTGGAGTGGGAGAAAATATTCGCAAACCATGTATCTGATAAAGGGCTAATATCCAAGTCTATATACACTTCTAAGTAGACATTCTAAAGGAACAGACTTCTAAAAGAGACACATAAATGGCCAAGAGGTACAGGAAAATGTGCTCAACATCAGTCATCACCAGGAAAATGCAAAGCAAAACCACAAAGTGATATCACCTCACACCTGGTAGAATGGTTATTAAAAAAAACAAAAACAAACAAAAAAAACACCCCAAAATAACAAATGTTGGCCAGGATTTGGAGAAAAGGTAATTCTTGTGCTGTGTTAGTGGGAATGTAAGTTGGTGCAGCCACTGTGGAAAACAGTATAGAGGCTCCTCAACTAATTAAAAATAGAACTACCATATGATCCAGCCATTCCACTTCTGGGTATAGATCCAAAGGAACTGGAATCAGGATCTCTAAGAGATAGCTGCCCTCCCGTGTTCTTTACAGCATTATTCACAATAGCCAAGACATGGCAGTCATCTAAATGTCCATTGATGGGGGAATGGATAAAGAAAATGTAGCATATACATACAATGGAATATCATTCAGCCTTTAAAAAAGAAGAGAATCCTGCCATTTGCAACAACATGGATGAATCTGGAAGACATTATGCTAAGCAAAATAAGCCAGATGCAGAAAGACAAATACAATGTGATATCACTTATATGAGGAATCTAAAATAGTCAAACTCAGAACCAGAGAGTAGAATGGTGGTTACCAATGGCTGGATAGAGACGGAAACAGGGAGGTGTTGGTCAAAGGCACAAAGTTTCAGTTATGCAGGATGAATAAATCTGAGACATCTGAAGCATGGTGCCTATAGTTAACAACTCTGTATTGTATATTTAAAAATTTGCTAAGAGTAGATCTCCAGTTCAGTGATTATTGCCCTATCAATAAGAATGAATGAATGAACGAATGAACGAACGAGGCAGGGGGAGGGGATTTTAATAGTGATGGATAGGTTTATGGTACAGACATAGGGATGGTTTCACAGGTGTAGGCTTATCTCCAATTTCATTAAGTTGTATACACTATGTATGTACAGCTTTTTGTGCAATCACCTCAATAAAATTGTTTGAAAAAAAAGATTCCAACTATTTACACCCCAATAAAAAGTCCTGGATCCCAGAAATGACATACTTAATTAAAACAGATTAATGGATGTACAGGTAGATTCATTAAAACACACACACACACACACACACACAAAGGAATGTCCTCCTCCACCTCTACAGGAAAAAGAAAGGTGAGCAGCAAGGAATTTTCAGATAATGAGAGTTCACCACTACAATGAAGCCATTGATAGGCAGTGTTGAAAGGTCCAAGGAGGGGAGAGATTTGATGGAAATGTGATAGATGTGGGAAAAGACCAATAAAGCCTCTATTCTTCCTGAGACCTTGGCCACTGAGGCATCAGGATATGACATGGGAACATCAGCTCCCAGTGGGCCATGAGGTCAAGGCTGTCAGAAATACCCATGATCCACACGAACAGATATGTGGAGAACCTGTCATGTTAGACTCTGAAAATGAACAACTATAAAGTGTCAAGTAGACACTTGGAGCTGAGCTTTGGAATTGATCCTTCTTTTTTTTTTTAAGATTTTATTTATTTATTTGAGAGGGAGTGAGTGAGAGAGAGCACGAGCAGGGGGAGGGGCAGAGGGAGAAGCAGACTCCCTGCTGAGCAGGGAGCCTAAGCACGGCTCAATCCCAGGACCCTGAGATCATGACTTGAGCTGAAATCAAGAGTCGGACACTTAACCAACTGAGCCATCCAGGCACCCCTGGAATAGATCCTTCTCATTCCACGTTCCCAGAAGGCATTTCCTCTTGCAGCCATGTGGATGCAACTCCATTCATTGAACCACTGATATTTCAGAGTTCTGACTTAAGGGGTGTGGGGAGCAGACACATGATCGTCACCACCATGGGACTTAGACCACAAATGGAGATGATGTAGAATCCATTTGGCAGAACTCAAGATAACAGCAAAATGAAGGTAAACTCTAAAGTATATGAATGACAAAACATCATCTACACATAAATGCTATGAAAAATGAAAATGCATTTATCCAAAGTTTTGACTATCTGGAACCTTCAATTAACTGGAATTCCTTTCTTCTATTTCACTTTTAGGTGGAAAAAAGAATGGATCTGAAAAATAAATGAAGCTGGATTCAGAAATTTAGTCAAAAGGGAGTTCAGAGATGCCTGGGCAGCTAAGTCGATTAAGCATCTGCCTTAGGCTCAGGTCACGATCCCAGGGTCACAGGATCGAGTCCCACATTGGGTTCCTAGCTCAGTGGGGAGCCTGCTTCTCCCTCTGCTTGCAACTCTTCCTGCTTGTGTGCTCACTCTCTCTCTCCCTGACAAATTTTTTAAAAATAAAATAAATAAATAATAAAAGGGGAGCTCAGAGCATA
The DNA here is from genome assembly GCF_054177405.1 of Leptonychotes weddellii. Classification (NCBI taxonomy): domain Eukaryota; kingdom Metazoa; phylum Chordata; class Mammalia; order Carnivora; family Phocidae; genus Leptonychotes; species Leptonychotes weddellii. Next base: position 71,440,761 of record NC_138381.1, read on the forward strand.
TTCAACTTAATTTCCAATGCCTTCCACAACACTCGCATGTACATTCATGAAACTGAGTCCCATGGGGACAGAGGCCACGTGTTCCTATCCACTGCTGCATCCTTAATACCCAGCTGAATGCAGAGCACTTCGTAGGAGCGCAGTAAATATTTACAGAATAAATGCTGATACTCCCCTCCCCAGCCAAGTGTCTCCTAGATACTTCATCATCAAAGAAAGACTTCCATTGTGATTCTCACTGGCCAATGCCAGAAAGGAGATGCAAGTATTTTAGAAAGATTTTCAGAAATGAGGTGTGGTAGATGAAAGATGGCCATAAATTCTTGTTACCCCTCCTATTGAGAGAAGAAAGCTAGTTCCCTTCCTTGGAATCCATACTGATTCTAGTGAACTTCTCAACCAATGGAATATGGCATAAAGAACATCCTCAAGCTTCTGAGGCAAGGCCATAGGCCTCTTGGTTTTGCCCGGGCCTCTTGGAACATTCTTTCTTTGATTCCTCAGATGCCTTGGAAGAAGTTCAAGTACACTAGGGTTTCTATGCTGGAGAGATGCCACATGTAGGCAGTCTGGTAAAGGTCCTAGCTGAGCCAGTCTTCCAGCCAGGCCCTCTAAGGCATCCGAGAAGTGAGTAAAACCATTTTGGACCCCTTAGACCAGGGATCAGAACACTTTCTTTGTAAAATGTCAGATGGTAATCAACACAGCTGCTACAGCAGTCAAACAACCATAGACAGTGCATAAAGGAATGTGTCCAGCTGAGTGCCAATAAGATCTTCTTTACAAAAACAGGTTCCAAATTGGATGTGGCTTGCAGGCCATAGCTTTCTGACCCCTGCTCTAGATCAGCCCAAGGACCTCTGATAATGGCTGCATGAAACAGAAGAATCTCCCAGCTGAGCCCTGCCCAAATTCTTAACCAGTGACATCGTTAAAAAATAAAACAGGCTTTAAGTCACTACATTTGGGGCATTTTGTTATGCCACCATAGAAAAATGGATCAAAAGAATCGGGACCCAAAAAAAGAAAAAAAAAATAGGAGGGCGAGGGGTGGGAAGGAGGCCAGGACAACTCTCGGTTCCATCACCACAAGCCCTGCAGTTGCTGCGCCTGAGCACAGGGGAGTAGAAAATAAAGGCCTTGTCACCCAGGATTGAACTCTGCTACCCAGAAGAGCATTGGAGGAGGGGGCCTTGGCTATAGGACATCCTCGATGCAAGACTCCAGGGGTCTCGTTTCACTGTATTCCAGTGGAGCCCAAAGAGGGGCTCACACCCACCACAGCTGGGAGATCAAGACCTGAGCTGAGATCAAGAGTAAAACACAACCTACTGAGCCACCCAGGTGCCCCCCCGAGCAAGTTTTCACCTCTCTCTAGCTCCCATTCCCCCCTTATAACGGAACTTAGCTTCTAGGATAGATGTGAGGATTAAATATGGCTATGTAAGTAAAATTTTGGCACATGGTAAGTCTTCAGTAAATAGAGTTTTACTATAGATGTGTCTAGAGCTGTGTGTATCTACACACGCATGCACACACATACACGCATATTTATCAATAAAGAGGAAACCTACACGTGCCAGAGAAAGAGAATAAATCATGGAGTCACGTGCAAAGGGCATTTTTTCCAGAGCACACATTCATAAAAGTCAGCAAGCATGCATGCAGCCCTCACTCAAAAACCAAGAGGCACTTGAACACATTATCTGATGTCAGTATGTTGAAGAATCACCTTGGGGTCCTTGCTGAAATGCATACCCCCCTCTCCTCCCCACAAGAGATTGCGATTCAGCAGATCTGGGCTGGGGTCCAGGGATCCAAGCTGTTAACAAGCACCCCGGGCTTTGCTGAACCCAAAAGTCATCTGGTCACACTTCGAGAAACTTCTTTCTGTAAGCCTCTCATTGTAACACGACGAACCAGCTCAGGGAGGGGAGGTGGCTTGCCCAAGGTCGCACAGCTGGACAGCGGCTGAGGCGAGACACAATGGCTGCCCACAGAGCACGTGTGCTGGCTGTCCCGAAGCCCTTCTGTGTCCCCAGGGCCCCCAGCAGGAAAGCCAGGCATGGAGCAGCAGCCCTGCCCCTGTGGGTTGAGAAGAAGTGAACAAACCCGAATAAATGTTCCACTTGAAAAGGGGTTTGGGAGTCTTCCAACCCAATCATCCTATTGTACAGATGGACAAACCAAGGTTCCTGCGGTGGGAAACCATGGCTCCCACTCACGCAGAGAACAAAGGTCTGCATTCTCAGCCGGGCACACTCCCCTCTCCCCCGCTCCAGACTCTGCCTGCCACTTGGTCTGGTCAGTGGGAAACTGAAGCCGAGAGTGATCAAATCCTACCTAGTTCCCATTACACTATAAATCTCGGCATTGGGCTAAACGCGGTGGGGGAGCAGAATCACCAAAACCGTCGTGAAATCAGTCCTTTCTTGGTCTGGCAAGATCGCTCTCAACCTGTCACTCTGTGATTCCGTGTTATGGCCCTGCAATCAGTCTAAACAATCCTTTCTGTAATTAAAAAAATATATATATATATATATGCCATTACTAACGTCCCTGGCTCCCTTTAGTGAAGGGAGCAGCTGCTGGGGGGGGGGGAAAGAAGCCCGGACGTGCAAGATGGCTAAGGGCGGGCAGCACAATGGTGATCACAAGGGGTCTGTTTGTTTTATTTGGAACACACCTCTTACAAACAGGGAATTAAAGATTGGAGTCTGCACCCTGTAGACTTTTCTGGACAATGCACAGTCCATCCCTTTTTACACAAAAGGGTTGTTTCATAGTCCAGCTACACACACACACACACAAGAAGTTTTTGCTATGTGTGGGATTCTTCTATCAAGCACGTATACTTAAGTCCAGCTACTGTGGAACTCTGGGAAGATAGAGAAAAGCACTCAGCCTCCACCTTGGAAAAAAAAAATCCATATCTACTTTACAAGGTTTTCATGAAGAATCAATAGGTATAAGGATTTTACCAGATTTCAGGCACAGAGTAGATGCTAAATAAACTCGCAGCTCACAGCAGCAAAAGGGATAGGAGAGGCTGATTTTGAGGTGCTTGTCATCAGGAACCAGACCACTTGGGTTTGTAATCATACCTCTTATGTCTCCTGGCTAGAGGACTTTGGGGAAATGATGTAGCCTCCAGGTACCTTGATTTTCTCAAATGTAAAATGGGGGTGGTAATAATAGTACCAAGGATGGGGAGGTTGAAAGGAAAATCCATGTAAAGTGCCTGGGCCGGAGTAAGTGCTCAATATATGTTAACATGTGGTTCGGCATGTCGTTAAACTGGAAACAGCGTTTCTGATTTAGTTGTCTTTTTGTATTTTTTGTTTTTTGTGTTTAAGATTTTATTATTTATTTGACAGAGAATGAGACAGGGAGAGTGGGAACACAAGCAGGGAGAGACAGAGAGGGAGAGGGAGAAGCAGGCTTCCCGCCAAGTAGGGAACCCAACGTGGGGCTCGATCCTAGGACCCTGGGATCACGATCTGAGCCAAAAGCAGACACTTAAATACCGAGCCACCCAGGCGCCCCATGATTTGGTTGTTTTTTGAACTACAAACTTGAGGTCTCTAGATTCTCCAGTGGATTTTCCATGGGGCTGGGTTCGAGATGGCCAACACAGGTCATTTCACTAAGGGCTCCAAAACAAAACTGAAGGCTAAGTTCCATCTAGAAATCAGAGACAGTGAACTTCCTTGCCTTTAGCTCCCATCAGGATACCCATAATGTTTTCTGTACAAAGGGGGGTGACGCTGGGTGCACTTATCAGGAGTAACTGAGACACAAAGAGCCAAGAAGCTAATGAGAGAACTGTCTCTCTTGCAATAGAGAAGAGAAAACCCCAAATCTGTCCCCTGGCCATTCTCAGAAGACGCTAAGGCTGGAAGGGACCAAGGGCTGAACTAGTATGGTGATTTCCAAAAGGGACTTTGACGAGGAATCACCTTGGGGGGGTGGTGAAAAATATACACTCGTAGCTGTGGGATAGAGATTCTAACTCAATAAGTATTGGGCCTGGGACTCTGCATTTTAACACCTTTTGCCACAAGTGAAGCTCTAGGGTAGCCTTTTGGGGTCACCGATCCAGCTCAGCTACAACCGAAGGATAGAGGAAAGCAAATGACTTGTCCAAGGCCAACCAGAGGCATAGATGGGACTCCAACCCAGGCTTCTGATTCTCTACACTCTACCTTGTACTTTTCCCCCCCTCAGTTTGGCTTTGTCCTCAGAACAAATGTGAAAAATCTCAGCTCTTTTCTCAGCTCTTTTTGGTCACAGGAAACCAGTGCGCAGCCCTGCAAGAGACCAGGGGGCCTCCATCCATCACACTTCCCCATTTTCCCCCCACACTATCCTTTTTCTGCCCTGAGCGGAGTTCAGAAAATAGCTAAAACCAAACTGAGAAACAGAAGTGGGGTTTTTGCACATTTATAGGAGCAGCCATTAAAACTATTAGCAGACCATTAACACTGCATTGGCTGGGAGCTTTATTTTATTTTAGTTTTTTGAATCCTGGAATGGCTTTAATATCTCTGATTGCAACTACTGATTTGGGACACACCCTCATATTTAACTGTGCGTCTGCTGGTGTAGGAGCTCCGGTAAGTGGCTACTAGACCAGGAATGGCTGGGCGCCACTCAATTCTGTCAAAATCTTCAATCTCGAAAAGCCACAAAACAAGGGTTCTTTTTGCCCTTTTTGCATGAGGTTACCCAGGATTTAGGAGCAAATGGGATTAATGTTTCAAAGTTTTAGGAGCTATTTGGATAAGTACGCCTGATAGTCTAGATTCTGGGGGCTCAGGGGACAGAGTTTATGTGTATGTCATAATGGGGCCTTCATAATGGAGGTTCCAATCATGGCAGGAAATAAGATTGTATACAGAAACACTGAGATGGGAAGAAAGTATCTGGTGACAGGCATTTCTCCAAGCAAGGCTAGCAGTGTAGCAGATAGGCTGAGAGGGAGAACAGCTAAAAGCTCGGAGTGAGAGCATGACCTCTCTCTTGTCTGTTGGTTGACCTCCGCTAACACTTTGGTAATGAAGTGACACTACAGATACTCAGTAGGTGTTTAGCCAAGTTCCATTCATATCTCTGTCCATCCAGTAGGGAATTTCCAATTCCTAAGACAGGGGCAGAGGACAGCCATGCTGACCCTCTACAGGAGTGTGGAGAGGTGGGACAACTCTCACTCAAACACAAAGGCAGTTCCAGAATCTAAAGAGCAGCCGTGGAAGCAGTGTTTTGAGGGAGGACCAGGTTGGCCAAACGTAAGTCCTTATTCCATTTTAGAGCCAGACTCAGAGAGGGCACCCATGGCACCACTGGGCAAGCCTAAAGAAACCAAAGAAGAGCTAGGCTAGAGTAGAATTCTGATGGGCCAGGCTTGGGTCATGTGACCACTCTGTGCCCAGAAGATTTACAAAGAATATTGACTTTTGCCATCAGTCACATTCTCAAGAATGGCAGAACCAATGGAATATATTGATAAAGAGATGAATAGTGAGATTTATTATAAGGAATCGGTTTACATAACTAGAGAGGCTGACAAATCCTAAGAGCTACAGGGTGAGTTGGCAAGCTGGAGACCCAGGAGCACCACCAGTTTAGTTGTAGTCTGAGTCCAAAGACCTAAGAACCAGAAGAGCTGATAGTGTTGTTCTCATCGGAAGATGGGCAAGCTCAACATCCAGGAAGAGCTGATGTTTCCATTTGAGTCCAAAGGCAAGAAAAAAGCGAATGTCCCAGTTCAGAGACAGTCAGGCAAGAAGAATTCTCTCTTGGGGGGGGTGGCCAGGGGCATCCACATATTTGTTTCAATCAGGCCTTCAACTGATTGGATGAGGACCACCCACATTCAAGAGGGCAATCTGCTTTAGTCAGTCTACCAATTTAAACATGAATCTCATCCCAAAACAGCCTCACAGAAACACCCACAATAAAATGTTTGATCAACTATCTGGGCACACCATGGCCAGTCAAGTCGACATACAAAATGAACCATCACGCTTCCTAGGAAGACACTGTATCTGTCAGGGTTTGACCAGAGAAACACAACCAGTAAGAGATATATATTGAGGGATTTGTTGCAAGAAATTGGCTTACATGAACTGATTATAGACCTTAATCACACCTACAAAATAGCTTCATGGAAATCTCCAGATTAGCGTTTGATGGATCACTGTACACTCTAGCTGAGTCAAGCTGACACAGAAAATTGACCACCAAAAAGGAAGAAAGGAAGGGAGGGAGTGGGGGAGGGAGGGAGGGAGGAAGGAAGGAAGAAAAGAAAGAAAGAAAGAAAGAGAGAGAGAAAGAAAAGAAAGAAAGAGAGAGAGAGAAAGAAAGAGAGAGAGAAAGAAAGAAAGAAAGAAAGAAAGAAAGAAAGAAAGAAAGAAAGAAAGAAAGAAAGAAAGAAAGAGGACCACCCCACAGGCTGTATTTTTCAGAAGGACAGAATCAAAGAGTCAAAACACATCATTGATGTCCAGGAAATAGGAAGGCGGAGAAAGTAGAAAAACATGAACTAAGAGCCGTTCTAGAGTGGATCTGCAGGTAGGTGTCGCCTGTCTGCTCAGGCTGAGGAATTCCTGTGTCACTTCCTCAGTGACTATAAAGGGCCATTGTCCACTTTGCGATTGTTATGGGAGCTACTCAGTAGAATCAGTGACACTCTCCCCTCTGTCTCTGCCATAACTGCCCTAATTTAGGTGTTTATCATGTCTCCCTCTGGTTTTGCACCCTCCCCTCTCCCTGCAAGGCAGCCCCAGTCAATGCCCTGCCCACGTCCCCTCAGTCTACCCTAGATCTCACCTAAAGCTTCAGTGACAATCCCTACACCTGGCTTCCTACCCCAACCACTTCATCTCTCTGTCCGAGGCCGTTCTCTGGCTCAGCATATGCTCAGCCCAGGAGGGACTTACAGGGGTACTGGGGAGTAGGGAGTGGATGCCCCACGAGCATCCTTCAACCAGGGATGGGGGGGAGCTGATGGATAAATACCTCAGCTTCCTCAGCCACAGGGGCAGAAACCCGAGATTTCCACAATGTCGCCCAGAGATCTGAAGGAATGGAGCACCCCACCACCACCACCACATGCCCTGTAATGTACCCTTCACTGGCTCACTCCCCTTCCCTGCCTCCCTCCCCAGTCCCCTCCTGAGGTCCCATCCCAAATAAATCACATCATCTCAAATCCTTGCCTCAGGATCTGTACTTTAGAGAACTCAAACAAAGAAACTACCAAGTCCAGTCATCCAGAAACACAATTTGGACCACTGTGTTCCTCCATATAAAAACCATCATTGCTCTCTGAACAGGAAGATTCCCGAATGGGGTGTTCAGGGTTCCCCAAGCTTGGCCCCTGCTGACTGTTTTAGCTTCATCTCCTGCTCTCCTGCACAAATTGCTCTTGAGACAACTCAGAGTACCTTGAAAATACCATAATGGGTCTTGCCTCTTAGCCTTTAAACACAAGATACCATCTGCCAAGAGCTGCCTCTTGACCATCACCCCATCAGCCCCCATTTTGATCTAGCGAACTCATCACAGAGGATGAATTCAAAGATTTTCTTGCCTTGAAACATCTTGTGAACACCACCCCCCGCCTTGCCCTGCAAGCAGGATTAAGTATTTGCTCCTCCAATTTACGCTGCACACACCTTGATTAGACCACCTGCCACCACTCCAGTTTACTAAATGTTGCCATGTACATCTCCCCCTTCAGACAAGACTCCCAAGAGCAATGATGGTACCTTATTTTATCCTCAAGTCATAATACGATGACTAGCACATTACAGGCAACCACACAATGCTTGTTGAATGGATTAACAATGGAATACTCTTACTAGCCCAGTAAGTAGTAACACCCATTTCCACCCTTCTGCCCATAACTTGATTCCTAATTTAGAAAAATAAAGCTATCCCAAAAGGGCTCCAAATTTGATAGAATGCTGTTGTATTACATGTGTATTTATGAACCCCCACCATTGGCTGGGATGTTCAGGGAGAATACAGACTACGAACAATGCTTTGTAAACTGCTAACTACCAAGAATATACTCAGAGTTGGTTTTATTATAAATAGTATCAACTATTGAGAAACAAGAAAAGTGAGAGGCTGTGTGCCTTGTCCAAGGTCATTGGGGAAGTAAATAGGAAAGGTTGGATTAGAATGAAGTTTCTGGCTCTTGTCTCCATATTTTCTACATATCAGTGGGCATTGTCTTAGGGCACGAGAGCCTTGAAAACATGGCCACAGATGTGGGAATAGTAGACAAGTCAAGCCTTTCCTAGGATTTGATGACAGAGGGTTAGAATTTAGTAAACCCTAAGAGCAACTACCATTTGAGTGCCCTAGAGCTTTATGACAATAATCTTTGATAAATATTTCAGCTCCAACTTACAGATGAGCAAATGGAAACTCATAGGATTTAAGTCTCTCATCTGCGAGGAGGTGCAGTTCAGATTCAAACCCAGAAATGGCTAATTCCAGAGCCTACCATCTGCTACATCCAACGCCTCTTGAAAAATAATAAAAGCTGACATTTTTAAGTAGCTACTGTGTACCGGGCACTTACTTACTTTAGTCCTCATAATAATCCAGGAAGCCTGCTTCGATGATAATTTCCCCAATTTTCCAGGCGAGGAAACTATGTTGCATACAAATTAATTGTGTCCTTTGGGACATCAGAGGGCATTTCTCTCCATGTCTTACCATGCTTCTTGGTTCTGACTGTACATCAGAATACACACAGAGCTCTTTAGAATCTGTAAATCTGCAGACCCCATCCCCTGAAAGTCTGATGCAGGAACTACTTCCACAAAGAAACAAACACTGAGATCGATAAAGGCAAAGAGAGGGCTGTTTTGTCCAAGCCGAAGCATCCCAGAGAAATCCACAGGATTCCAGCAAGCATGCATCTGCTCTCCCAACGTGGACAAGATTGCGATCGAGAAAGCAGAAAACTGTGACCTTGACTCCACGTGACCTGAAGACAGCCGAGAGGGAGAGTCACAAGAGAAAAAGGAGAGTATGAGCCGACTTTAAGGTGGGGATTTCAAAACCAGCTCTCAGGAGCTGGTGAAGTCAGTAAATAGCACCGCTTCGCAAATGGAAGCTGTGAATTGCGATAAATTTGTTCTACACTCATAGACATGGAAAGATGTCCGGGGCACGGTGAAAAAAAAAAAAGCAGATTCTGAAACATGGTGAACAGTTTGATCCTGTTTGCACTTACAGTCTGAACACACTACTATGCTTTTTATAGCATCGTGGTATATACTATAGAACAGCACAGTGCAGCATGGTAGACGATATATATTTATATATGTATATATAATGTATGCATACAGGTGCACGTGTATGCACATTGTGAATCTACTATGTGTATTCATGTAGCAGAATACAGTATAGTATTTATTACGCACATGTGGAAAGTATGAATATATTACATGTGACTATAGTATGATCCTATTTGTATATGTCGCTCGAATATACATAAATAATACAGATGAATGTTCACCAAAATATTAACAGGGATGGACGGTAGGTGGATTTTTGTTCCCCTTCCTTCCTTCCTACCACAAATATTTATTGAGTTCCTATTTTGTACCAGACACCATCTTTCTGCCTTACACCCATTTTCAATTGCTTGAAAATTCTAAAAGCATGTATTTATTGGTACCTTGATTAGCAGATAGTTTGAAAATCAAATGGTCTCCTGTCAAAATCCCCAATAACCAACCGAGGGGGACACTGGTGGCATTTATAGGCAACTCAGGAGAAGAAGAAAGGTAGGAGACGTGGAGAGAGAGAGCACAGCCAAAGACAGACTCCCCTGCCCCCGGCCTCCCATCTCCACACACTAGGTTCTGTTTTTCTGTTGTTGTTTTTTGGGGTGTTTTTGTTTTGTTTTGTTTTGTTTTTTTGGTTGGGGGCCACCATCTGTAGATTTGTTCTGCACAAAAATAAACCCATCCATCTCCCTTATGGTGGTGTCATGTAAGCTCAGGAAAAACCGCAGTGCTCAAGGGGGGCCCTGGGTGGGAAAAACACTTATCTGCCTCAGCCGGGTTCAGAGCTCCCCCGAAGGCATCCTTCCCTAGACTCAGGGGGTGGGTTTTGTTTATCCCCCTGGCACACAATGAAATGTCGGGAACACATGCTCAGGGTGAGGTGGGGCCCTGATGAAGGTTAAAAATGGAACAGCGGCTTTGATCCCCAGCCAACACCAATGACGCTCGGGGTTGGGGCCAGAGTGAGACGTCATGTTCCCTCACTGTCTCTGCAGAAGGTGCAGACAGTCCCCTCTTGACTCCAAGAACAGACAGGGCCCCAGACAGGAAAATGGAGGAAAGACCCCAGGCAAGGAGTGAGGCCTGAGCAGCGGGGAGAAGCAGGCCTCCTCTGGGCAGCCCAGGGGACTTTCTCTGTTTTTAATGGGGAGCCTCCATCGGGCCATTCACCATCTGATAGTGCCAGGCCTTGACACAGAACCCTCACTGGAGCGTCCGCTGGAGAGAGGACAAAGGTTAGCAGGCGCAGGCATTTCAGTCTCCCCTCTGACTAATCTGTGGCCGCCATTTTGTAATCATCTTCCTAGACTCTTCCACTGTGGGGCTCAGAACTTCCGTTCACCCATGTATTCTTCACTCAACCAGCAAATGTGTGCTGAGCATCTGGTCTGTTCCCAAACTGGGCTAGGGGCTGGGGATCCAATAGTGAAGAACACCCAGGCTCTGTCCCTCCGGATCTTGAGCTCTGGTGGGAAAGAGAGGCACGGAAAAGTCAGTGGCAACAGGGTAAGTTAAGTGTTGAGAGGTGGGTGAATAGAGGGTGCAGGAGACCACAAAGAGGGGGGCCACCAGGGCTGGGTGGAGAAGAGCAGGAGAGGAACCCTAGAGAAAGACGGAGGTATCTAAACCGAGGCCTGGGGAGTAAAAGTAAGAGCTCACGAGGTAAGCAAAGTAAGGGAAGTGTGGTTCGGGTGGAGAGAACAGCATGAGCAAAGCTCTAACAGCAAAAGACAAAGCGTACACTGGAAGAAACAAAAGGTGAAGCACTGGTGTGAGGTGAGAAAAACCATTTTCTCTCTAAAGTGCAGACTGTTTGCGATCAAATGAACTGGGCACCCCCATTTTTGGTCATCTTTACTATCAAACTGGCCAACTGCTTCCCATGGGGTTGGGTGAAGAAATCATTGTGCTCATCAGTCAGCACTCTTGCTGAGCATGCACTATGAGCTGATAACTCTAAAACACCTGATCTCATGTCACCCTCATAAAAAAATTGAATAACTTAAATATCAAAGAGGTCACTTAAACCCGTACAGCAAGTAAGGATACATGGCAGGAGGGGGCAGGGTTTGAACCTGGAGCTTTGAATACCATGTTCTTCATAATTAATATTGTTTGCTTGCTTTAAATAAAACTCGTTCTCATTTATCTGCAGGCTGATGGAAGGTAAGCAGATCAATAAGGCCAGGCATGGTTTCTTCACACCCTAAAATCCTGGTACAGGACAAAGAGAAAAGATGTCTCCTCATTCAGTCTGCTAACTGTATGAAAGCTGCTGGATAGAGTCATAAATCTCTCTATCGTGTGAAGCCCACCTTCTCGGGAGCAACGCACAGAAAGATGAAATCATGGAAGCTTCTAGAAACAGGTATCTTAAAAGCCCAAATCTCTGTTGTGCGAGTAAGTGTTCACAAAAGAAATCTGGAAAAGAGCCTAAAAAAAAAGCAAAAACAAAAACAAAAACCCACGCCTGCACCCTGTCAGACAAGAGACAGGATTTGAACAAACAAGGTCGGGGACTCCAACAGAGTTGCCATTCACAGAGTGGCGGAACATGACTTTCTTTGTCTCCCAGTGACAGGTGACGCCATCCCCCAAGTGCCTTCCCAGCGAGGAGTGGAAGCTCAGATTCATCCTTCTGTGGCTAAGCCACCATCAGCCTTTTTAAGAAGACACAACTTTAACACCCAAGGAATTTGGCTTTAGGGGGAAATCGCATATCCTTTCTGTTGTGGGAGCTGGGTGGCATGGGACCATGCCAAGGGTGACATGTGAGAAAAAACAAAAATGGGGGCGGGGAGGAGGAATACTGGAGTGATTACCAAAGAGAAAGATTCCCAGCCAAATTAGGGAGCCAGGGAATTATTGGTCTTTTGGATGCTCCTTGGCTGGGTAAATTTGGGGGTTTGTATGTTTTGGAGCTTTCTCTCGGCTGGGGTACTTTGTTGGTCTGCACAGAAAAAATAAGGCAAACAAAGCAAACCATGGGGGCTGGGGGGTGGCTACCGCATTCACTTGACCGAGCTGCTCAGGGAGCCGCACCCTGAAAATCCATCCTGGGTTTTCAGGTGCTGCCACCTTTGTTATTTTTCTTCACATTCCTTCCTGGGAAGACTGAACTCTCGGGTTGGCATGAGCACTTTCTGGTTGTGCCATGCATCAAGCAAGAACATTGTCCTCTCA
>NC_138381.1:71453357-71483661 GCF_054177405.1 Leptonychotes weddellii
CCTGGGTGGCTCAGTTGGTTAAGCAACTGCCTTCGGCTCAGGTCATGATCCTGGAGTCCCGGGATCGAGTCCCATATCGGGCTCCTTGCTCAGCAGGGGGTCTGCTTCTCCCTCTGATCCTCCCCCCTCTCATGCTCTCTCTCTCTGTCTCATTCTCTCTCTCAAATAAATAAATAAAATCTTAAAAAAAAAAAAAGAACATTGTCCTCTCTTAAAGTCTCATGCCTGTAACTTGGAGATGTGAATCAAAGGATTATCTTAAAGAGTTAATGAAATAAATCATGTAAAATGTCTGATATAAGGGAAGCAAATATTAGCTTCTTTCTCCTTTCTCCTGTCCCCTCCCTAAATCCAAATCCCCCTTATTAACAACTGCCAGGGAAAACTTGGTGAAAATCATTGTAATCAGCTACATCTAAAAGACGAAATAGTTTTTCTCCATGCAGTGGGAGAATGCCATAGATCTGGGAACTCAGAATATAATTATAATTATCATTCTTGCATTACTTTGGGTATATTTTTTTGCTCTCAATAATCAAAGCAATAACAGCACTGCTATCCTACCTGTGAGAAGCTGCTGTATTTGAAAATCACTTCTGGACCACCTGGAGACATGTATAGAAAGTCTAAGAATTCTTGATTCAAAAAGAGTGTTGAAAAATAGGGACAGAGGGGAGCCTGGGTGGCTCAGTCGGTTAAGCGTCTGCCTTCGGCTCAGGTCATGATCCCGGGGTCCTGGGATCGAGCCCCGCATCGGGCTCCCTGCTCAGCGGGAAGCCTGCTTCCCACTCCCGCTGCTTGTGTTCCCTCTCTCACTGTGTCTCTCTCTGTCAAATAAATAAATAAAATCTTAAAAAAAAAAAAAAGAAAAATAGGGACAGAAATGGAAATTTCTACCTTACAGGAAATTTTTAGTTTTGTATAACTGGCATATCATTGGGTAATAATAGTAATAAAGGTAGACACAATCAAAATAATAATGACTCCCATTTCTTTTTTTTTTTTTAAGATTTTATTTATTTGACAGAGAGAGACACAGCGAGAGAGGGAACACAAGCAGGGGGAGTAGGAGAGGGAGAAGCAGGCTTCCTCCAGAGCAGGGAGCCTGATGTGGGGCTTGATCCTAGGACCCTGGGATCATGACCTGAGCCGAAGGCAGATGCTTAACCGACTGAGCCACCCAGGTGCCCCATGACTCCAATTTCTTAAATACTAAGCAGAGGCTGGGTATTCTACTAAACACTTTATATATATATATATATATATATATATATATATATATATATAAAATCTCATGTAATTCTCAATGCAAGCCTCTGAGAAAGGTACTGTTTATTAATGTATTTTACTGGAGGAAAGTGTACTTTGAAGAAGTGCATTGTCTCCCCCTAAGCCATGTGCGGGTAGACAGTAGAAGAAACAGGGTGACAATCTAGATCCTTCTCACTCCAGAGCCTGAGTTCTTATCCTGGGGGTTACAGATTTCCTGGAAGGCTGTCTTTACTTTTTCCCTTTTGAGACTTCTATTACAAATCTCTGTCTCGGGGCGCCTGGGTGGCTCAGTCAGTTAAGCATCTGACTCTTGATTTTGGCTCAGGTCATGATCTCAGGGTCGTGAGATCGAGCCCCACATTGGGCTCCATGCTGAACGTGGAGCCTGCTTAAGATTCTCTCTCCCTCTCTCTCTGCCTCTCCCCCACACACACCCTGCTTGGGCTCGTTCTTTTAAAAAAAAAAAAAATCTCTCTTATTCTGTCTATCCTGTAACATTCTGTTTCAATGTGTCTCTGAGTCTTTTTGGCTTTCACTGTTACACACACACACACACACACTGTCTGCCTGGCACACTTGTCCTCTGCATTTTTATAACTCCAATATGCAGGCCAACCCTGGTAAAGTAGGTGATAACTAAAATTTCTAAAATTTCTATTAAACATTCTATATTGGAAATCTTTATGGTATAATTCTTGGACCAAACCTTTGAAGGCTCTTTAAGTTCTATGGGTCAGTTTCTGAGACTAGTGTACATTTTTTTTTTGAATCATTCTCTTAAATCTTAGTTATGGGTATTTGTTTTCTCTAAGAACCAGAAGATCAAAGTTCTAGCTCCAGCTCTGGTACTAACCAGCTTGGAAGTTCTCATTCCCTCCCTGGGACTCAGTTTTGCTATCTATACAATGGGAGACATGCGTCCACTCTCTTTCCTGCCCAGGGCTCTTCTCCAAAACGCCAGATCTTTATTGCATACAGTCTGAAAATCATGAGACTTAGGGTGCCTGGGTGGCTCAATCACTTGAGCGTCCGACTCATGATTTCGGCTCAGGTCATGAACTCAGGGTTGTGAGATCAAGCTCCGTGTTGGACTCTGCATTGGGCTCCATGCTGGGCATGGAGCCTGCTTAAGATTCTCTCTCTCTCCCTCTCTCTCTGCCCCTCTCCACCGCTTGTACTCTCTCTCTGAAAAAAAAAATTTTTTTAACTTAAAAAAATGAAAATCATGAGACTAATAAATCCCTCAACTGCTTTCTGGTTCTGCAAGTCTACAATGCTGTGACTTTATGTAAAATTAATTGTAGTAACAACAATATTGGGTATGGAAAATCTGATGCAAAAAGAAACGGTCATAGGACATAATCCAAAACCAAAGATAAATGACACCTTGGGTATTCGTTGCTGTATTATCTGTGCTAAACTGCTCTTGGCAGACGTGGATAATTAAGGGTTTCATGGTGTGGTTTTGGTGAACCTTCAGTAATTTGTACTTTTGCATCCACACACTCAACCATGGAAATAGCCCAGATCCCAGTCATCTGACTCCACGTCAGAATTACCGTCAGGAACTGGTGTCAGGAATTAATGGCTGGAGCATGGAGAAACAGGCCCTATACAATGCCAGTATATTTTATACATCAAATATTGTTTATCAGAGCATAGTTGCTGGTGCCCTCCAGAGTCTGATCATCAATAGCTAGCTTAATGCATTTGGGGAGACAACACCTGAATTAGTTCTCCCTGACTTCATTATGGAGAGCTCATCTTCCAAATTCAACTATAGCTGTACTGACATCTGGCTAGAGAAGGTAAACAGTTCTACAAAAGCCTGGGTAATGAATGGATTTGCATTGGGCTAGACTTTGAGTAGCCAGTGGTACCCAAAAGGATGAACCAAGTCAGGGAACCAGAGAACATGGTTCTGGTTCGATCCCTCGGGATTGGAGCATGCTACCTTAGTCTCTGATTTGGCCAACCCTGGGGAGAAGCAATGTTCCACCAGAGCTATTATGGAAAACTCCATTGGTTCCAAGTTAAATTATGGCTGCAGATCAGGCGAGAGAACTCCAACTCACAATCAAAATGTCAGTGCTTAAAGTAATTAATCAATTGCAAGACATAAGCTGAAGGTAGTGCCTCAATGTGAAAACAGATGGACTAATGTGTATTGATCTCCAATGGCTTGTTGACGCTCTTTGAAACAGAGGCAATAAAAGGCATTGGGGGAGTGCTTTAAGTGGAGAGTGTTAAACCATGGGATTGAAAATCTGGGGCAAAGACTCTTTTGGTGAACTCTGAGCTTCATTTGAGAATGTCACCCTGAAGCCTTTTGAGCCAACAGCTGGAATGAAGGGAAGATGGCGGGGAGGGTGGGGGTGACCTATCTCCATTACCACCTTACCAAGTTCTCTACTCTCACACATTAATTGTATTTCTTCATTCTCTCAGCTTCCCTAGCTCCTCCAGCCTTTACATAGATCAACAGCAATAACACCACACAGGTCCCAGAGGCCCTCAGCCCTCCCCCAGCACAATGCACTTGTCCTTTTCTTAGGGGGTCTCCAACTTGTGTCTCAATTCTGATGAGGGAACACACGATCCAGATGCCACAATCTCCCTCAATGCATTCCTTGTGCACTTGTACCATATCCAAAAGGCATTGCCACCTCCCTCTCCCCTGATGTTCTGGAGACCTCGACATGCTGGCATTAAGTGGAAGCTAAAGCGAAGTGAGGAAACATGCCTCCAGCCCTTCTGTATGTTACATCGGCAAACCATGCCTTTGGCTGAGGCTGGCTGGCTTACAGGTGGCAAAGACTACTGAGCCAGCCAGGAGCACTCCCCAACTAGTAGAAAGGGAATTTAGAACAGGAAGAGCTTCAGGTAGTGATATACAGAGTCCTCCGTACAGAACTCGTTAGGAGTATTAATCTCAAATTATGACTGTCATGGCCAAAGTCAGGCTGAGGAGAGACTCTGATCATTCTTTCTGTTTCCATCCCCTCTTCCTGTTTTCTTTGTCACCTCTTCCTTGATAGGTGATACAGGAAGACAGCCTCATTAGTCCTTTGCCCAATGCTGCTCCTAAGGGTGGTCACGTGGCTCCTAGCAGAACCAACAGATACTGCCATCTGGGTTAAGGGGTCTTGAGAAAAGGTAGAAGAGGTGGGGGAACACTAGTTACATTGAGAGTTAGACTGCCTACAAAAGTAGGCCCGACTATCAGTATGGGCTGGGTAGAGGATGGGGAGGAAATCTTGGAACGTTCCAGAATGAGAATGCCCCTGACTGAACCCAAACCATCCAGTCACCACCAACCCCCCCTTCCCAGACCCCTAGAGCTTGTTTTATCATTTGCTACGTGTACAGGATAACCACTCGATATTCAGGGACAAGGGTCTCTGTGGGTTTTTCTCTCTCTTCATCCCTCACTCAAGGAATTTTGCAGATAAATCACAATGTTAATCCCCTGGCCTAAGAGTTATGAGCTGTAGGAAAGCAGGAGGAGACTGCTGAAATGGGGCTTGGGGATAGAAAGAAGCCCTTGATGAAAAATGCAGGGTGAACTCACAGATGGGCAGCCCCAAGTCAGGAGTGATCTTCCAGAGAGAGAAGAAGGGTGATCTTGTGGTGTGGGGGACAGGGGACAACATGTCCCAAACAATGAACGTTGAACAGGCAAAGCAAGAGGGCTCAGGGAAGCCGGAAAAGGGAAGAAAGAGCTCAATGCTTATGGAAAAGACCAGAAAGGGAAGAGAATGCACTGTTCCAACCATGGGTGATGCCAAGGAGGCAGCCTTATTCGATCTGATACGGCCCCTTCAGACTTACAAAGTGTCTACTCCCGGGTAAGAGGCTGACTGGCAATTACCACAGAGGCCTTCGCCGGGCCTGGTAGTCTTTTTCCACACTCTCCTCCTATTGACAACTAGGCTCGGAGACGCGGTGCCCAGTGTGGAGGTGGTGAGGACAGTGGTGGCTCAGATGAAGGGACATCAGAGGGGAAAAGACAGGAATTCTTCCTTCTTCCTCCTTCCTAGAGTTCTCTTCCACCGCTGGAGTGTGTGTGTGTGTGTGTGTGTGCATGTGTGTGTGTGTCCCGGCAATGTGACAGAGTGCAGAAACATCACCTGTCTATCCAACACTGAACTCAACTACTGAGAGGATAAGGAAGGTGGGGGGAGAGGGAGACAGAGAGAGAGAAAGTGACCAGTGTAACCAGAACTTTGCCCGACATTCTCCTCAATGAGCATCTTACACCCTGGGGAGGGCATAGGAAGTAAGACGTGCCTCTGTTGTTCCCATAAATTTGTCTAGTTCGCCATGTATCTCCCTGTCAGGGGGCATTTTAATAGCGTTTCAAAGACAATTTCGTCTTTAAGAGATCTGCTCACTGACTTTAGACCAACTCCACTGTCTACGTTCGTGTACGCATGAAAGCATGTCAGGTTCTGTCACTACGCGCTGTGTGTGAATGGGCATATGTGTATTGTGCACAGAGGCACACATACGTGGGGATATTGCAGGTACCCACTGGAGTGTGTGCAAATGGATTGTGTCTGTGTCTGTATGCAGGTGTTGGGATATGCGCTGTGTGTTCTGTTGTGAGTCTGTGTGTATTGTTGCACTCTGCACCATGTGTGGAGATACTCTGTGCAGGATGGGTCTGTGTCAAGGGTAGGAGTCAAGGGGTTCAGCACTGATCACGGGGGGCAATTCAGAGGAAAGAAATTTTTGTGAAGCTCTCTATCTTTTTTCCTTCTTCCAAACACTCAGGTGAGTTCTTATGACGGAACCTACAATCCAGCAGCGCCTGGGATTGCCGAGTGTGAGTGCACGTGCGTGTGTGTACGTGTCTCCACGTCTGTGAGTCTATGTGACCACGCGTGACTTTCTCAATTAGATCAGAAACTGGCACGGAACGTGGTGAGGTACCACCCAGGTCTCCCTTCTCATCACTGCAGGAACTCCTGCTGAGAGGTGGTTCCTCAGGAATCAGCCCACTTTGGGGACTTCCAAGATGGAAGAGGGCCACACTCAGTGACTGATCAGGACGGCATAAAAGACCAGAGTCCTCCCCCCAACTCGGGGCATCTATGAAGGGCCAACCTCAGCTCTGGAGTGTGCCATGGGGTTGGCCGAGGCTATCCCCAGAACTGCACTGCAAATCAGCTTCTTCCTCCAACTCATCCTGGCTTGTCTCCCCTCCTCTACACAGGTGTGGATCCTGAGAGCTGTCCCTAATAAATTTCCTGTGCACTAATCTCCATCTCAGCGTCAGCCTCCAGAGAGCCTAGCCTGCAGTGACATAGAGGAGCCAAGTCTGGAAGCACTGAATCGTAGCACAGAACGGATATTAGGGGCCATCTATTCAAATCTCCCTGCCCCTTCATTCAGACTGGTTCATTGTCACTGTTAGAAGTTCAGACTCCAACATCACACAGTTGCTTTCAAATCCTAACTCTTGACAGCCCTATGAGCATGGACAAGCTTTAATCTATCCGAATCTCATTTTCTATGAACTTGGGTAATAACAGTGCTCTGGGGTTATCATGAGAATCAGATGAGATCCAGCAGGCAAAGCCCTGAGCCAAGGGTCCAGCATGCAGTAAACACCTAATAACTATTAGCAGCTCTCACTTTCTTGTTCGGTGCTTAGTAGGTCATTTATATGGCTGCTGGTGGAAAAATGTATAAGCCAGAGTTTCTTGGGAGGTTTAACTGTATCTAATAAATTAATTACAAAAATACATGCTATACTAACGTTCCTCTTGCCAGACTTGAAATTCCCTTAAATGAGGATCTGGGCACCAGCATGCTAGACGCCAAACAGTGAAGGACATCTGTGCTTGCCAACACTGTCTGTCCCTGCTATTCTCCAGCTACAAGTTGTAAGAGGTTCTGGCTAACCAGACCCCTGTTTAGGAGAGTGGAGGCATGGGGAGAGAGGTAACAAAGAGACTTAGCCTTCAAATAACATCAAGATACATCCAGAAGTGCGGGGAGGACTTGGCCAGGGAAGCAGTAAACCATCACATGGCATTGACTCTCTGTGGGACCCAAAGACCCTGGACTTTGGGTACTCACAGACTTGTATGCTCCCCTCCTGTGTGGAACAGGGCTGACCTGTGCAACCAATAGGATGTTCTGGAAATGTCAGAGTATGACCTCCAAGAATGGGTTCACAAGAGATAATGCAGCTTCCTTCTCACTCTGTCTCCTGGATCTTTCATCCTGAGGGAAGCCAGCCGCCAAACTGTGGGGCACTCAAGCAGCCCTGTGGGGAGACCCATTCGGCAAGGAACTGACGACGCTCCTGCCAACAGCCCTGTGAGTGAACTGCCTTGGGAGTGGATCCTCCCACCCCGGCCAAGCCTTTGGATGAGATCACGGCCCCAGATGACATCTTGACTAGACCCTCAAGAGAGCCCTCAAGGCAGACCTGCCCAGCTGAGCAGCTCCAAAATTCCTGACTCACAGAAACTGTGAGATGATAAATGTTTGCCTTTTTAAGCCCCTCCAGTTGGAGGAAAACTGTTATACAGCAATAGATGACCAACATACTGTCACTTCTTTCTTTTTTTTTTTTAAGTATTACTACCTTTTTTTTTTTAAGATTTTATTTATTTATTTGACAGAGAGAGACACAGCGAGAGAGGGAACATAAGCAGGGGGAGTGGGAGAGGGAGAAGCAGACTTCCCACAGAGCAGGGAGTCTGATGCGGGACTCGATCCCAGGACCCTGGGATCATGACCTGAGCCGAAGGCAGACGCTTAACGACTGAGCCACCCAGGCGCCCCTGTCACTTCTTTCTTAGAGAAGATCCAACTCACCCAAATTCAGTTATTAGTTTAAACTATACAAAATCACCAATATTTGACCATGTTAACCCACAAAGGGCGATTATGCATGATACAAGCTCTCCATTGCCCTGTAGGGGGGACTCGACAATCTGGATAAATGCAGGCCTGATTGTAGAGCACTTTGTTCCCAGGCAGGCCTAAACGTGGGACCTTCTGCAGAAGCCAGCCGGGTTTCTGGAAGTTCGTGCGCTGGGAGAGGAAAATCCTTCCAGCTCAGCTGCCTGCCTGCCCATGCTGTCCTCTTGCCAGCCAGGCCTGGAGGCTAGCCAGGGATATCAGAGACCCTCCCAGCAGCTCTTCCCCTCTCTCTCTCGGTCGCACAGTGCTGCTTTTTACAAGCCCCCAAGTTCAACGAAGCTCCGCGTCCTGAAAGGAAGCGGAAAGGCATCCTGCGACAGACAATTAGAGAGATTGGTTCGTGGGCCCCGGACACAGCACTCCATCCAGCAAAGCCTCAAAGAGTCCCCGGTGAATCATTTGCTGGCTTTTATTTCTCAGGGGCAGCTTCAGCAGGTGGCCGCTAGCAGGTCGTCAATAGGGACCTTCTGGCCGAGGACGGGGGGCTCTTTGGAAAGGTCAAATCCAGAGGCCGGAGGGCAAGGCTCAAGAGGTCACAAGGTCAGGACCCGTCACTGTGACAGATGAATCTGAGCATGTCTCTCTCTCGCTGGAAGGAGGGACAAGCCTCTTGAGACAGGAGAGGTGGGAGGGGGTAGTGTTGGGGGCTCACAAAGAAAGGCGAGTCTGGTGTCTGGCCGGCACCTCTCAACTGGTCTTCATTAGGCGGGCCCCACAAGCCTCTCTTCTGCCGCCCTCTGTCCCTCACTGATGGGGTGCTGTCTCCAGACCTCTCAACTGTTCCTCATTAGGTGAAACAGTGCGCTTTTGTCCTGCATGAAGCCTTCTTTGTTCCCTCAGCCCAGCCAAGCTAGAAAGCCAGAAACTGATACAAAACAATGCCACTCTATCCTGAGAGGACCCCCTCCCTCCTCCCTCTTCCTCCCCCCCAGCCGGACAAGAAAGGGCGACTTTCCCCCAGTTACATCCCTGGGTGTCTAGCTCGCCGAGAACATGTTTGCTGAAGCCGAAGAAACACGTCTAGCATAGACCAGTGGTTCCCAAATTTGGCCAAATGTTGGAATTACCTAGAAATCTTCAAAAAAAAAAAGTGCTTTTGTCTGGCTCCCACCCCCGGACATTCTGAGTTGGTTGGTCTGGGGAAGCAACCCAAGCATCTCCATAGGCCTCGAATGGGCAGAAAAGTTTGGGAACTGCCAGCCAAGACAGACAACTTGCCATCAAACGCCCATGCCCACCTGTCACCTTTGCACACTTTAAAAGCAGGTAGTATGCAAAATATGTTACATCTTGCAGGGCATGGAGCCATCCATCAGAACGTGTGCTGGCTGGGAACAACCAGGAGGGCCACCCCTGTACATGCCAGGTGAAGACCAGCTTGGTCTGAGAAAGTGACGTGGACACAGCCAAGGCAAATGCAGAAGAGTGTTTTCATCTTGGATTTCAGCATCCAGAACCGTGCACAGATATCTTAAGATCCCTTGGGGCTCTGCCTGTCTCCCTCCTCCCGGATCCCTACCATTGTGCTCTTGAGCAAAAAAAAAAAAAAGTCCACATCCTCAAAGACAGGATGGGTGACAGGGAGACTTGGTGGGCTCAAAACTGGCTGTCTTGTCAGTTCCTGTTCCCAAAGCAATGCCGAAGGGGCTATTTATCCAAAAGCTAGTGAGCTTTGTGAGCCTGATGTGTCTCAGCTCCTACCACTTGTCTTACAGGCTGGGTAGGAAGATGGGGTGTAATTCTGAGACAAAGGAAGGCTCTCTCATCCTGCATCACAGCAGGCCCTAAACCACTTCCCCTCCCAAAGATCTACTAGCAAAATTCTCACACCATCGTGGCCCAGGCCTGAAATGGCAACATTACAGATTAATATAGGCCAGGGCCTCCCAACTTTGTTCTTAAAAGGTGACGTTAGATCGTGGCATCAGATTTTGCAAAGAAAAATACAGGATTCTCAGGTGAATTTGAACTTCGGACGAACAGCAGATCATTTTTTTTGTATAAGTATGTCCCGTGCAATAATACTTGGGGGTATACTTACGCTAAAAATTCATAGTTATTTATCTGAAATTGAAATTTAACTTGGCATCCAGGATTTTATCGGGCAACTCCAAACTCAGGAAGATATTAAGAGCTGCTTGCACATTGGTGTGAGTAAATTGTACTGGTTTGCTCTTTGCTTGGCATTCTGAAGGAATGCGAGGTTCCAGTGGGGACAAGGAGGTAGCAGTTTTGACTTTGAAATGGTTTTTTGAGAAGAATCCTAAAGTCACAGAGAAAGGTGGGGGAAAGGAGGTCATGACTGATTAGCAATGTCTGCCGTGGGTCCGGGATGGAGGATGAAGGTGTACGAGCCACATATTTACAACCACAGGTCAAATATATAATGATGTGTAACTGAGGTCTTGAACTCTGGCCATTTTCTTTTTTTTTAATGAGAAAGAGGAGCTGGAGTAGAAGGGTTTGTCGATGAAGGTATGAAAGAATTGGAAGTGTGGCTGAGTCTTGAAAAATAAGAAATTATTCACTACGTAGAGACTCTGCTTTCTCTGTCTTGGTCTTCCATTTCCTGCTCTTTCCCCAAAGTAGCTCTCCTGATGCCAGGCACCCAGCAAGTGCTTAACACAAGAGCACTGACTCAATACTGTGAACGAGAAGTCACAGAGGGGGACTAATAGCAACAGAACACATTTTGACCACGGCCACCCTTCTTCCCACCGGCAGATAGTATGTAGCCTAAGGTCATGCTATGCCAAAACTGTTGGGCCCATGGTGAAAGTCCTTTAGAGGCATTCACGTCATTGAGCTTTCCTGCTTGCCCAGAGATCTGGAATCAGCACCTCCTCACCCACATACCACCATTCTGCGGCAACATCGAGAACCGTGGCTCCTTCCGGGCTGCAGACGTTGACCAGGGAGGAAGTCAAGAGCCACCCCTGAATGGGAATGCCCACCTTTGTGCACATTCCAGATGGCAGAAGGAACCCATTCATCAAACGATGAAAATTCCCCCCGCCCTCCAGGAAGAATGACCACGAAGTGCTTGTAAATACATGTCGCTAGGTTTAAACAAATTGCATCATTATTTTTATTTTTTGAGGGGAGTCCATGTGAAGGGAACGAGGGGCAGGCTTCTTTTTTGTCCTGCAGACAATACATGCCTGGGTCTTAGGCTACTTCCGTATCTTCTGCCCAAGCCAACTGGCCAGCCCCACGGCCTTTCAACAGGAGAGGGGTGCCAATCCCTAACATTCTATTTTCATACTGTTTGATGATAAAAATCGCTCCAGCAGGACAAATGGCAGCGAACAAAAACAGGAAGCAGCCCCCTGATTAGATAGAGACAGGGTTGCTTATGGAGTAAAAACAAAATGACTAAAGTGATAAATGTGTGGACCATGGACGCTGCCGGCCATCTCCTTCCTGGCCAGGCCAAGAATAAATGGAAAGAAGAAATCAAGGGAGAAGTGATGATGTGGACTCTAAGAGGGGACAAAGGAGGCTTTCCCCACGGCATCGCTTGGCAGGTGACTTCTCTGCGCTGTCTCTTCGGTTAAGGTCATTGGAACAACTATCTGGTTTTTAGCCACTTCCTTTGAAAAGCTTGCTTGGGCAATTTTTGCTCTGAATGTAAAGGCCCTTTGAAATCTATAGTCTTAGGGCCTTTGCCAAAACTGAGTCAGTGCCTCTTACCTCTTTTCCCCCTCACTGAGAGTCAATGTTTGGGGGGAGATCATTTCGCCCTGGGCCAGTTTGGGGGTGATATCTGGCTAAAGACACTTTTGGTTGTCACAGCTGTGACACTTAGTGGGTACAGCCCGGGAAGTCGGGTGAGCATCCTATACACAGTCCCTAACAACAGAATTATCCAGCCCCAAGTATCAACAGTAGCGAAGTTGAGAAACCCTGGTCTAGGGTAAGTTCGAATATAGGTACAGACGTACAGATGGACAGGAACGGAGGTGTAGACAGCGGCGTCAGGGTACACATAGATAAGGATGCAGGGCAGGTAGGATGAGGACATGAGCCTGGACACAGACGCGGGCGCCCATGCAAACATATATTGCATTCATTCCACAAGCAGGAAGAAAAAGCAAGCCTGGGCCTCGTTTCCAATAGCCAAGTCTTCCTGGGCATAAATCACCAGAGAAGTGAATGCAGACACTTCCCGATAAAGACCCAGCAGCTTCCAGCCTGCTCTGTGAGTGGGCCTCACCTGGTCACCCCCACCAGGGCCCCACGATGAGAGTCTACGTTCAAATCCCACCTCTCCCACTGATTTCCTGCGTAGTCTTTAGTCGGTTCCTTACTCTTGGGAGTCTTGGCTCCATACGGATGAAGCAGGCATCATAACTTCTACCTCACATGCTTGTGATCGTAATCAAGTAGGATCTCATGAGTAGTGGCCCACGCCTTGCCTGAAATCCAGGGACATGGGGACATTCAAGAAACTGCATCTGTTAGTCACACCATCATCACCATCACCTTCAAATATGAACGTGCACTTCAAGTATTTCTCCTTAATACCCAAAGGGGTTCTTTGCACTGGGGAAGCATGACTTGGGGGGACCAAGAGGCCACAGTGGGACTCTCCTTGCTTTCTTCTCGGCAGAGGCCCCAAGGAAACAGGGAACAGTAACTGAGCTCATCAAGGGGCCTCCTTGATGTATCCTCACCAGGGGAAGAAAAAAAAATGATCTACTCCATTTGATAGCATCTGAGAAACCTGGTAAAATGAGTTTATGGGATATGACGATATCTTCAGGCTATGACACGCTCATGTTCTCCCCAAGTAGAGCTCAGTTCCGTGACACCATTAAGCTTCAGATGCAAAGAGTATTAGAAACTACATTCTCACTAAGAGGACAATAAAAGTCTCCAAAGGAGACCAATCCCACCCCTAACAACCCTGCCATGTACCCCTCCACCAGAGAAGGAGTATAACACTTTCAACTGGGTTTTGTTAAAGGAGGGGGATGGTATAATTAGTAAAATACTGAGGTAAGGAAAAGGATTCTAGTTTCTCTCTTATGTCAGGACTTCTCAGAGCTTCATTTTGGTACTTATACAATTGGACTCTCCAAAAGAAAAATATAATATCCAGGGTCCCAGTTAAGGAAAGAAGGAAGTAAGGGAGGGAGGAAGAGAGGGAGGAAGGGAGGGAGGAAGGGAGGGAGGGAAGGAGGGAAGGAAGGAAGGAGGGAAGAAGGGAAGGAGGGAGGGAGGGAGGAAAGGAAACAAAGCTTTGGACAAATTGATCAAGGGCTTGTTTCTGGGCCAGTTCAGATTACCTTTCACAACCCATCTCACTTCCAGCACTAAGTTCATTACTTGCGACAAATCATGTTGCGCCCCATGCTGACACGAGCAAGGAAGAAGAGGCAAGCTAATGGGGAGGGTGTGCATGCGGAGATCTTCTGCCTCTTTCCTTCCCGTTACTTCCAGGTCAACAATTTAGCAATGCCTGCATGGCTCCTGTGTGCCAAGCCCTGAATGACAAGCCAGCGCTGCAGAAATAAACAAGACACGGCCCTCGTGTCCAGGAAACTCTAGTCAGAGACAGACAAATAAAGATATCTCAATACAGGCTGGATACTGTCGCGAGGTGGGGAGGGGAAAGCTCCCTGGAGAAGAAGATGCCCAGGATGTCTGGAAAGGGGGAGGAGGGCACTGGGAGTTTATGAGAAAAATACCCAAGCCCACACCCAAAGCTCTTCTAGTTTTCGGGCTGACAAGTCATGCCACCTTGATGACCCTCCCCTGACTGTATCTGCCGCTGCCCCTTCTGTTTGGCCTTCCGAAAGCCACATGGTTACATTTCGCTACAGAACAGCGATCAGTGGAAATAATTGACATAGATTAAGCTATGGGCAGGGTGTATAGATCATGGGCCCAGATCTAATTCCTGCCTGGTCCACTCAATTACACAGGAGCTCCTTACTGGAGAAGCAGGTGTACTTACTGTAAATAAGTTCAACTTTGGGCATGGATGTCATTGGGTAACTGCATTTGCTATGCTTGGGTGATACATAAGGAAACCATCAGCAGGATGATTGTTGAGTTTACAGAGACATGGCTAGCCTCTCCTGACAGCCTGGCATCTAAGTGACCTAAGGATGCACTCATTAAGAAAACCAGCTTAGTGTTCACTTGATTCACATTCTTAAATCTTAAATTGGTAGGGAAATAGGCAAGAATAAATAAGTGATTGCCTCCACCAGCTAGGCTCCAAGACAGGCCCTGGCAGGCTTACAATGACTGAGATGGGCAAGTAGAACAGAAGTTTGGGGTTAGGAGTAATATTAAGTGCTGTTCAGAAGGATGTTTACCAGCTGTGCAACCTTATACCAGTGACTTAACCTCTCTGAGCCTCACTTTCTATATCTGCCAATGGGGCTAATCATTCATTCCTACATCACAGAGACATTCTGGGTCTGGAATAGGAGGATAAATGTAAAATCTTTTGTATTTTTCACAGTGCAGTGCATATGCAAGTTATTATGTTGAGCAAAACTTGGGAGAGGTGGTGAAAGCAGGGAGATTTGGCCAGATTCGGTTATGAGACCATAAGAAGAAAAACAACATCAAAATTATTCTGACCAAGAGCACAGACTTCCAGTTACAAGATGAATAAGTTTCTGGGGATAGAACACACAGCATGGTGATTATAGTGAATAACATTATACTACAGATCTTAAATGTTCTCAACACACACACACACACACACACACACAGTCACAGTGATTACGTGATGCAGGTTAAATCACTTCCCCAAGGTTTTTAAACTAGTAAGTAGCAAGCTAAGATGTGAATCCTGATTGACTGGGACTGCAAATCTGTGCTATGCCATCTACCATTTCCTTCCCTGCGTTGGTCAACTTGCAAGAATCAGAAGGGAATGGAGCATTAAAAAAATATGATATATGCACACAATGGAATATTCATCAGCCTTAAAAAAAAAAAAAGGATATCCTGCCATATACAACAACACAGATGAACGTGGAGGACACTAGTTTTGGTAAAATAAACCAGTCGCAGAAGGACAAATACTGTATGATTCCACTTATATGAAATATTTAAAATCACCACACTCATAGAACCGGATGGTGAAATGATGGTTGCCAGGGGCTGGGGGATGAGAGGGAGAAAGCAGGGGGGGGTTGCTGTTCAATGGGCATGAAGTTTCAGTTATGCAAGATGAGTAAGTTCTAGAGATCTGCTGTAACCCATCCGTACCGAGAGTCAACAATATCAGCTCAGACACTTAAAATTATGTTAAATGTCATGTTGAACGTTCTTCCCCCAATTAAAAAAAAAAAAGAAGGGAGAATTTAGTCTCCCAAAAGACTAAAAGGTTGAAGTCTCGTGGCAAAATACTGTACTTTACTAATTCTTAATACCTTCAACTGTTACATGGGGATAAAAGAGTAGTAACCTTATAGTGTTATCTGGGAAATGAATGACCTAACCCACGCAAAGTGTTTGGCACGGTGCCTGGAACGTACTAACAGCCCAATTAACTTTTGTTGTTATTGTTTTGATTATCAGCAGCAGCATCATGCCATGACTCTGGTGCCCAGATAAGCTGCCAAGAATCGATGCTCTCCTATCATTTCCTCCCCTGCCCAGCAGCCCCCTCCAGCCAGTGAACGCCAAATGGCTGCCAGGCAAGCCAGGATCTCCAACCCCACTTGGAAAGAAGGAATATTCAATAAACTTCACAATCTAATAAAACGTTCAAGGGACCTGAGGGGTTTGAAAACTCTTCAAACCGAAAATCATAAAAACAAGTTATTTTATCATATCTAGCAACAGTCCAGCTATAATGTCAACCAGGTTCTTGTTCTTAGAAAGAACAAAGCTTGAGTCAAGTTTTGGCAGGTTTTCCGAGCCGATCTGGAGAGATACGTGGGCAGATAGATGATACCACGGTACAGACACATAGAAAGATAAGATGATACCACAGTACGACACATTCCCTTCACATTTGATTTTTTGCACCAGGATCATAGAGAGGGTAATTTTTCAGAAATACTGGAGGGCTTCATCAATTTTCCTAAGGGCCTCTCTTAATCCTTTGATACACAAATCATTCTTGCTCGAAGCACCTGTCGCGTCAACTGGCTGACTACCACATTCCCATCCATCAAACGCTTTGCTTGTAATTAGAGCCGCTCTCCAGCAAAATTTTCATCCTGCATCTTTTGTGAGATTTGGAATTCCACTTTGTGATCCATTTGCATCCTATTTGCAAAGGTCTGTCGGCAGCCCACAGCATCTGGCAATCTATGAAGGAGTGTCCAACAAGGGGGGTTGATGCACTGGTGGGTCATTGCACTTGTGGGAAGTGGGGTAGGATGTCTGGGGAGGGAATATGTGAATACACGATGAGTTTATTGGTCATTATTTTTATATCATGACCACCTTTGCTTCCCTACACAACTGTACAACGAAGGGGCCCAGACCATGACTTTCCAATTAATGGGATCTCCCAAATTTTGTTTCTAGCCCTTGAATGCACAGGATACTATGAGGTGTCTGCAACAATTGATCCTCTTGGCTTGAGCTAGATGAAATGAGTTTCTGTCCACAAAAACAAGTATTTCTTGGCTAAACCCTCCAGACACTTAAGCTCTCCACCTAATTTTTTTGTTGTTTCATATGAATTATTTAGTTCAGACTTGCCATAATTACGTAAATGTCAAAAAATTGGGTTTGGTAAGATCCTCAGTAATCATTTCTAATAGTTGCACAGCACGGACCATGAAACAAAGGGCATTTATAGGCCTGGGGTTCTTCATTACACAAAAAATTGTTATCCAATGCTAACGTGGTAATGAGGTTATATCTGGAAGCAAAAAGCCATTTATAATATAAAAAAATTCATAAGTGAGTGGTCACTGGTAAATTAATTTTCATTCCCATTCAAACCTCATTCCCCACATAATCAACTCATTTGGTAAGCTGGAGCAAAGTCATATCGTGTCTCTTGCTCTCAGTTGCCTCATCTGTAAACTGAAGACAAAATGAGCCCAAAGTGAAGATCTGCACATTTGCTGAAATGAAAAATGGAAAAGCTTTTCAATCAGCTCACAGAAGTCCAAAGAGAGGTATCTGCAAGCTGAATCAGATGGCTGTCCCCCCATGATGGTTCTCCTCTTCGGCAGTATCGCTAGGACCATCATATTTTAGCTGGGCTGCGCTTTCCAGCTTCCCTTGTAGCTAGGTGGGAATATACTGACATGGCGATGATGTTCTGGCCAGCAAGGCAGGGAAAAATACCTGCAGTTTCCAGGTCGTGCCCTTAGAGAGAAGGGGCATTTCCTTCCAGACTTGGCAGTGACCAAGACTTGGCGCTGAAATGCCCAGGAAAGTGTCAAACAATGAAAACACCCTAAGGATGAGGAAGAAAAAAAAAAAAAAAACAGAAGAAACCTGACTCCTGGGAACTCCAAGGCTTAGAGGTACCATACCAGCCAGCATCTTACCTGCCACAGGAGTATGTGTCTATCTCACTGAAGCTACCATTATTCAGAGTTGGGTCTCTGGCAGCTGAACCATATCCTACCTAAGATAGGGTCATTTTTCTCTTACCTGCCACACAATTAAACACACCCGCCGTATGCAACCCCCATGTGCAAAAGAAATAAACGGGAGGTAACACTGAGGAGTGGCTAACAATGTGGGTTCTGAAGTTGGAGTAACTTTGGCCAAATCCAGCTCTACCACTTTCTGACAATGTGCTAAGTGAATGTGATCTAACCTATCTAAACCTTGGATTGCTAATGTATAAATTGGGTGTGATAAGAATAGCTACTTCAGGGGATCGATATAAGGTTTAGTGATTATAAGGTTTGATGGAACAACGCATGGGAAACTCTTAGCATGTTAACATACCAAACATTCAGTAAATGTCATTTCTTGTTATTACAGGGAAAGGCGTTTCCAGGGCTGGAAGAAGCCGCAATGCTAAGTTCAGTTTGGGGATCTAAAGCGAAAGCGATGCCACTGGGAACTCACTCATCCAACTTTTTTCATCCACTAAGCGGATTTCCTTCTGAAATGGGAACTTGATTTCCCTTTGGCAAGTTCCCAAAGTATGAAAAAAAAATTGGAAGACCATGATCTCTGATTCAGTTTTGGTTTGGGAGATGGGGTGTCAAGGCTATGGGTAGTGCCAGGCAATAGTCGGCACCCACATCTTTCCAAGAGAGCAAGGGACTGTGCAGATCCACTCGTGCCAGCCATGTACCTGCTCCAAATCACAGAGAACTACATTTCCCAAGCTCCTTTGCCTTCTGGCTTCCTGGTAGGCTCAGCCAATGGGAGGCCCTGGTGGAAGACTGGAAGGAGGGAAAAGGAAGCAGCCAGGGATATTTCACACTCCACCCACCCACCCTACTTCGGCAGCTTCTCCATGACGTTGGTTCCACTTGGAGGTCCTGGCATTGGCCCCGGAAATACAAGCTCCTCTTTTTATCCCTTTTCCCTAAGGATAGTACTGATCTCCTACTATTGGCGATCACTGAGTTGTCTCACTTCCCCCGTTTGCCTCCTTGGCTCTTCCATCACCTATGGATTCAACTCCCTGCATTAAATTCTCTCTGCTTGAAGGACCTTTAATGGTGTCTGCTTTCAGTCCAGACCCTGAGAGACTTAACATGGCGGCTCCAGTGCCCAATACGCTGCCTTATATGCGCAGGGCACTTAACACACATGTGTCGCATGAATGGATACTTGGAGCAGGAAGATGCTAAAATAATTCCTCTGGGGCGCCTGGGTGGCTCAGTTGGTTGGGCGACTGCCTTCGGCTCAGGTCATGATCCTGGAGTTCCTGGATCGAGTCCCGCACCGGGAGCCGAGCAGGAAGCCTGCTTCTCCCTCTGACCCTCCCCACTCTCATGTGCTCTCTCTCTCATTCTCTCTCTGTCAAATAAATAAATAAAATCTTAAAAAAAAAAAAAACATTTAAAATAATTCCTCTGAACTCCACCATCTGCCCACTCTGAGGAACTAGGAGGCTGAACATGCCCCTTACAGGATACTTGCCTCACAAAGGCTCTCCGCTGGCTGAACCACCTTATATACTAACATATCCATCTTTCAAAACTCCATTTTTAGTCTGGTTCCCCCAAAGTAGTGAACCCCAAGCCCTCAGATCCTGAACTCCCAAAGGCAATGAAGACTTTCTTCTGGAGACCCTCCTGTTATAGATGATCCAGCTAAGAGCGGGACAGATGAGGGAGACAGAAGAGAAGAGGTGTAGAGAAGAACACAACTCCTCTGAGAAGCTATTTATCTCCAGACAGCCAGGGCACTGCTTGGGATCAGCACAGTGCTTTCAATATTTGTAAATATCTGTTTTGTCCAAGAGTCCTCTCCCATGGAAACAGCTTATAAACCAAGCTGCCTGAGTTTATTCCTCAGGCCAAGGCACATTCCAGGGTCTGATCACGTTGCTGTTTTATTACAGAAAAGAACAGAGAGAGAGCAAGGGGTTTAGAAAGGTGACAGGGGGCTCAGGGTAGAGAGCAGGAAAGTTAGCCTTCCAGGTTGAGGGGTCTTGTCATAGAACCAGCAAACTAGAAAGGAAAATTAAAATTAGTATCAGCTCTCTGCCCAGCACAGGAACTGCCCTCTTGACATGGAGTTCCAAATTCTTTAGGCACATCTGGCTAAGTAAGCGGCCACTTTACCAAGTCACCAAACAAAACCTGGAAGTAGTACGTAGATGGGAAAGGACCTAACTCTCTCCAAGAGGAAGAAGGTTTCCCAGGTGATGTCAATGCCACCAACCTCCATGGACCACAGGATGAGTGGTGGAATGATGTTTTCTTTTCTTTCCTTTTAAGATTTTATCCATTTATTTGACAGAAAAAGAGAGAGTATAAGCAGGGGGAGTGGCAGGGAGAGGGAGAAGCAGGCTCCCGCATTAGCAGAGAACCCGACGAGGGGTTTGATCCCAGGACTCTGGGATTATGACCTGAGCCAAAGGCAGTCGCTTAACCCACTGAGTCACCCAGGCATCCCTGAAATGATGCTTTCATCTCTTGCTTGTGTTTGACAATTAAGAAGCCCAGGACCCAGGCAGTGAGGAGTTTCCATCCAGTCATAACTAATACACGTCCACAGTAGGAAATGGGTTCGACCTATGTTCCACTGAAGTATGCCACCTGCTCAAGACAATCCATTTCCTCTCAATGCTGAGATGTGTGCCCTGAAGTCTATCCTGGAGATGATCTCACTTGCCTTATTAACTATTCGACTTCAATTTTTTTTTTTCATTTCTTCTAAGCCAACAAGCCCACATCACTTTTTTGTGAGGACATTATGTCTTGAAACATAGATTTTTTAAGTCTTGGGGGTGAATTTGAAGTTCAACCACCCCTATAATGATAACATTTGCTATGTACCAGGCACTTACTATGTACTGTGTGCAGTGTTCTAAGTAATTTACCTATTTTTATTTCATATGGTAGCCTTTTTTAAAAAAGATTTACCCATTTATGAGAGAGAGCAGGGAGAGGGACAGAGGCAGAGGGAGGGGGAGAGAATCCTCATGCAGACGCCCCACTGAACGCAGAGCCTGATGCGGGGCTTGACCCGAAGACCTCAAGATCATGACCTGAGCTGAAACGGAAGTCAGGTGCTCAACTGCCTGAGCCACCCATATGGCGCCCCTCATATGGTAGCCTTGACTAAAGTATTCCCCAGAATGTTAATCTCACAGTATACTCCATAAATGAAAAATACAGTGATCCAAAAGAATTTGCAGGAATGTGGATTTCTAAATCCTTCTCAGGGGGAAAAAATCAAAATGCATGATAGACCCTGGAAGTCTTGCAGTTACAAAAACTGTTGCATTTTTGGGTGCCTGGGTGGCTCAGTCAGTTAAACATCTGCCTTCAGCTCAGGTCATGATCCCAGGGTCCTGCGATCGAGTCCCGCGTCGGGCTTCCTGCTCAGTGGGGAGTCTGCTTCTCCCTCTCCCTCTCCCTCTGTACTACCTCGCTCGCTCTCTCTCTCAAATGAATAGATAAAATCTTAAAAAAAAAAAGAAAGAAAGAAAGAAAACCATTGCATTTTTTAACAGGGTGTTTCCCAAACATCTCTGTCCATGGAATCCTGTTTCTAAAATCCAATTAGCATCCTGCCCCCATTCTGATCACCCAGAAAGCTCAGTCTCATATTAATATTTAATTAAGATGGAGAAAGCCTCCCGTATCTTAGAAAGAGTTTTCAACAATTGTTGAAATTAGAATTGCTAGCGAGGAGCTCCTTAACACTTTCTTAACTGGAAAAATGATGGTTTAAAAAAAATGATGGGTAAAATGAGAATTACCCATTTTGCGAAGAGATTTAAGACTCTCTCAATGAAATTTCCAAGTGGCTATGTGGAATATCTTCAAAGACATCTCTAACTCCTCACCCTAACCCAAATGAGCCTCAGAGGCATTATAACCGATATTTAAACAACTACAAAAGTGAAGGTTGACCCTGACCGTCCTTCCCCACGTCCGTTCGAGATGTTATCTGCCAGGAGTAAACAGGCCCGTCCCTGAAGTCTTGGCCACCCCTGTGTGATGTCAACCAGCTGCCTGGAGCCCCTTGCTGCAGGCCAATCCTCCTTCTACTGCACCCACTTAGCCCAAGTTGGGCTTCCTGGTGGGGGGACTTCTCTTTGAAGTTCAAGGGAGCACTGTGTATGGTATTGTGGGAAGAAAACCCAAGATTCATCCTTCATGGAGACATCTTTCCCATGAGAACTAAATCTTTCAGGAAGAGAAGGTATCATTTAGCACCTCAAATAATAAAAACAAGAGCAATGATAACCCACCCAACATTTATAAAGCACTTGCTAGTGTCAAACGTAGGACCAAAGACTGTCTTGTCTAAGGGCTTACAGACGGGGAAATGGAAACTCAGCAAGTTCAGTGACTTGCCCAAGGTCACGCACAACGCAGGTGAGTGCCGGAGTGAGGCTTTAGCTGGTTCAAGACAGATTTCTTAGTTCCAAAAGTGGGACGAGAGCAGGATTGTTTGCCAAGCACGGGGCCAAGAATGGGTTGTCCGAGAGTTGTCCTGACCCTGGAGAACACAGACGGGGCAGGGATGAGCCGAAGCAAGGTGAGCCACAATGCTCTCACGTCTCCAAGCAGGCGAGGGAGGCACGGGCTGAGGGCAGGGCGGAGGGGGCTGTGTCCTGGCAGCCCCAAGTCCCCCGTGGATGGTCACCTCCCTTCATGTGCTCAGGGGTGGGAAAGCCAGGCTTTGCAGGTGGAGCGGGGAAGACACACAGTGCAAGGACAGGACCTGTAAGCTAGCACAGTGGCTCCCCAAAATAGCACAAGGACAGCCACACGCATCCTCCACCAGCTGTCCACGGAACCATCTTCCCTGATTACCAACTCCATGCTACCTGAACTCATAGCTGCTGCCCTGCTCTTCCAAACACAAGGACACATTTGCACAAAACAAATATTGTGAAAGAACTTTGCCAGCAACTAAGATGATGGGGGGCAGGGGCCATGGGAGGCAGGGGGAGGGAAGGGTATTCCAGCGACTCGGAGGGTGACCCTGAATCTAAGAAATGCCTCCACCTGGGAATTTCTCCCCTGGGAATTTTTCAATATTCCAGCAAAGTTCTCCTTTTGTGGGACTCTGGCACTATTCTCCCCAAAGCCTCGTGGTTTCCAAGCCCTAAACTCATTTCACTCCATTCCAAATACCCGGAGGGGCTGCTGAAGATAGTGCTGAAGAGATCAGATGACGGGGGTTCAAGTCCCAGCTCTTCTAGTAACCCCTGTATGACTTGGGCAAGTTCTTCACCTCTGAGCCTCAGTTTGCTTATCTCTAAAAGTGGGGACAAAATAGAACCTACCCCCAGGTTTGCTCTGAAGATGAAAGGAGCACGTTGGCATAAGAGAAACCCTCTGGAAGAACCAGTTGCTGTTAGCTAACCCCCCATGACACTAAGCTGTTGATAGATGAAGATTTTCTGTGAATGGGGAGAAAAGGAGATGAAAGGAAACCAGAGGGAATAAAAGAATGAAAAGAAATGAGGAGAGAAAAGGAGAAATCCGCCCACCCCCAGCCTTTGGGGGCTGCTTCAAAACTGAGACACAGAATGAAAACCCACAAGTAACTGGACTGTCACTGTTCCTCCCACCCCCAGCCGCTTCCCTGGGCTTTCTCCATCCCCCCTCCCAACAGCCACAGAAAACCCATTTCTGGGCTGATGGCACAAAAGAAAGTGCCCTTGATGGAGAGTCGAAGACCTTAGGCAAGTTTTCTTTCCTTTGAAAGCGTCACCATTTCCCCTCAACTGAGAAACTGTTAAAAGAAGCAAGAGAAGGAGAAAGGAAAAGGGGGAGAAGGTGGAGGCAGAGGAGGAGGGAGGGAGAGAGGAGAAAAAGAAGAAAAGGAAGAAGGGAAGAAGATAATAAGGAGATAAACGGAGGGAGGGAGGGATGATGGAGAGAAGGAGGGATGGGGAGGGAGGGAGGAATAGAAGGACGGAGGGAGGAAGAGTTGAAGGAGGAAGGGAGGGAGAGTTGAGGGAGGGAGGGAGAGATGGAAGGATGGAGGGAGGGAGAGAGGAAGGGAAGGAGGGTGGGATGAAAGAGGAGGATGGGAGGGAGGAATGGGGGGAGGGATGGGGGCCGGAGGGATAGAGAAGAGGGGAAAGAGGGAGAGAAGGTGGATCTGCAAACTGTATCTACCCTGAAACATTCAGGAAAGGGTCAGGCCCTCGGCCCCAGTCCCCCTACCATTGCTTTAACCAAAGCCTTCCCCTTTTGCCTCTAATTAATGTATTCGAATCCATGCAGATTTTATTAGTAGAGAACAAAAATTTTCTCCAAAAGACAAACAAATAGAAAGCAGAACAACAACAAGGAGACCGTTTGAAAGCTCCTTGACTCTGTCTTAGAGGGCTTCTTTTGGTTCTGAAGAGGGTGCATAGTGGTTAGAGAACAAGCTTAGCAACTAGACAGACTCGGAGTTCAAATCTTGGTTCAGCCACTTAGAAGCAATGTGACCTTGGGCAAGTCACTTCACTTCACTAAACCCAGTTTTCACATCTCCAGTGTGGGAAGAATAAGGTTACTCACTCACTGGGCTGCAGGGGAATGAGGTGGCACCAGGGAAGCACTTGGCCTAGGACTTGGCCCGTGATAAGTGCCCATAATGGGTGGCTGCTGGTAATGGTAGGATGTTTGACACGCACCCCCCAGTGCATGGGATAAAACACACACACACACACTCCCTTCCCAACCAGGTGTAAGTCCCTGGGCCCCCTGCCTGGAAAGCTAGCACGCACGGGCACAGGACTTTGCCCCAAGTGAGCTGTGGCCAGGAGCAGACCACCCACTAGGAACCAAGCTCCTCCCGAACACCCCATGTTGACCCACTGCCAGGTTCTGCTTCTTCTCTCTTTTCTTAAACATCGTGCACTATCTTAATGCTACATGAAAGCTACAAGATGTTATCCAGCATGCAATTTTAAAATCCCTTAGAGCAGCCGAATCCCTTCCTAAACTGGAGGGTCCTCAGCTTGAACCGTGGACAGGGTCTTGGAGCCCTTCCCCATCATCGCTGAAGCCGGTGCGGGGAAGGCTGGTAGACACCCACAGGCTGGAGTCGAAACGGGAACACGCTGAGGGAGGGGAGGGACTTGTCCAGGGCCTCATAAAAAGTTAGAATATTCCCAAGCTGGTCATGCCAGCCACTTTAACCCCCAGCATGGT
The DNA here is from genome assembly GCF_054177405.1 of Leptonychotes weddellii. Lineage (NCBI taxonomy): Eukaryota > Metazoa > Chordata > Mammalia > Carnivora > Phocidae > Leptonychotes > Leptonychotes weddellii. The sequence goes on from NC_138381.1 coordinate 71,478,320, forward strand.
TGGGCCACTGCAAGCCAAGCCAAGCTTGTGAGCCTGGGGGGGGACTGTCTAAGCATCTGGACCTTTCCTTGAAGTGGAAGGGGGGAGGAGGTAAGGTTTCTGCTTCACGGCCTCACAGGTCCCGTTTTTGGACACACCGTTATGGCCTTTCACGCCCACTCTGCATCACAGGTGCGTCATATCTGACGCGCCCGAGGAGCATGAGGATGACCTGGGCGACCACAGGAGGAAGGAGCAATCGAAGCTGAGTCAGGCAGTCTCTAGGGACCAGAATGAGATTGGATGGGACAAGAGCCATGAGTCAGCCCCTCGGAGGCAGCCTCCCTGGGGGATGGGCACACGGGGGAAGTGCTCACAAAGGTCTCCCCTTGCCTCCAGCCATGAGGAAATGAGGAGTGGGAACCTTCGGCCTGCCCTGGCAGCCGGAGCCTCAGGTTTAAGGCATCGGGGTGCAGGACAACTCTGGCAGGCAAAAGGAATGCAGCATGCTGAGGCTGACCTTGACTTTGACGCCAGTGGGATCCAAGTTTCCTAATCCTGATACAGCTGCTATTTGGCTGTGGAACAAAGTCAGTTCCCCCCTCTGGACATCCGATTCTTCATCTGTGAAATGGGACAGCGTTATCTTCAGTGAGGGGTGATGGTGTGTAGCCCAGAAGCTTTATTGTGGATCCGGAAGTCAGATGACCCATTGACACAGACTCTGGCGACCTCACTTGCTAGCTGGGGAGCCTTTGGGAAGACCCTAAACTCGCTGTGGCTCAGTCTTCTCATCCCTAGCATCGCCCTGTAGTGGACATTCTGGGGACAAGCCCATACCCTGCCTATACCATTCCCATGCAGGCTACTCCAAGGGCCTGCAAACGCAAATGCCTATGGTTCTTCCCCTGTGGGATTTCTTCGGCCCCCAGGATCCACTTGGCTGGCACGTGGGGCAAGGCTGGGAATGCTAGGTTAGGTTTAGTGTCCACTATGATGGACAGGAGCTGACTCATCACTGCCCCAACTTCCTCACCCTCTGGGGAAACAACTCTGGGGCACATTCTCTGCATTCTTCCCAGAGACCCTCATGAGGACTTCACTCCAGTGGCCCACAGTAGGGATCCTAACATGGCGGGGCAAGGGCGGTTAGCTTGAGTGGTTAGCTTCTTTTCCAGTGCTGCTTTCCTAGTTCTTGTGATGCATCCAGAGGTCTCACAGGTTAACCACTTCCACTCAGATTCCATCCAGGGGCCACTCACACCACCTCATCAAGTGTATATAAGGGTTCAGTGAATGAATACACCCAGAGTTCTTAGAACAGCATCTGCCACGCAGTCGGGTCGCGATAGAATCCATCTGATTGTCGTGAGGATCGAAATGAGTTGGCACACGGCATGTATAAAGCACCTTAGCATGGTGCTGGGCACAAAATAAGCAGTAAACCAGGGCTATGTCATTTATCAGATGCGGAAACCGAGGCTCAGAAGGCTTAGGTAACCGAGGTTGCATTCAGTAATGGGTGGAGTTCGAATGAAAACCCCTGGTTGGTCCTGCTCCTCATACCTCTCTACAGGGGAAGGAGGGGGCGCCCAAACCACAGCCGTTAGGGCAAAGTGTGATGTCCACCCCTGAGACTCCCTCTCCTTGGTCTGCTGGGAAGCTAAGGGCCTGAACAAAGACAGCTTTGGAGCCTCAAGCCCTGCAGATAAGGGGCATGTAGAAACAAAGCTGTGTCTCTGAGTCTTGGCCAATGACCCTTCCCACAGCTATCCATCATCTTGAACGGGGATTTTATGCACCCTATATGCCAATCACCTCCTCAATTACCTCTCAGGAGGAGGGAGAGGCCCAGTGGCATCTGATGTCACATTTGATTTAGGGTAAGTCACACTTACGAGGGCATCTGAGGTTAAAGAACAGGGAATTCTGGGCCTGTTTATAAATCAACAGGCTTGAGGTTTTCATTATTCACCTTCTAGAGCTTGGAGCTAACGTTATGACTCACTGGATCATAAAAGAGATCAAATAGCTTCTTGCTAATAATTCTTTCCCTGACCCATTCTCTGGCACATTTGGTTTGTAAACAGAGTTTTAATGGCATCCCTTGGACATAATAACATCATTTCTTTATAGCACCTTGGCTGCCTAGCCACTCTTGGCTGCAACCGGGTTTAGGTTTAAATCTCCCTCATTTGTGGGAGCTAATGTTGTTTGGTGTTTTAAGAACTACTTAAGGCCAGGGATATTGCCCTCTGAAAGGGTTGAAGCAGCCCCTTTTCAGAACACAGCCCTCTGGTAAGTCTGGCCCTGAAGCCACGGCCTTCACCCCGAACCATCCCCAGGACCCTGACCTCTGAGATTCCCCATCCCTGCCCCCAGCCTCCATTTGCAACGAAACTCCGTCCTGCCAGGGTCCTGGGTGACCTCGAAGCTGGTCTCGGAAAGTGTCGGCAATGTCAAATGAGCTCTTGGCGCCACATCTTGTTTTATGGGTAAGACAGGATTGCTCATTAACTAACCATCACGCAGAGATGCTCTGGGTTTGGAGGCACCAAGAGAAGGGCTTGGGATCGCAGAGCAGAGTCAGAGAGAGAAGGAGAAGAGAGAGTGGAGGGGTCATTAAGAGGATAGAAAACACCCCTCAGGACTGGTTTTCCTGAGCTCGTACCATGCCTGTTTAAGCCAGATCTCAGTACCCCTCATTATGAGTTACTTGGTGGTTTTTTGTTTGTTTGATTGTTTAAATTAACTCACTTTACGCACTTTTACATGCTCGCCATAAATAAGAGGTAACCATAAAAATCAACACGGGTCCGCAATCCCCAATCCAAAACCCCAGGGCCAGATGTGTTTCAGAATTCAGAAATTTCCACACTTTTTAAACGGAATAGGTACATCCACCCCCCAGGACTGCACCCAGGATTAAACACATTCATACTTCTGCAGCTTAAAAATCACATTAAGTTGGGTTTTAAAAAAGGCTATCAATAATCTCATGGCTGCTTGGGTTCATTATGGCTATCACATGGTTTATGAAAAAACAATCTATTCTCAGAGAATTATGGATTTTGGAATTTCACATAAGGGATTATAAACCTGCAAAGCAGGAGCAAAGCAGTATGGTTATCATCCAGCTGGCTCTGCCTAAAGAAATGAGCCGGAGATGAGCATGTTTCAACATTCTAGAACCAACCAGTGTCTGTCTCTCTCCTAGATGCACCGGGAAGCAGTGGGAGAGAAAAAAAGACAGGATCTTGCTCAGGATGGATTTCAATGCTGTTTGATGGCAGAGAGACCGTCTCAGTCCTGTCTGGGAATCCCAGTGGCACGTACCACACGCACACGATGGGATGATGCCCATCAATAAGAGAAGCCTAGTAGCACTAGCTAAACATCACAGTGTGTTCAAACTAAAGGGCCTTAACAAACCTTCTATTCCAGGGCTCAGCAGACTTTTTCTATAGAGGACTAGATAGTAAATGAAGCAATTCTCAACTCTTTTTTTTCTTTAAGGTTTTATTTATTTATTTGACAGAGAGAGACACAGCGAGAGAGGGAACACAAGTGGGGGAGAGGGAGAAGCAGGCTTCCCACTGAGCAGGGAGCCCGATGCAGGGCTCAATCCCAGGACCCTGGGATCATGACCTGAGCCGAAGGCAGACGCTTAACGACTGAGCCACCCAGGTGCCCTGCAATTCTCAACTCTTGCAATGCAAAAGCAACCGTAGACAATATGTAAACCAATGGATGTGGCTATGTGCTAATAAAACTTTATTTCCACAAACAAGCTGGGGGCCATAACTCGTGGAGCCCTAGTCTAACCCAGCCTTCAGGTTAACATGAAGGAATGAATGGAGAGAAAAAGTGATTTGCTCAAGGCAAATGAGCAGCAGAGCCAGAAACAGAAGCCAGGTCTTCTTTTTATGTTGAGAAGCTGGTAGTCTGAAGAAATAAAAAAGGAGAGGAAACCCCAGCTGCTGTCTTCAACCTTGGGAATCATCTTAAGGGGAAGACTCTAAGAAGTCAGTCCCCACATGCAAACAAGAAGCAGTAAGTTTAAAGACAGGAGGGGGTTATAAATGGACATTTTTAAAAAATCTACTCAGGGCCAAAGATAAAATGCATGAAAGGATAGCTGAGGAGATCTGTGAAGACTCCCTCTCTAGACATCTTGAATGGGAAAATCAGGCAACTGATCAGGCTAGAATTTTCCTGCCCCAAGTAAAGGTGGTCTCAAGCTTCCTTATGGCCATAGAGTAATCGGATCCATTGAGGGAGGGGTAAAAACCAGAGGGAATTTCGCCTAAAATACCCCAACCGGGAAGACATCATTTCTCCACTCCATCCAATTCAACAAACATGTACTGAGCACCAATGATGTCCCAGCCACTGTGCTGTCCCAGTCGGAGATATAAAAATGTAAGAACTATGGTCTCTCCCCATAAGAAATTTACAGTCAAGAAATGATATGACCAGTTTTCATTCTCAGAGAATAAGGTGCTACAGTGTACAGAAAGACTGGTTATGAACTTTCTTAAGAGAGAAGACACCCTTTGAAGGTGCCATGTTCACGGCAAAAAGAATAGAGACAGAAGAGGAAAGTGGGGGCAGTCCAAGGTCACTCTCCAATCAGAACTACATGGCCAAACCAGCTGTTGGTAGCTTCCATGACGTCCCCAAAGCATGGCCATGTCAACGGTGAAGGATGCATTACAGAGCCTCTTCTCCTGGGGTCCTTACACCCCACACCAACACGTGATCGTGACAGATACAGGATTCTCTGTCGTGTCAGTCCAGGGAAGAGGCGTTCATGAGAAAGATGAGTGAGGGGTAAAGAGAGGGAGATAAGCAGATAGGCAGACCACTGGTAGAGAAAGCATTGGAGGAGAAGAGAAAGAACAAAGAGGAGGGGACAGGAGAAGAGGAAGAGGGAGAAGAAGACAAAGGGAAAACCCAAGTAGACAGAGCGGGGAGTGATGTGGAGCACCAAAGTCATCTACTCCCATGGGGAAGGCACTGGAGGGCTTTAAGTAGGAGAGCAGCTTGATTCGATTTATATCGTAAGATCTCTCCATCTTTTCCAGAGAAGGAGGCAAAATGAAAGCACCAAAGCAGTTGTTGCCGTTGATGGTGGGCTAGCCCAGGGCGAGGCAGGTAGAGACAGAAGAAAGGGGACAGAATCCAAGAAGCATGAGAAAGTCTGTCCTTGGACAGTGATGGGTTATGGGGGTCAAAAATGAGATCAGGCTTGTATCCCTGCTTCAGGATCCAGAAACTTGGTGTCTACCAGGATGGGAAGCACAGGGAACAAAGCTGGACTCATCAGGAGCAAAAGAAATCCCAGGAGCAGCCTCAGATGA
>NC_138381.1:71483761-71506647 GCF_054177405.1 Leptonychotes weddellii
GCCTGGTGGTGGAGGAGGGCACATTCTGCATGGAGCACTGGGTGTTATGCACAAACAATGAATCATGGAACACTTCATCTAAAACTAATGATGTAATGTATGGGGATTAACATAAGAATAAAAAAAAAAAGAAAGAAAAAAAAAAAAGAGGCACCATTTCATGAAATCCTCTCCATGATCCTGCGTGGTTGGCATTATATCCCCATTTTACAGATATTTAAGAAAAGGGAACCTCAGGGAGGTTGAGCAGTTTGTCCAAAGGCACACACTTGTGGATCCAAATCATCTTCCTAACTCCAATGCCTGTGACTTTTTTCCTCTTTCAGAAATGCACAAACCAAAAGATACATGTATCTTGTGCCTTCAACATGGGGTACCCCATATGGGAGGGAGTGAGGTTGTGATCTGGGTCTGGCTATAAATGAATCCCAGATCTCTTTGGACACCAGATGGTAAACACCTGGCCCCTAGTTCTAAGGCCGGGTCTTGCCAACAGGTGAGACCCCTGAAAATAGGGTCTAGAGGGGTCCCCTCTTTTATCATGCCAGGAAGACGAAAAAGAGAGTCTGTTTTCAGGCTGCTGTGCGTTGCAGGGCCTGGCTGGCATTTGGGAAAATCAATCCTTCTGGAGGGAAATGAGGCAGGACAGCCAAGTTCCTAGAATTATATCCCTCGCACCTGGGAGCCTTCTGCCAAATGACCCCAGGGAAGAGTTAGTCCAATGAAAGACAGGTTCCTTCTCCAAGTAAAACTCACTTCTGGAGCACCATGAGTCCCCTGGAGGCCAAGAGGAGACACTCTTGAAGAGGCACAAGCAGGGAGAGGAAACCCAAGGTAACAAGGTTAATAACAGCTCACCTCCATGGCACCTTTCATCTGGAGACCTCAAAGCGGTTTACTACCACCCAATTAATTTTCTCAACACCCACTACACCACCAGCCCCAAAGAAGATGTCATTAACATTTTTTTTATGAGCAAGGCAACTAACAGATTAGTTGGCTGGTTCAAAGCCACAAAACAGTTGTAAGGCAGAAGCCAAATTTGGGATGATTGCCTTTCTCTGATCACAAGGAGCTGGAGAGAAAAGATTCATTTGTAGGAGGGCTCTGATGACTACTCTCATTCATTCATTCACTCATTCATTCATTCGTTCATTCATTATTCATCCAACCATCCATCCACCCATCCATTTATTCATCCATCCATCCTCCCTTCCATTTATTCATTCATCCATCCAACCATCCTCCCACCCATCCACTCATTCATTCATCCGTTCATCCTCCCATGCATTCATTCATCCATCTCCATTCATCCATCCATTCATCCTTCCATCCGTCCACCCATTCATTCATCCTTTCGTCCATCCATCTCCATTCAGTCACTCATTTATTTAGCAACCATTAATTGACATCCTGCTAGGTGCCAGGCACTGTGCAAAGTGCTGGGGATTCAAACCATGACCAAGGCATAAAGACCTTATTACCCATCTGGTGACTCTCCAAATAATTTTTTTCACTATTGCAGGACTTTGCAGTTTACCAATATATTATCTTTTATAGATTCCATGAAATTGAGGGGGGGGCGGTTATTCCTATTCTGTAGCTGAAGAAAGACTTAGGCACCCCAGGCCACTTCTTAGCACTAAGGTCTGGATCCACTGTGCCTGGAGAGCTTCTACACTCTGCAGCATCCTTCTTGAGCTGATCCTCCCAGTCCCTGGGAAAATCCCCACGGTGCCTTGATTGGGTGGAAGGCTTTGCAAATCCTTATCCAGCCACAAAAACATCTTACCAGTGACCTTGAGCTGGCTAATGAAATAGCTAGACTGATGAAGATACTGGAGTGGACTTTCATGGGAGCATAAAAATAGAACTTTAGTTATACCAGAAAAATAGCAAGCCTGATGGAATGAACCAGGGCATTCAGATGTGTGAGTTAAATCTTCAAGTAAGGCTGGAAGGCAGATGAAGTCCTGAGCTGATTTGGAAATTGATTTTGTTTCTAATCTTGTTTCTGCTCTGATATGGGTAATGATGGTCCCTTTATCTAAAGATGCCTACCAAATTTCATAGGTGGACCTATTTTCCTCTGTCACTATCAGAGAATACCAAGACAGTACATGACACGAGAGTCTTCCTGCTCCCTCCAGCATTGTATGCCATTTAAAAGCAAGGAGGGCATCCCTTGATGACATCTTAATGGTCCAGCAAACCATGCATCCAAAGATGGCCATGGCAAACTCCTCTGTTAGACTGTGAGCTCCTTGGGGATGGAGCCATGTCTGTCTTGTTTAGCAAACAGGTTCTAATATAGTGCCGTCACATGGGAGGCACTCCCCCAATATTTGTTGAATGAATTAATCAATGGAAGTAGAGTCATGCATGCAAAGTCCGAATTCTCTAGGGAGAAAAGAACGAGTCCAGTGTCAGTATCTTCATTTATTTGAGTAGTAGAGCATCTAAGAAAACTAGCAGGCTTATGCTAACCAATCAATCCATCACCTTTCCCTTTTATATATGATAACCTGGAAGGGATGGTAACCAGGAAGGCACTTACTTGGTACAGAGGAGATAAAAGGAAGGAGGTACAGGTTGGGTGAAAATCAGTGGCACTTGTCAACTCCCTCCACTATAGGGAGAAATATGCTACACTATGAACCAGAATAGCCCAGCCTGTTGGTCTGTCGTTCTTCTGGACATGCTGAAGATACCATTCATTCATTCATCCATCCATCCATCCATTCATCCACCAAACACTGATACCTACTTTTCCTATATTAGTGTGGACAATCTATCTTCTTCAAGTTTTTTTTTTTTTAACCAAGACTCATTTCCTACTTTCATCTAGGTATTCAGTGAGCACAGAACTATGGGCTGAAGAGAAACATCCTGAGCAAGTCCTCATGAAGCTTAAAATATACAACAGCAAAGCAATTAAATTGCATTATTTCCTATTGAGTTGGAATGTTTCATGATCGAAAAATAAACGCAAAAAGAATTGGCTCCTGACAAACACTACCAAAGTCACATGACAAATGTTAACAGCAATAAATATATACCCTTGATAGGCTGTAATGGGAATGACAATTCATCTCTTATGTGGCCTTTCTGCCCCAAACACATAACTTCGGTCTAATCATAAGAAAATCATTTGAGATTCTCAATTGGGAGATAGTCCACAAACCCCAACTGAGAGATAGTCTACGAAATCGCTGACCAGAACTCCTCAAAACTGTCAAGGTCATCAAACCAACAACGAAAGTGTGGGAAACTGTCCAAGCCAAGAGGAGCCTCAAGAGACATGATGACTAATGTAATGTGTTCCCCCGGATGGGATCCTGGGACAGAAAAACGGACATTAGGTTAAAACAGTGAATCTGAATGAAGCATGGAACTTAGTGAGAATAATATACCCATACTGGCTCACTGATTGCAAGAAAGGTACTACACCAACATGAGATGTGGATCGTAGGGGACATGGGGTGTGGGATATATGGTAACTCTCTGTACTATGTTCACAATCTTCTGTTAATCTAAAACTACTCTCAAATGCAAAGTTTCTTTAAAAAAAACAATCATCAGTGTAACTGAACAGTGTAAGGAAAAGAGAAGTAGAGTGATTAAGGGGGAGGGTTTGTTTTTTCTAGGGGTGGGGGGCTTTTATTAGTTACACTCCCATACAGGTTGTGCTTTCTGAGACTGGATGGGCACAACTGTGTAAAATCTATTCATCACCCATCTATTCCATGTACAGGTAGCTATGAAATCTTCCTGTTTCATGCCTGCTTGATGTCCAGGCTCATGGGACACCTGGAGAGAAGACTGTCACCATCCTTCCCACAGGAGCTAAACGCTATTGGGGCGAAGTCATTCTGTGGATCCTCAGCTCATCCTGTATATTCTCTTTCATTTACATCCATCAGCCCCAGCCACGGGCCATGGAACAGTGGAATCAGGCTCTTGACATGGAAGGACAGCCCACCAACAAGGAATGAGGCAACATTCCCCTCACAATCCACTCCGTCTGCTGTCATAAGTCCCACCTGATGTTGGGGTATTGCCTGCCCTGGTAAATATTTTCTGAGTCACTGATCACCGTGGAGACTGCCGAGTGGGAAATACGGGGAATCCTAAATTAGGCACAGCAAATGTCTCTGCCTTAATAACCCTTGGCACTTTCCTGGCACCTTTCATCCAAGGCATCTCAAAGAACTTGTCCAAACGTTAATTAATCTGGCCCACCTCACCCTGGCTGTTATTAAGTCCATTTAACAGATGAAGAAACAGACATGAAGTGATGATGCCAATTGAGCTATGAGTCAGAGGTTCCAGCTCTAACTCGATGGCTGGCTCTGGGAGGAAGAGAAGCCCATGAGGGGGGCATCCTCATACCCAGTAATCAGTCATTTTGCTTCGAGTTGCTTGGCAATCTGGAGAGTCCAATGTAGGCCACAGGGGAACAAAGAGGCTTTGCAGTCACACAGATCTGGGTTTCGTGTTTGGGGCTGGGCTGCTCACATGCTGTGTGACCACAGGTGTGCCTCAGTTTCCCCAGGTGTGAAATGAAGAGCAGAAATTACCTTACAGAGCACCAGGGGGGTGGGGGGGTGGAATTTAGAGGGGAGCATCAGGACAGCCAACCAAGGATAAGAGAGAACTGAGATTCCTGCTGGAATTCAATGTCTGGGAGCCTCACTTGAGCCTAAAGGGTGCGGCCGAGGGACAGAGAGACGCACTGTCGCTGACACAAGGTCTGCAGTGTGGGGAGCTAAGCGGTAACTATGAGGAACCGAGTTTGGAGGATATCAGGTAAGCTTTGATCGAGCCTCCAGCCATTGGTAAAGGGGAAGAGTCCGGGAATGATGGTGCCCCAAGGAGATTTCCTAAGGGTAGCTGTTGGGAAAGAGGACACTCCCAGAGAAGAAGGGGATCTTGATTCTGTACCAATTCTCACACACACCTCTAATGCACGGATCTGTGGGTGCTCCGGCTACTCCTGGGCAGCCAAAAATAGGAGCAGGTTGGGAGCCTTTCTCCAGAATGGGCAAATGGTGATGTGCCCGGGGCCTGGTGCCATGTTTCCCATCCAACGGTCAGGGAGGTGTGTGGTGGGCGCGGACGCCCTCCTCCAGACCACCTTAGGCAGTGAGGCTTCCTCTCAGGCACAGGACCTGAAAACAGGCTCCTGCTGAGCGGTTGAGCAGCCTTCCTCCCGGGGGGGAAACTGTCTCACATCTCCCTCCCCCTGTTCCCAGCAGGAGTTCCACGGAGCATGGAGGGAGGGGCGGGGAAGGAAGGAGGAAAACACTGTACAGTTTTCAGAAGAGACCAGGACAGAGTCCTCCCCATCACCGGCACCTCACACAGACTCCAATACATGCTTCATTGACTCGCACTGAATTTCTAAAAGACGCTGCGTTCCTCTACCTTCGTGGACTGAGCCCATAAATCTCCCCGGCAAGATCCGGCCCGCATGTGCCGTCGGGCCGGGGGTCCCGAGGGTGAAAGCAGAAAGGCCGAGCTGAGGCTGAAGGGACTAGCTAAGGAGGAGGAGCCAGATGGCAGGGCCGGGGGGCGGGGGGGAAGGGCTGCGAATGAGGGAGCTGCTTCTGAGAAAACTGGAAAGAAGTGTCCTTCCCCGTAACACAGGGTTGTCAGGAGAACGAAACAAGGCGGTGCACTCACTACTAGTGGGTGCTACATAAATGTGAATCGGGGTGGCAGCCGAGTGTCGGTCCTGCGGCCATCCCAGCAACGTTTCCATGCAAACCCACTGCAACCATTCCCTCTGTAAGGTACATTAAAAGGGGGTTGAGGATGACTAAGCAGAGCACGCGGGACTTCGGGGCAGTGAAATTAATCAGGAATACTACAAGGATGGGTTCGTGTCATTGTGCATTAGTCCAAACCCACAGAATGCGCAGCACCAAGAGTGGGCCCGGATGGAGACCACAGACTCTGGGTGATAATGACCTGTCAATGCAGGTCCATCGACGTGACAAGTGTACCCCGCTTGTGGGGCTGTCGATAGCGGGGCAGGGTTGTGCCCGCCGGCGGGGAGTTGATGGGGGAGCAGGGCATATATGGAAACTCTCTGAATTGTCTACTCAGTGTTCTGTGAGCCTAAAACAGCTTTAACATTTAGTTTGTTAATTTTTTAGAAGGAGGGGGTTTGAAATGGAACAGCATCTGAGTAAGTGAGCTACACTGTCATCCATTCATTGAGCATTTATTCATCGAAAACCTACCTGTGCCAAGCATGATGTCAGGTAAAACAAACCTTAGGCCAGGGGACAAACACACACTCGCCCACATGCCCAAATGAACCGGCAGGGTCATCTCAGGGAGGGCCAAGTACCATGGAGGAAATAATAGGGCACTGGGGCAGAGACCTAAGTGATGGAAAGGATCTGGAAATGGCAGAGACAGAAATCCTAAGACCAGAAAAAGCTTGGCGTGCCTAAGGCACGTGCGGGCTGTCCAGAGGGGAACCTGAGTAATTCCAGAGTCAGGTGCGGTAGCAGCCCCCCGTGGCCCCCTCAGGAGTGCCATGGGTCCTCTGCTGGGTCTGAGGTGCGAGAGGGGATCTGGGAGGGTGGATGGTGCCCTACCGTAAAAACCTGAAGGCCAGTGACTAACTTCTGTGTCCAAACTTGAATACAGTGACTTTCCATATGGGCAAAGGGTCCACTTGTTTGAGAAATGGAGCATGACTCTCACTACATTCTAAAACCCTTAACAACAAAAGCCAAAGCTGGATCTTATAAGCCGAGAACCATTTCAGACACATTGTAGCAAACAAGATGCAGCAATTCTCCTTTTCCAAGCAATATGGCAATACTGGGGTTTTATGTGTGTTTGTTCACTTGGGAAAAGTGAGGTGGAAAGGTGATAAAATACCCAGTTAAGAATAAAAACTTACCGGGGCGCCTGGCTGGCTGTCGGTAGAGCATGCAACTCTTGATCTCAGGGTTGTGAGTTCGAGCTCCATGCTGGGTGTAGAGATCACTTCAAAATAAAACCTTAAAAAAAAAAAAAAAAAAAGAACACTTATTTAAGAGTAAATTCCATTTGCAACGCTGTGATCATATGATGTGGACCAAAGCTAACAAGGACTACACAGAAATGGGAATGTTTTTGTCTTTGGGTGTTAGGATTCGAGTGATCTTTTTTTTTTTTTTTTAATTTTTTAATGTTGTCACACCATCTTTCTAATTCAAGGGAGAAAAAAAAGTTTAAACACACTCGGGCAAATCCACATCTCTCCGGGAGACGCAAGGGGGCCATTTCACAGCTTGCCTTAATTTTGTTCCATTATTTTATACCCAAAGGAGGTTGTTCATCATTACCTGGCTACAGAATTGAATAGGTGTGAAATCCAAGCTGATAGCAATACATCACTCCCTATTGAACTTCAAAGCTGAGGCCAAACTGCCTATAAAAATAGTTTTCATACCGGGCCTTAATCTCTTTCATACATTTTTGCCTTTTTTTTTTTTTTTTAAGTTTTACCATCCCTTGGGTGAGTACCAGGTGAGAGTTAAGTATAGATAGCATGCCCCCTACTCCAAAAAAAGCCAGAGTTCTCAAAGTGTTGGTTTTGGTTCATCGTGAGTCCAAGCCTGAACCTCATCAGATAATTTTATCAGAGCTATTACTAGCAAAGGTTCTAATGAATAAAAATGCACACTTACAAAAACCGCGAAGGGGCTTCTCGCTATAAATGTGTGAGGAGTCTTTATCAGCTCCCTACTAAAAGCAAATCAGTGAACTGTATTAGGATGGATTGCTTCAATTTCCACTACCTTAGCCCTTAAAATCGTATAACAAAGAAAATAGAAAGAGCCTGGTGTGGTTAGGACCTTGATGGCAAAACTCTCTTTCTATAAATAATATGCTTTTCTGAGGATGGAGAGGTCCATTTACTACCAAGTTCTGATATTACTGGTTTTTGTGATTCAGGAGAAGGAATTATAGAATAGGAGCTTCTGAAACTGAAGACCTATTTTTATCACAAGAGGAAGTCACTGTTTCCATATTCAAATGTCGAAACAAGTTGTAAAGTATAATAATGACAGTAACAAACATTCATATAGTGTTTACAATGCACCAGGGACTACTCCAAGCCCTTCTGCATTCATTGATTTCAGCCTTAGGACAAGCTTCAGAGGCAGATACTGTTATCTGTTTACAATTGAGGAAACTGAGGCACACAGCAGCCAAACAACTTGCCCAAGGTCAAACAGCTATCCATATAGAGGAAGTGGGATTCAAACCCGTGCAATCTGGCTCATATCTAATTATTCTTTCTCGTTTCTGACCACCATCATTATTCCTGATTCTGCTACTGCCAACATCACGACTATGGATACTTTATATCTTTAGCTCGCCTTACAGTGTAGGAGACACATTTCCTTATCTGTTCCGTCTACCTCACTAGCTGTGAGAGTAAGGCACTGAGCCCGGACCACATCTTCATTTCACCAGTGAGAAGAATGACACCCAAAGAGATTCAATGAAGTTGTATTCACAGTCATATTCATGGCTTGGAAGCTTGTAGTCACCACCCCCAATCCATCTCAACATCACAAGACTTGGGCATGAGATCAATTTTATAATTAAGTTATAAGGAAATAAATCTCCATTTTCCTGGTTGGATGTGTAGAAAAGAAGCAGGAAGGCACAAAATAAATTACACTGACTTCAAACTAAGAAAAGGAAGGGGCAGGAGAAGGATGCTTTCCCCCAGGGGCATCCATTTCCAGGTGAGATCCAAAATGGCGGCTGTTTCTAACAAGTAGAGAGGCAGTGTGCTTACCCTTTAACTGGTCACTGCAAAGGGTCAGGAAAAAAAGGGCTGAGAAGGAGGGCTGGAGACAGCCTTTATGGAGTGAGTAATTACTGTGTGGGGTGGGCAACTCCCCCAGGAAGCAGAGAAAGTTGTAACCCTGAGCATATTTAAGGAAGAGGGAGACAGGCACTTATAGGAAATAAATGATGTGTTCTTGGGGCGCGAGACAGACTTCTATGAATCGCAGAGACCTCTGCTTTCTGCAAATGCTGCTTTTGAACAGCTGGGTAGGGGCTGGAGCCAAGATGGCTAGATCAGAGGCAGGTTCAGGTTGACATCCCCTTATTTTTGAGCCAGTGCCCACCCCCTTGAGAGCACTGTCATTGGCAGAGATGAGCCCAAAGTACTTGGTATGGCGTAAAACTTCCTTCTCAATCTGCTCTGCCCATTTCTCCAGCATCCTTGTCCAGTGATTTCCACAGCAATGTGGTTCCGTTGCTACTTCCCCTTATGTGCCATTTCTTTGTAGTTTCTTCACCGTTTTACTTGCTGTACCCTCTCCCCACCTCACCTCCACCTGCCCCTAGAATGCCCTCCTGCGTGTGACTGGCAGAATCCCATACTCCAGGCAGTTGCTGAATTATCGCCAGCTCTAAAAAAAATCCTTCCCCTATTTCCCTGGGCAAAGTGCTCCTCTATCCCATCTTGCCCCGGGATCTTATACATCTTGTCTTGTCCCACTTGTCTCATCTTTTACATCTCTAATATAGAGTATATGTGGCCTCAAACTGCCTCTGGTCATTGGTCTGTTCTCCCCCAGTCAACTGAAAAAATCAGAGGGCAACAACCAAGCACAGTGTAGCTGAGAACACAAACTGTATGGCTGGACTACGCATGGGGCCTCAAGCAAATTCCTTGATTTCTCTAAGCCTTGATTTTCTCATCTGTAAAATGGGGAAAAGAATAGTGCTTACCTTACATGATTGTTGTTAAAATCAAATGAAAGAATTTTTTTTTTTTTTTAGATTTTATTTATTCATTTGACAGAGAGAGACACAGCGAGAGAGGGAACACAAGCAGGGGGAGTGGGAGAGGGAGAAGCAGGCCTCCCGCAGAGTGAGGAGCCCGATGGGGGGCTCGATCCCAGGACTCTGAGATCATGACCTGAGCCGAAGGCAGACGCCCAACGACTGAGCCACCCAGGCGCCCCTGAAAGAATGTTATTTTAGCAACGCATTGAGCGCAATGCCTACTTGTGATTATTACCAAATTATTTCTAAGTCCTATTTCTAGAACTGTGACCAGCCATAGAAAATACTTAATACTGGGGTGCCTGGGTGGCTCAGTCAGTTAATTGTCTGCCTTCAGCTTAGGTCCTGATCCCAGGGTCCTGGGATCGAGCCCCACTTCGGGCTCCCTGCTCCGTGGAGAATCTGCTTCTCCTTCTCCCCCTGCTTGTGCTCTCTCTCTCTCTCTCACTCACTCTCTCTCTGTCAAATAAATAAAAATTTTTAAAAAAAAAGAAAATACTTAATACTTAATAAATATTAAATAAATATTTAATACTCAAATACCTACTAATACACACTAACCAATTAATAATGCTGAATAAATATTACATAAATTTTTCATACTTAAAACTATGTACAAGCACAATCATTTGGGGCACTTATTTTGGCAGAGAATCTCCTAAATTGGTTCACTTTAAAACTTAGGCAAAAAGAGTACAGAGAACTGTTTTAAGAGCACTGATTCTGGATTTGATTCTTGTTCTGCCACTTACTAGGAGGAAATAACTTCAGGAAAGCTATTTAATCTCTTCGTGCCTCAATTTTCTCTTCTATAGCATGGAGAAAATAATAGTAGGATAGTAGGTACCTCAAGGGTTGTTACAAAGAATAAATGAGTTAACGTGTGGAACGTGCCTAGAATAGTGCAGGTTGTCTATAAAAGTGCTTTATAAATGTCTGGCTAGTGGCCATTATTATGATCCCAGTATATAAAAGTTAAAGGAGAGGAAGAAAGGAGACCCAAAGCTCTAGCCAATCACCTTCCACATCAATTCCCAAAAAAAGCTCTTAAGGATAGACCCATGTTTGAAAAGCAAGGTTCAGTGAAGGGAATCTTAAAAATTGCTCACACTAGCCCAAGCCTTCCCGTGGCTCAGCCCCTGCCCTGCTTCAGTGAGACAAGACAACCAGTCTTGGAGGAGAAGAAACTTCCATTGCAGTTATCTATTCCTGTGTAACGAACCGCCCTCAAAATGTAACAACTTAACAATAACAACCGCCATTCATTTTGTTCACAGATCTGTAGCACAGGTCTCAGCGGAGATGGCTCATCTCTGGTCCATGGGCCATCAGTTAAATGGAACAGTTCAACTGGGGATGGAGGATTCACTTCCAGGATGACTCATCCACATGGCAAGGCTGTCATGGCGGCCTGGGACCTTGGTTCCTTCCATATGTACCTCTTCATGGGCTGCTTGGGCTTCCTCACCACCTGGCTGCTGGTTCCAAGAGCAAGCATTCCAAGAGGCTCAGGAGGAAGCTGCAAGGGTCTTCCGACCTAGCCCAGGAAGCCCTAAATAGCACTCCAGCACATTCTGTTGACCAAGCCAGTTACTACAGTCAGGTCAGGTTCAAGAAGAGGGGAATTCAACTCCACTTCTCCAAGCAAGACTAGCAAAGAAAGTGTGGCAATCATTCATCTACCCCATGTTCTCTGGTTGACTGGACAGAGCCAGAGCTCCCTTGGGCCCCTGTAGCTCGTGAGCAGCCTGCATCTCAACTCTGCTAATATTTTGAAAATAGCTCTTCTTGATGTGGTTCCCTCTGGGAGGTTCTACCACAGCACCTTCTGAATCCCCTTGTCTGGTTTTGTGCAAGCAGGAACTACAGACACTAAAGGGATGTATGTACAAGAGCAGCAGAAATGGCCAATGAGGTGACAGTCCTGAGAAGAAATGAAAGGGAACATAGGCATGGAATCTGAGGAAGGGAAGGGCTTGGTACTCAGGTTAAAACCATATCACCCACAATAAATGGAATTTTAACAGACAGCAACAGAGAAGAGATTATAAGTGGGCATAAGGAAGTATGAAGTATGGCCAGGGATGACACAGAACTGCCAGATAGTAAATTCTACATATATTTTTGAGGATGTTGATGACCAAGACATTAAAATGTATATCCCTGGCCCCTAGGGATTTAAAATCCAATGATAGTAACAGTCGACGTAAAAGGTTATGAAAGGCAGGGTACTGCTAGGGAAGACTGTGGACTAAGCGTTTGAAGTCCTGGGTTGGAATCCTGATTCAATCCCTGAGTAGCTATGTAGCCTTGGGGAACTGAGCTCCCCTCTCTGAGCTGTGGTTGCTTCATTGAAGGCTTCAGTGAAAATGATATCAACTCATGTATGGCAACATGCCTCGTCAACACAGTGCTTTATTGAAGTGGCCACCAAATGCCTCCCCTCTTGTTGATTGTAGTTATAATTAACACGAAAGCACCAGAATGATGCTAGGCACACAGCCAGGAGAGCTATAACACCAAAACCGGCTCTCGTAAAAGGATATGGGTACTTCCATCCTTGGAAAATTTCCGGACAAGATAGGAAGCATCTACTCTGGATGGCTTAGGAGACAACGGATGCATTGAGAACAAAGTGTCTTTAGACCTCCTGTTACAAATCCCTGGAATAAACTTCCATCCCACTAAAGATCAAGAATGGACCACTGGACCTGCCCCCCTCCCCCAGACTAAATGAGACACCCCATTTTTTCCCATCTAGCTTCCTCTCTCCTTGTAGCTCCTAGTATGCTATGATTAAATCATCATTTGTGAAACTGTTGACTTAATGTGCAACACACTGGACTCTCCACTTCCCCAGAAAGCAAAGGCCAACAAGCGCCTCTTCCTCCCCATCCTATCCCCAACATCTCATCCCACCAGCCACATAGCATGCCCTCAATATGTATTCATTGAATTAATTAAAGGACCGCTTGACGGAGCTTCCAGCTGTGGGTTTCTAGGCTCCCACCCCAACCATCTGAGCAGAATTAAGAACATGAACTTGATCCCAGGCAGACGTTTCCAGACAGCAAAACATGTAGGCATAAAATCCACAGAGCCAATGCTCTGCTCCCTGGCGTCGCTGCATGGTCCCATGGATTGCACGTGTCCTGCACATGGAGCCCCATTGACGTCACTGGGAATTTCATGGATGAAATAAATGAAGGCAGCAGCAGAAGTCCGCAGCAGGAAGCTGTCAAGAAGAGGTGCTTTGTGACCGGGAGACCAGAGAGCGTGCCCCAGAAGGCAAGGGGCAAGAAGCCTGCTGCCGGGTGGTGGTCAATGGCTGCCCTCCCGAAGGCCCCCGAGCGGGGGGGTAAGGGGGTTCGAGAACTTGCCCTGCCTGCTTGGCCCCCACCATGCTGGAAGCTTGGTTTGCTTCCATAACAGCAGTCTGGCCCCAATTTCTAGCCGGCATCCCCCTCCTCGGTCCTGGCCCCTGCCCTCCACTTCCCTCCCACCGGTCCCCAGACAAAAACAAAAGACCCATTACGAAGTTATTAGCTTCGTCTCGCATATCCCGCAGAGTGAGACAAACACCAGCCCCACTTCGACATGAAATGTTTAACAGATTTGCCCACATCTAATTTCTGTCACTGTGTTTACAGTACCAGGAACCCAGAGAAGAAAGCCGTGGAGAAAAGCGGTAGGGTCAGGGTTGTGGGGGGACAGTGGAGGGGGCAAAACATAAATGCCAAACTCCTTCAAAGGGCGACATTCCTCCTTGCGGTTTGCAAACACTTCCTCTTTCCCCAGCCATCCTGTAATCACGATCCAGCATTCACCAGAGGAGTGTTTACATCCAACACCATTATCGGCAGGGGAGACAGGCGAAATTAAGGCCTCTGGTCTCTGTTCTCTGAGGCCCCATTATCTTTTCCCTCCCCTTACCCCCTTTCATCAGACGCCTCCAATATATGAAGGGGTAAAAGCCTTTAATGGGATTTTGAAGATCTTAAAAGCCAGGCGGTTTGTTTAAAAAGGAAAAAGACCAACACTGGAAGCCCAGCCTGGGATCCCTGCGTCCACTCCTTGAAAAAGAGAACAAACTTTATTCTATTTTTTCCCATCTGCCAAATCAAGTGTTGGGTTTGGGGTTTGTCTTGGATGGATGAGCAGACCACACAGAGCTGCCAGTGGACAGCCCCCCTTTCCAGCAATGCCGAGAACTCCCATCCACAGCGCTCCCTGGGCTTGGCACCTTCCCTCCAACGCTCTCTCTCTCAGAGCTGTCTCCGAGGCCCCAATTGGCACCAACATCCCGATCGTGGTTAGCCAAGCCAAATGGTGGCCAAGGGGACAAGCAGAAAGAAAGACAACAGTCAAGGTCAGAGGAGTTATTGCATGTTGGCAAATCCAAAGGAGTAGATTTTGGTTTCTTCATTTCCAAGGCTGGGAAAACCCCAGTCATACATTGCCACAAAGTGGTTGGGAGAGAGACTGGGTTTTCCAAAGCAATAGTTCTATTTGGTGTTCTCTTTCCATCGCGTTGGCCCAATTTTGCTTTGCTGAATCAGCATTGGACACCTTGGGGGTTGTTGGGCCATCGTTGTCTTGGGGAGCCACACTGGGTTGAAGACTGATTTCTTAGTTACACTGCATTTGAATGAGACACTGTGTTGAGGCGTGCTGTGTCGAAGACACTGTTGGGTTTGTATGACTCTCAGAGTGGAGAATATCGGCATGTAATCTTGTGTTGCCATATGTTATTTTGATCCCTGGTGCCATGTTGAGCTGTGGTATCATTTCAGAAGACGTGGTGGTACACAATGCTATGTCTGTTCAGGGGTGTCATTGAGTTGGACTATGAGGTAGCGTTGGAGGGTAGTGTTGTGTTGCAAAAGCCAATGTTGTGAGTCAAGTGTTGGTTTTGCTCACCAACGGAACTGACTCTCCCAAAGATAAACCCAACCTCTCCTCCCACTGTTGCCATGTGGCCCCTCCGCACAGAAGCTGAGGGCTTTCAGGAGACGTGAGACAGAACTATATCTCCTGAAATCCCCAGGGAGACCTCAAGGTCATCAAAGCACAATTACCCAAATTGACAATTGGCTGAACACCAAGTCCAAATCCTTGGCGCTCTTCTGCAAATGCAGTTGGGTCTTTAATTACTGAATTCTCTGGTTTCCTCCATTGCAACAGCCTCCCTTCTAACTACACGGAGCCTCTAGCCAAATCTCAAGTCCTGCCTCTTCCCTTGTGCACTTCAAAAACATTTTTTCAACTCGCTAGGACTTGGGGCAGAGGTGGTCCAGCCATAGGAGCTGGAGGCAACAGAACAAGACCTCTCCCTTCTTTCACAAGAACACTCCTCTCTGTACATCAGCAGCCACGATTGCCTCCCTTGCCCATGGTGACTTTCAGCAAAGTGCCTTCTTCTTTTTTCTTTTTTTTAAGATTTATTTATTTATTTGAGAGAGAGAGCACAGGGAGGGGCAGAGGGAGAGAGTCTTAAGCAGACTCAGTGCTGAGCATGGAGCCCGATGTGGGGCTCAATCCCAACACCCGGAGATCATGACCTGAGCCGAAACCAAGAGGCGGACGCCCAACCAATTGCGCCACCCAGGAGCCCTACAAAGCACCTTATTCTGTATTTTTATAATGTGGCTTTTATAATGGAACCATGTCATGCTACTCCAAAGAGGATACCAGCTACCATGACTGGCACACTCATGGAGGGGCAAGATGCCAGACTCCACACCACACATGCTTCTTCTCGGTACATCCTCCCAACACCTCTAGGAAGGAGCTATTATTAGTTCTGTTTGACAGATTCATTCAACAGTTTGTTTGACAAACATTTTCAGAACAACTGTTATGTCTCAGGTACCATTCTCAGTCCTGGGGATGCAGGAGTGAGCAAAACAGATGAAAATCTCTGCAAGTCTACACGTTCCAATCTAGTGAATGGGGAAACTGAGTCTCAGAGAAGTTAAGACTATTGCACAAAGGGACGCCTGGGTGGCTCAATCGTTAGGCGTCTGCCTTCAGCTCAGGTCATGACGTCGGGGTCCTGGGATTGAGCCCCGCGTCAGGCTTCCTGCTCAACGGGATGTCTGTTTCTCCCTCTGACTCTCCTTCATGCTCTCTCTCTCTCTGTCTCTCTCTCTCTCTTAAATAAATAAATAAAATATTTAAAAACAAAACAAAACACTGTTGCATAAAGCCACACAGCTGTGAATGGCAAAGCTCAGACCCAACCCCAGGATTATCTAACTCCAAAGCCCCGGTTGTACCAACTCCAAATCCTCTTTTCTGGGTTTTGTTTTTGTTTTTGTTTTTTTAAAGATTTATTTATTCATTTGAGAGAGACAGAGAGTGAGCAGGGTGAGGGACAGAGGGAGAGGGAGAGAGAGAATCCCAACCAGACTCCCCGCTGAGTGCAGAGCCCAACTTGGGGCTTGATCCCAGGACCCCGAGATCATAGCCTGAACTGAAATCAAGAGTCAGACACTCAACTGACCAAGCCACCCAGGCGCCCCGGGTTTTGTTTTTGTTTTTGATATCAACCACTCTATCTTGAGATGCCTGTTGCTTGGCCATCGGCCATTAGATGTAGACACAAACTGTACAATCTCTGCAGGCTCAAGTACATTCGTGGAGGGGTGGGGTTTCGGAGTCCGAAAAGAGAGGGCTGATGGAAAAGAAGGGATAGAAGTTCAGTGGTTAGTTGGATTATAGCTGGTATCTCTGAGCTCCAAGGGTCATTGCCAGCATGTGAGAAGGAATAAGGATGAAATCCTGGCTAATGCAACCCATTCCCAGGCCACAGAGGACTGTGGTCATGGAAAATACAGTACTTTATTTTTAAACTTAGGGACAGTTTGCATTGGAGGTCAGGGCTTCCCTTCCCCCTGGGAGTGCAGAGAAGGATGGGTTATATAAAGAATAAGGAATTCAAGCTTTCAAAATCCGGGTCTAAGTTTCCACTGCACCTTTTCTGAAGTCTGGGCTGGTCATTTTACCTCTCTGAGACTCAGTTTCCTCATCAGTTAAATGGAAATGTTCTCAACACCTAAGTGTTAAGTGAAAGAGCTTTGCGAAGTGAAAGAGCTCTGCGAAGGACCACTACATGCAAATATCATAAAGAGCTACACAAGTATTAGATAATCCACCAGCCTGGCAGGGGCTAACCCTCATATTAGGAACCACAAAATGACAAGCCCAGGAACACTAACAGGAGAATCAAGGTCTTCAAAGTGGAGAAGAAAGTCAAGTCAAGATAGCAGGGAAAAGAAAATGGAGTTCATGTTCACGTATTTTATATATCACAAGCCCTATGGTTATACAGATATAGATATATAGATAGAGATAGAGATACAGATATAATTGACCCTTGAACAACACAGATTTGAACTGTGTGCTCCACTTACAGACTTTTTTCTACAAAGACAGTACAGCACTGTAAATATATTTTCTCTTCCTTATGATTTTCCTAATAACATTTTCTTTTCTCTTGCTTACTTGTTTGTAAGAATACAGTATACAATACATGGAACATACAAAATATATGTGAATTAAGTGTTTATATTATCAGTAAGGCATCTGGTCAACAGTAGGCTACTAGGAGTTAAGTTTTCCAGGAGTCAAGTTATCCTCGGACATCCAACTTCAAGGCGAGCTTGACCCCCACATTATTCAAGGGTCAACGGTGTATTTCATTATAGGGTAACCATATTATCCCCATTTTATGGCTACATAAATGAATGCTCGAGGAAGTCAAACTGCCATTCCCATCCTTACCAAAAAAAAAAAAAAAATGGAACCACTTGGATTCAAATTTAGAATGGCCCCTCTCCAGAACCCCTACTTTTTCCCCATTCTGTCACCTCATTTGCCCGAAGTACTCCCTAGAAGAAAGGGTATTCAGATTGGATTTACATTTAAAGGCCTAACCTGTCGTAAGGACTCGTTTCCTCAAAATAAACAGACCTAAGTCTCCATCACAGAATTTACAAAAGCCCCGAAACAGAGTTAGTTGCCTCTGTCTGAGTGACTTCCTGGAGTCGGTGAGCCCCCTCCTGACCTGCCATCTCCTCCCATCTCCTGGCCCTTCCCCATGCACAGAAGGTGTGTACACGTTGAGCAGGGGATTGCCGCCATGGGGCATCCCTTGCTGTCTCTTGGCTCTGTACTCCAGGCCCTCTAAATAAGGGACGACATTCTGACATGATGATGCTCCAGTATGCATTGTTAGGTTCCACCCTCAAATTATGGCTCTGTTCTTATCTCCTCCTTTTATTGAAAAGCCTCTCATTCAGCACAACTTGCTTCTCCCAGACCGTCTCTAGAACCAGAGACTCCTGGCTCCAGTTGTCAAAATGTCACCTCCTAGACTCCAAAGCTAAGTGATCTTGGGCAGGTCATCCAGCTGTGCCTTCATCTCAACACGTGCCCCACCCTCCAGCCTGCTGCCCAAATTTGCAAGGCATCTTGAAGTTTCCTTGCCTCTGTCTCCAGATCTAAGTCCTATCAGCCCAACCTCCCAAACATTCCTCATATCCATCCACTTCCGTCTGTCCCCACTGCTACCAGCTTTCACTACCTCCATCCCTCTCTTGGATCTGATCTTACCTTTTCCCAAGCTTCGTTCCTCCATCCCTTCTCCTCACTACAGACAGAGCAAGACTTTTAAATATGCAAATCCATTCATCATGGCCCCACCTCCCAGCCAAAATTCTTCAGTGGCTCCCTATTGCTACAAGGGAATGGGCCAAAATGGTAAATTATGTCAGCTCTACCGTCCGGGTTCCCTCCAGCCTTATGACCTTGGCCAAATGGCTTGACTTCTTGCACTTCAGTTTTACAATCCCTCCCTATGGCTCAGGGTTGTTGCAAAGATCAAAGGATGCAATGGATAAAAACTACTAGGGAGGGGCGCCTGGGTGGCTCAGTTGGTTAAGCAACTGCCTTCGGCTCAGGTCATGATCCCGGAGTCCCGGGATCGAGTCCCGCATCGGGCTCCCTGCTCAGCAGGGAGTCTGCTTCTCCCTCTGACCCTCCTCCTTCTCATGCTCTCTGTCTCTCATTCTCTCTCTCGTAAATAAATAAAATCTTAAAAAAAAAAAAAACTACTAGGGAAAGTGTCTAGTGAGCAGCAAGGACTCACTGAATACTACCTGTTTTATTATGTTCACCATCATCATGACTATTATTATTATTTGAATAAAGTCCAAAACCCCTAGCAGGGGACACTGGGGCTGGCAAGATCTATTTCTTACCTACCAGTCTAACTTTGTCTCACCCCTTACATTCAATGCACCAGCCATTCTGAACTTCTTTGGTCTTTGAATTCAGATTGGGACAATGATTAATGCCTAAAGATGATCATCACACTGATGTTTATAATAATACAATTTTTTAAGCTAAATATCCATCAATTAAAAATGGTTTGGTAAAATCGTGGTACAATCAAGTATTGCAAAAACATTTTAAATTATGATTCTAATGAATATTTAATGGAAGGAGAAAATGCTCATGGTATGACAGTAGATGAAAAATGACTCACAATTGTCTCTACAGCATTATCTCAACCTGAAGGAAATAAATCAAAATGTTTAAGAGTGATTGTCTCTTACTGATAGATTATAGGTGAAATTTTTTTCTTCGTGCTTTGCCTATTTTCCAAATTATACAGAGTCAGCATGATGCTTTTCATAATGGGGACTTGGGGAAAGATAGGGAGAAACAGAGAGAGAGACTGACAGAAAACCCTGCCTCTTTTTGTCTGTTTGTTTCAAATTTAGATGTTCTGGTATTATAATTAATTTCATCTAAGCTCACCACCCTCCCATCCACCCATATACACAATTACCAGCATTTTCCCTCTCTCCTCTGTCCATAAAAACAATATTTCCACTTCTGGTCTTAAACAACTGAACTGAAAACTTGAAGGAAAACCAACTCCCCTGCACAAGCTAAATTAATTTGCGAGGTTCCTTGTCCTAGGATAAAAGAAATCTTAAAATTAGGGAAAAAAATGACAATCTGCTCCATTTTAGAATAAAATCCAAAACAGATTCGGTTGCAGGGGGCAAACGCATGTTACATTTAGAAAACCAGAGGGAAACAAGCTACTTTCATCCCAGAATTTTGGAGTGTTGTCCCTATTCCTAGAAATTATTACATGGTCAACATCTTTCAGAAGCCCAGATACCCTTCCCTGTGTTGGTTGGTGCTAGTGGGGTATGTGTGTGTGTGTGTGTGTGTGTGTGTGTGTGTGTGTGTATACATATCTCTTTCTCTCTACAGTTGACCAAATGTTCTGAGATGCACAAACGTAGTCTCTGTCTGAGATCATGAGTTGAGTCGACCAGATGTCTGTACTCTGTGTGAGTGTGTATGTGACAAACAGAAAGAGAAGACATAAAAAGGACCAAGCACATTAACAATTTTGTCTTTTCAAACCAACTTCAGTAACTCTGCTCTAATAAGTTGTGATTTCCTCCCAACCTGCTTCCTTGGTGGAAACAGTAGGTTCTCATGCCAACTGGAAGAGGGAATGGCGGGGGTGGGGGGGCGGGGGGGAGGCTGAGAGCCATTTGATGGTTTGTCAAGATACGCACTCCAGCACTTCATTCTTTTTCAAACGTTTTTAAATGAAAAAGCTTTGCCACTTAGACAAAAAGAAGAACAAATATTTTTGCAGAGAGGCAAAGAACCTCATACCGAAGAATGCAGGGTAACGTTGCTAATATATCACTATGAATCCTTAATGAGTGAAAATAGTATTCACATTTTCCTGTGATTTTATGCTTGGATATGAAGCATTTCAAGAGAAGAAAATGAAAGAGACAAGCACTGTGGCTGGCATTGCTACTTTGACGTTACAAATAACTGTATTTATGACGGCATTATACAGTTCATATATTTCCCTATAATAGTCCCAATAAAAAGATGGCATTTTCCCAGCATCTGCTCTCTGCTTATGTTTTATGTCTTTTCTCAAGGGTCTGTGTGCTCTTAAGCAAAAGAGCTAATTTTTCACAGTGTTCCAGGGGAAGAGAAGCTGGCTCTCAGTCTCTCTCCCGCTCAGTTGCTATTTTCCTATGAGTTCCCACAAACGGAAAATGTTGTTCTCTTTCTTTAAAGGGTGATGCTACACCCATGCACAGGTGACTAAGAGCTCACATTTTTCAGAGTTCCTACCACCTACCTGAGACCTGGGTTTTGCTCATATTACTTCAATTTATCCTCATGACAAGCTTCTGAAGCAAATACTCTGTGCCCATTTTGGAGGATCAAGAGACTGAGGTTCTTAGAAAATAAGTACCCCAAAGACACTCGGTATGACCCAGGACTCTGGTCCCTCAAGGTCAATGCCTAGAAAGCACTCCTGCTTTTCCGTTCTTTCTCTGTCTATTGAGGATTTCACTGCTCAGGATGGATGAATATTCCAATGGGCTACACAGACTTCAACCTCCCAGAGACTTGAACCAGGCACATGCTCTTTGTAGATGGATGGAAAGGCCAGTTAACTCCCATCAGTAACACTCCCTGCTGTCTTCTTCCATGCATCTAGCTCTGTGACCTTGAATAAGTAACTTAACTCACCTGAATATCGGTTTTTTGATCCATAAAAGAGAAAATCGTAACTTTGTATCACCACTTAAGAAATAGGATTTATTCATTTAAATAACATTTTCATTAAAATTCATTAAATAAATTCATTAAATAATTCGCAAACAACATTTACGAATGCCTTCTTCAGTGGCTGGCAAGATGCAAGGTGCTACAGCCTTGAGAATGACATAGTACACACTCACGGAGCACATGGTCTGGGGCAAGAGCTCCACACAGAAACAGATCAGCACAACTGAGTGGTTGGTTCTTTGATGTGAGTGACACACGGTAGGCTTTAGATTCTGAGCAGCATCTGAAGCACTAACAGGCAAAATAATTTTGAAGTTATCTAGAAAAGATTTCACCAAAAATACTCCCCTCCGACACAAAACGAAACAAATAACTTGCAGAAATCCACAGAGCTTCTGCCGGGCAATTTCAGGTATAAATGGTGGATACAGAAATCAAACACACTTTTGGACTATCACAGCAATGGTCAAAGATTATCACATCGATGAATTACTACTTGTGTTGATCGATACTTTTTTTTATAAATATGTATCTGTGTGTCGTGTCTATGCCCCAATCAGCAAAAGTGAAATTTGGGAAGTCTTGCTAAATGACAGCTGGCCAGGAAGAAAACCGTATTTTTAAGGACTCAGCAAGACTGTACCACTTCAAGACATCCTCAGACCCAATCTACCTTCAAGACTCCAAGACTCCACTAGGTACTTATAACAGAGTTTCTCAACCTGGCCACTATTGGCATTCTGGGCCAGATAATTCTGTGTTGGGGGGCTGTCCTGTGAATCACGGAATGTTTAGAAGCATCCATGACCAGTATCCACTAGACAGCAGTAGCATACCGCCCCCCCTACACATTATGACAACCAATAATATCTCCAGACATTGCCAAATGTCCCTAGAAGATGAGGGACCAAACTCACCCTCAGTGAAGAACCACTGGTCTATGACTAAAGAAGCACTTCCATATTTTGGAGGACTTAAGATAACTTGGGATCCAGCCCAGCCTGGCCTGGTCCCTTTTAAGATATCTTTCTTCAAGTCATGGATTAGGAAGGTGGTCATCAAATGTGTCCTTCATTCATTCATTCATGCCTCCCCTCACTGGCCTATCCACTCCCTCATTCGGCAAGCGTTGACAATTATCAGTGGTAAGACTCGGGCATACCACAACCCCGGAGTACTTTAAAGATGCCCAAGCAAATGCCATCCAGGACATGCTCTGAACTACCAAAGTTGACCAGAACACTTGAGTTCTTACCCTGACCCTCCCGCTCTCTTGAGCCAGTGACATTTCCCTAGGGACTCGATCTCACTGTCTGTAAAATGGACTTGATGTGTGTTTCCTAAACATCAGTCATTTCAGCGCTACCTCCAACATTTTTGCCATACTCACCATCTGCATAATCGTGTATTCACTTAAGAAGAAGTATCTT
>NC_138381.1:71506747-71518381 GCF_054177405.1 Leptonychotes weddellii
AAAAAAAAAAAAAAAAGAAGAAGTATCTTAAGTCAATGCTTTTAGAAGGAAATTGTATCTCACTACGATATGGATAAATCCAGGGTCATGTTCGTAAGTGAAAGGGAACCTCGAGAAAGAAAACCTGTAAAAGCAAAGCTATTATAAATCCTGGCTACACATTGTTTTTGGTGGGAGGTTCTCAGCATGATACCTGTTCTCTCTATATGACAAAGTGGGGAACAGAAAGGGTTAAAGACACACCAGCACCAAACTGGGACTTTCTCTGTGCTGGGGAGAACTGAAAGAGGCTTGCAAAGGGGAAACGCTCTCACGGTGAGGTTCGGGATCATTTATTTTCACGCTCCTGGGTGAGGAGTTAGCCACACCTCCCAGGGGCATCCGTACCATCTTCTGGAAACCAGGACCAGCCAAAGCTACTTCCCAGTGCCTTCTCCCATTGGCCTACCTGTACAGCGTCATATAAATGACTTAGGTGATTTCTGAACTTCCATTTTCTCTTCTACGTAATAGAAATAACACCAGCCGACCCTCAAGACCGTTGCGAGGATTTAACAGCAGACAGACTTAATGTCTCTTTGATGCCCAGGGTCCTTCTTTAGCTCTGACAC
This sequence comes from Leptonychotes weddellii, assembly GCF_054177405.1. Lineage (NCBI taxonomy): Eukaryota > Metazoa > Chordata > Mammalia > Carnivora > Phocidae > Leptonychotes > Leptonychotes weddellii. Next base: position 71,507,359 of record NC_138381.1, read on the forward strand.
CCTAGAAAAAATCAGACCCTCAGTAGTCTTTGTAGTCGTTCTTCGCCGTGGCACAGCAAAACCAGACCAAACGGAAGAGTTTGTAACTGCTAGGGACGGAACGTTGGTGTCCCCCGCAAATTCATACGTGTAACCTGATCCCCGGTGCGATGATATTAGGAGGCGGAGCCTGTAGAAGTGATAAGGTCATGAGGGTGGAGCCCTCGAATGGGATGAGAGCCCTTACAGAAGACCCCCTCAGAGCTGCCTTGACCCTTCCACCACGTGAGAACACAGCAAGAAGAGGGCCATCTATGAACTAGGAAACCTCCCCGGACACCCTGTCTGCCCGCACCTTGATCTTGGACATCCTGGCCTCCAGAACTGTAAGAAATCAATTTCTCTTGTTTCTAAGTCCCCCTGAGTGGACAAAGACAAGAAGAATTCAGCACCTTCGAGCCGGGTGGTCTTAGCCAATCACTTAGGACCACTGAGCCTCAGTTTCCTGGACTATAACATGGGATCAGAAAGGTTCTCCGGCCCACCCTTGTTATAAAACTCACATGGAATAATGAGAGCTCTTTGCACATGGCCAGGTGAGGAATGCACATGTGGGTATTGATTTCAGAGTGACTGGGAATTAACTGCACCTTTTCATGTGCTCTGGGTTGCCTGCAGGCAGGTAATGGGGCAGCAAGAGACAAGAGACGGGATGGCTGGGGGCTGCTCCGGCTAAGGGTGAGCAGCTACGAGAGAACTCGGTTTGGAAAGAGGTGCAAATGTTCGGAACTGGGATCAAAAGTTCTGCAAAGAAACCAGAGGGGCCAAAATTGGGGGTGAGGGGTGGGGAAGGAAGAAATGGAAGAAGGTGTCAGGAGTGAGGAAGGGGTGACTTCGCACACTTGCCCTCTGGCATTGGGGTCCTTGGCAAGCTCTGCACTTTTGAGGTTCAAGTTTGTTTATTCTTGGCAAAATGCAACCGCCTGTTTCTAAGAGAAAAGTCTTTAAAAGGCTTATAAAATCTACTCAAAAGGCTTTCTGGACATCAAATAGCTCATAAAAAGGAACATTTTGATGAGTTAAGTGTAAATGAATCAGAAACATACGGATTCCATTTTGCCTAATCTGTCCACGGATTTAGAAACGAAGGGGAAACTTCTCAAAGCCAAATTCTTCAGGGGCTTTGTAGACCCCCCGAAACCTTTGAAAGCTGTTGGCAAGGTTAGGCGAATCCCATACAGAACTCCGTTTTGCCCTCCTGAACTTCAGTCTCCAAGAGAGGCCCCTGGCGCAGGATTCATTCTGAGTGATAAAGGGAAGAAAAGGGATAAGCACAGCACATTTACTACGTGCTGGGACCTTTGCACTTCCCAGCTACCATCTGCTGGAGCCCCTCCAGGAGGGGGACACACTTTAAGTCATCCGAGAGATGGGAGGGTCCAGAAGATAGTCACACCAAGGAGGTGGGGTGCTAATCTTTGCGAAGCTGGCCAAGTCAAAGTAATGTCCCCAGGCCTCAGTTTCCCCATCTGTAAAATGGAGCTAAAAGGGACATCTAGGTGGAATTGTGGCAAGGGGTAAATTGCAAAGTTGTCATAAAACATCGCATCTGGTGTTTGGCCCTTAACAAGGACTCGATCAAGACGGGCTTTCATTATGGCACACAACCCCAGAGGGGTGAGCATTCTTGTTATCCCCCTTCTAAAGTCAAAGAAACTGAGTCCAAGACCGATTCGGAGATGCACCCCAGTCCCACATCCATCGGAGTAGTAGACCCATGATTTTTGACTTAGAATAAGTCTTAGGATTCCACAGCCCCGGAGTCTTGCTGCTACACTCCCACTACATCCCCCAAAGGACTGAAGAATCCAGCAGAACTGATCACACTCCAGAGACCTGGAATTAACTTCCCAGTAGGGTTGGCACAGAGACCTTCTCTCCAGCCCCACGCAGGTGGCTAGAGGTGAGCTAAGATGGGGCTTTTCCCAGAACTTCCAAGGCTTCCTGATGCCAAGATTGAACTAGCCCCACACCCACCATCAGAGGTGTTGAGAGATATCCCTGACTCCAAAGGTTTGTTTTCTTGCTGTGACGGGTTAATGGAATTACAGGGAAGAAAGGAGAAAAAAGGGAGGGACATTTGGAATCACTCTACATTTTCCATTTACAGTCTCTCTGACTGATGCTGTGTAATGTGGCCGTAAAAACACATGAAGCAAAGTCTAAAGTAGAAAAAAATAAATTAAATATATGTAAATTGGCCAGGTGGATACTACTTGGCTTGTTGTGCATGCTTTTGCACATGGTTGTATCAAAGGGAATAATTACAGTGTATGGAAAATAGTACATATTGTTTCCATATGAGAGATAGAGGTTTTAAGTGGTTAAAGGAACTTAAGGGTGTGGAATGTTCTCATAATGAGAAGAACTGCTCATGTCCTAGAACTGGAGTATTTGTGAGCAAGGATCACAGAGGTCTTTCTAGCATTCTATGGAGGGAAGACCCCCAAACTTCTTGGCAAGTTTGGCCAAACTCAAAAAGTGAGGGAGAGTCCTTTGGGCAGCCCCCCTTCATTTCCTGACTGTCGTGTCCAGGGATGAGTTGGGCAGGTCCCTGCATCTGGCTCCTTCACCAATGGGCCCCACAACAAAACAGTTGAAGAGGTCAAGAAGGCCGGGAGCCCAACAACAAAAAGACAAATGACCTCATTAAAAATCGGGCAAAGGGTTTGAATAGACATTTCTCCGAAGAAGATATGCAAATGGCCAATAAGCGCAGGCAAAGATGCTCAATGTCATTTGTCACTAGGGAAATGCAAATCAAAACCACAAGGAGATACCACTTCACACCCACTAGGATGGTTGTAATCAAGAAAAATTAAAAACAACAACGAGGATGTGGAGAAACTGAAACCCTTGTACGCTGCCCGTGGGGGATGCAAAGTGACGCAGTCGCTCTGGAAAACAGTTCGGCAGGTCCTCAAAAAGTTCAATATAGAGTCGCCATGTGACCCAGCAATTCTGCTCCTAGGTGTAGACCCCAAAGAGTTGAAAACGGGTATTCAAATAAATATCTGTCCACAAATGTGCCCAGCAGAAAACTTCACGGGAGCCACAAGGTGGAAATAAACCAGCATTCATCAACAGATGCATGGATAAACAAAACGTGGTCCATCCATGCAATGGAATATTCCTCAGCCATAACAAGGAATGAAGTGTGGACACCTGCCACAACACAGGCAAGCCTCAAATGCATTATTCTAAGTGAAAGAAGCCAGACACAAAGGTCACATAGGTGTAGGATTCCATTTGTCTGAAATATCCAGAACTGGCAAATCCATAGAGACAATGCACAAATTAACGATCGTCAGGGGCTGGGGATGAGGGGTGGGGAGGGGAGTGGGGCTCAGGGGACAAACTGCTCCACTGGAACAGGGGTTCCCTTTGGGATGCTGAAAATGCTGTGAAACTGGACAGGGGTGGTGGCCGCACAACATCATGAACACACAAAATGTCTCTGAACTGTACAATTTAAAATGGTGAAGTGTATGGCATGTGAATTTCATCTCAATAAAAAAATTTTTTTAAACTAACAATAAAGACTGGAGCTCACTCTCCTGCCCTCCACCTGCCAGGACCAAGAGCACTGGACCTGGCATTAAAGATCTTGACCTTCAGCTCAATGCCAATAGCTGAAGTTCCCTAGAGCTGGCTTCTCCCGATCTTTAATTTTACCCTTGGAATGAAGCTGGGTGGGCCCCGCTGACAAATAATCAAATGGGGAGGATTTTAATATGATGTGGCTGTATGACACCTGGATTTTTGCAACCTTTTTTCCTTAAATCTATACCTTTGTGATCCTCTTGAAAAATAATTCTGACAGATACAGAGGGAGCAAGCTGGAGGTTCGGAGCCTTATCAGTCTTGGTTGCTGAGCAGCCTGGTTTGATTGACAAGGAAATGAGCATCCGTGAAGAATCGTGCGTCTTTATAACTTGGAGCCCACCTGCCTTGCTGTTACAGTAACAGACATGGACTCAAATCTTGCTTTGTCCCTTGCTCACTATGAGCCCCTGGGCAAGTCATTACCTCAGTGACCTCATCTATAAAATGGGGATAATTATATCTCAAGATGTTGTCATGAAGTTAACATGGGGTTCATACAGGATTTGCTCAAATAATGTTATTTCTTTGCCCTTCCCACCATCCTGGCCTGGTCTCAGAGGTTGAAATGGGGTTAATGATGCCCAAAAGGGAAAAAGACAGATATAAAAAGAGCACATAAGGTATGCTATTAGCTTGCTGATGGTGTATCATCCCTGTAGGTGTGGAAATGGATAGGCTCTCCCCCTCACTACACACACGAGAAGACTGCAGTCCAGAAAGGGTCGGCAACTCGACAGTTGCCACACAGCAACATCAGCCACAGATCAAGAATAACAACTCGGGTGTCTGAAGCCCCTAAGCCACTCGCTATGCACTGAGGTGCAATCCATGGATGAGAACTCAGCTGCCTCACTCCCAGTGGTAGATGCCAACTCCTGAATGGCTAAGGGCACCTCACGCTCACTGATATGGGCCCACATGGGCTTACTTACAAGGTCGGAAGCAGTAAACTGGCAGAGTAGAGAGAATCCTCCAGCTGAAGGTCACCAATTTCCTATGTGTCTCTGGCAAGCAAGAAAACGAGGAGTGGGTTTTTTTTCAATTTTTAAAATAATCTTTATATAGCCCAGAATGTGTTCACTCAACAAATATTTATTGATTTTTTGTTACATGCCAGGTTTTATTTCAGAAGCCAAGAACACAAGGTCCCTGTGCACATAGAGCTTACAGTCAAGTGGAAAAGACAAAAATTAGCAAGTTGGAGAAAAACCGGAAGAATTTCAGAGTTATAAACGCTATAAAGACACTAAAATGGAGAAGTGTGATAGAATGCGCAGGGGCAAGGCAATTTTAATTAAGTGGGCAGGGAGATCCTCTCTGAGGAAGGGATATTTGAGTTGAGACCAGAATGACCAGGAGGAACCAGCAAAGACCTAGGGAAAGAGTGTTCCAGGCAGAATGAATAGCATGTGCAAAGGCCCTGAGGTGGGAACAAGTCTGACGCGGTTGAAGAACAGAGATGCTGTATCTAGGGTGGAGCAGGCCGGGTGAACCTTGATAGGAGAAGAAAGCAGGGAGGGAGCGACTCGGGTCAAATCATGCAGGGCCTCATTGACCTTGAATGACACATGAAACAATCTCACCACAGGCAACATAGAGAATGCAGATAAAGTAAAAGATCTAAAGAGACATAGAACTCATCCATAATCCCAGCATCTAGAGAAAAGTGACCTATGATATTTTCCTGCCTGGCCTTTCAAACAGTTTATTTCATATTCTGCCATACAAATATATATACCTTTGTGAGCATAAGATCATATAATGCCTCCATGATGCTGGCATTTTAGTGTATTTCATTTTATTTAATTATGTATTTATTATTTGATACGTCATAAATATCTACATCAACCCACTTAGATATACAGTGTTTGGGGCCTAGTAGGTGCTCAAAAGATGTGTAGAAGGCAGGAGGAAGGGGGGGAGGGAACAAGGACATAATTTTTAGCAGCTGCTTAATCTTCCAGTGCATGGATATAGCTAAATTTCATAACCAATCTCCTACTGTTGATGTTCAGGTTATTTCCAGTGTTTTCCTGCCAGGAACAATGCTGGGCTGACCACGTTCCTCCTGGGTGCCTTTCTCCAATGACTTCCTCAGGATAAACTCCCAGAGGTGAAATTTCCGAGACAGTTTGTGTGTTTTTAAGAAACTTGCTCTCCAGAAAGTTTTATCAATTTTCCCTCTCATCGGCAGTGTTCAAGAGTGCTGGGTTTCGGGGCACCTGGGTGGCTCAGATGGTTAAGCGTCTGCCTTCGGCTCGGGTCATGATCCCGGGGTCCTGGGATCGAGTCCCACATCGGGCTCCCTGCTCCTTGGGAGCCTGCTTCTCCCTCTGCCTCTCTCTCTCTGTCTCTCATGAATAAATAAATAAAATCTTTAAAAAAAAAAAAAAAAAAAGAGTGCTGGGTTTCCCTCACTGGCATGAGTAAAAAAAAAAAAAAAAATTTTAAATGACATCTTTAAAAAAGTAAGCATAAAACCCAGGCTCAGTTTATTGATCACTGTTGGGTTTCGAAAAGGTCATGTTACTTCGCTCAGGTCACGTGAGCATCTCCAAGCCGCAAGCTGGAAGCTGATTCTCCCTGCTCCTGGAGACACTTCCTAAGTGAACCATCTCAGACTCCAAGAAATGAGAGAGACCAAATGACGGGGGAAAATCTTTTCCATTTCTGTTTTTGGTGTTATTGAAAGACCTGCCCCAGATGAGATGCTTCCTGCTCTCTGCAAAATGAAGAGGTGCAAAAAGATTCTCAGCACCGCCTGCCAGCCCTTTTCATAAGCCACTGGTTTTAATATTGGTTTGGCAGCTCCAATAATGATTTCTTTTTTTAAAAAGTACAGGACTTAGAGACCAATTTCAGAATGTGGCCATGAACTTGGCCATGAACCTGGCCGTGAACCTATGAATCCAGTTATGAACCTGGCCGTGAACCTGGCTAACAATACATCACACATCCCTACCTTCTTTTAACCAAGACCCCTTCCCATGGCCGTTATTCTATCTTTCCCTTTTCCTACAAGGAAATCCTCAAGGTTCCCAAAATTACAGAGAAGAGAAAAACGGAAGGCGAGGCATGCCCCATCTACAAATACCTTGGGGTTTGCTAATACTCATAAAGACGTGGACTTAGTGGTTGGTGTTCTTTCCAGTCTTCCCACGTAGGAGAAATTCCACCTTTCCCGGTTTAAAGATGAGGGCATGGTTCGGAGAGGAGCAGCTTTGGCCCTGGTCACACTGCGGTCAGCAGAGGACTTGGAACTGGAGTCAAGACTTCCAATGTCTGGTCCAGATCCTACGAACACATCCACTCCCCCTGAGCCTGTGCATCAAATGTTCCTTCAACATGACCCTTTCTCTTTAGCATCAGCGAGCTGGGAAAGCAGAGTGCCAGAACCTGGATTTGCCAGCGACATGCTTCCTTAGGGACCTGGGTGGAGAAAACGGAAGAAAAACGCTCTTCTGCCATTTTGCCAGCCCAATGAGCCGTGGAGAGGAAACACTCTTCCTTTGACTTTTGGGGAAAAACAAAACTGTAAGGTGACTTGCCCGTATCTGCTGCAGATGCAGCAGCCGTGAGTGCGTGACAGTGGGTCATGGTCTGTTCCAGCTCCAGGAGATGCCTCTGTGCCCCCCACGCCCTGCACTGCTCTGAGGTCCCAGCTGCATCGAGAGCCTGGCAGGCCTCAGAGATCTGGCATGAAAGGGAAGCAAATCTCCCACAGCATCCCCGGTTCTTTGTGGGAAAGGATGGGGACTTCTAAATGTTAAGCCTTATCTGCAGGGTTCCACGGGGTGCTGGAGGGGAGTCGGGGTTGGGGCGGGGGACACAGCCCCAGGATTGTGAAGTGCCTCCAACAGGACCCGCAGAACTGCCTAAACACTCAGAATAAATAAAAGCCACCTCCTTCTTCCTGCATTAGGAAGAAAAAAAAAAAAAAGGAAGGCTGCTTCCTTGGACTGGTTTATAAAGGCAGGCCTTCAGACCCTATGGCCCATTAGTCCCTGTTATTCTCCCACAGTTGGTTGGCCTTGTCCCCCATTAATTGGCTCATCCACCTTGCATTTATGTAATGTTTATTATGACCCGAAAAGCCAGGAGCAGACCAGAACTTGGGCCTTTGTTATTCAGTGCACCTGCAACTCACTGTTGGTGTTGAAGAGGCTGAGCTGCCTTTTTATCCAGCTTTTCTCTCTCCAGTACCCCCACCCTGCTCTCCCCTCCCCCCAGCTCTTGCCTCACCCTACTAACCAGCCAACCAGAACCTGCACACTCCAGGAAACATTCAAAATGCCACCTGTAATCCACACAATGAAGAACCAAGAGAGAAGAATCCAGGTGAGCCCCTCTTCCCCAGACCCATGGAGGGGCGAGTATACAATGAAACTGTCAGACAATGTTGGACGAGTCTTGGAAGTGTGCCCCATCTTCCGTTGTGGGCTGTGTCTCAGATTTGGGGAACCTGATGGCTCCAGAAAGTACAATCTGGCCAGGTGCCATGACTTCAAATTTCACCTCATTTTATAGATGAGGAAACTGAAGGTTTGGAGAAATTAAGTAACTTACCCAGATTTCACTGGCAGAGACAGAATTGCAAGCTGGGCAGTCCTAAAGCACAGCCTGAGTTCTAGAACTACGTGATCCAATATGATAGCCACCAGCCATGTGTGGCGACTGAACGCTTGGAATGTGGCTGGTCTGCAGTGAGAGTGACTTAAGTGTAGAACACACACTGGATTTTCCAGCCTTGGTCCATTAAAAAAGAATGCAATATATCTTTTCTAGATATTTTACCTTTTTTATACTGGTTTTATATTTTTATATTGAGTTAAAATGGTATTTTTGTTATCTTGGTTCGTGAAACAAAATATATGGAAATGCAAGTCCCCTGTGCCTTCTTAGAAATTTTTCAATGTGGCCACTAGAAAATTTAAATTTGCATCTAGGGCTCACATATTTCTATCATACAGCACTGATGTGGGCTGTTGCTACTCAAAGAGTGGTCAAGGACCAGCAGCTTTGGCACCCAGGCGTCATCTGGGAGCTTTTGAGAAATGCAAGCTCTCAGATTCCATACTCTGTGGGACTTGCCACAGAGCCCTAGCCCCAGTGCAGCTTCTTACAGGCCTTACGATCTGGGACAAGGGTCCTGATCTAGGACTCAGTTTCCTCTTTTGTCAAAAGGTACAAATTATTACCATTCTCTAACGAATTCACAAGGTTGCACTAAAGACTAAAAACAATGATGATGTGGAGGGAATGCTTCAACCATAAACAATAATAATAACGCTGTAATAATTCATACTCCCTGGAAGTTTACTTCTAAGTGCTTTTTATATATAACCCATTAATCCTCACCCCACCAAGAAGAAGGTACTGTTGTCAACCCATTTTACAAATGGGAAAGGTGATGCTCAAAGAGATTAAGCTTTTAAGTGGCAGAGTTATGATCGATCCCAAGCAGTGTATAAATTGGTAATAATCATAGTAATGATAGCAGTTCTTATTATCACTGAGAGAGATGTAGGTGAACTGGAAGGAGAACCCTTTTCTGCGCGATATCCTCCACCAAGGAGAAAGAATAAAAACACAACACCGAGAAAAATAGCCATCATTATTTGGGGAAAAATTTAGCGCCAGGCACTGAGCTAAGGGCTTTTCATGCTTTATTTCTCTTAGTTCTCCTGAGAACACTGAGAAGTTGATTCTCATATTGCCCCAGAGGATGTGATAGGAGGTTAAAACACCTGCCACAGGTCACACAACTGATAGCGGAGAGCTGGGATCGGAACCCAAGTGTTTAGCTGCAAGGCTCACATTCTCATTGGTCTGGTCTCTGCCATCCCCTCCCCTCCTTAGAGACAGCCCCCCTAACTGTGTCCCGTTCACAATGACAGCTGACCTTTACTGAGCCCTTGCTACGTGCTGGACTCCAGTGCTAGGTAGTTTGCATGTATCCCCTCTCGTTTGACCCTCACAACCCACTGAGATAGCTATTATCACCCCCATTCTGAGAATGAGGAAACTGAGTCACAGAGAGACAAAGCAACTTGCCCCGGGACAAAGTTCCCAAGTGGTGAGAGCAGGACTGGGATCTAGGGAGTCTAGCTCCTGGTCACCTCCTTTAACCTCTGTGCTATCGACCCCCAATGATCCCTATCAGAGTTACTGTGGAGGCTTTTGTAAACCCTTGTTCTCTTAGGTAAGAGGTAGTGGAAAGAGCCAGGTTCTAGCCCTGCCCCACCACTTGCGGCCAGGCAATGCACTGACCCTCCTGGGCCATAGGTCCTCTAGCCATTAAACGACAATCACAATAACACCAGGGCTTTGCAACCAGCTCTCAACACCCTAGAATCCGGAGAGGAAGAGGAAGGCTTCCTACTCCTTCACTCAGGGCCACTCCTGGTTGGTCTGCTTTAGAGACTGCCTTACCGATCTCATTTGCTTGGAGGGAAAAAGAGTGTTGAAAACCACTAAGCGAGAACGTGCCTCCAAGGTCCCGGTGCCTGCACAGTGAGTGGGAAAGAGAGGAAGAAGGTGATGGTTTGGAGATGATGCCAAACGGGAGGGTCAGATCTGTTCCTGGGTCAACCATCCAAGTGAGATACCCAGTGAGACTTTGTTCGGAGCAGCAAGAAGATGGGCACATGGCTGAACCAGAGGGTGTTGAGGAGGGGGACGGATGGTGGCATCAGGTCAGAGGGACCAGAGGGTCCTGCGGGCAGAGCCAGCAGAGTGCAAAGCAGACATCTGTACCATCCTGCAGGTCAGCTCACTGCATCCTCAGCCCTCACTCGGCCAGCCCTCATTCCCTACCCACCGTCCCATTTTACAGGTGATAAAACCGAGCCCCAGAGAAGACACATAGCTTCCCAAAGGCATTCATCCTTTACTGTATCTACTCAACATATGTTCACAGGGCACCAGCCAGGTTCTCGGAGCTCATGGGACGCCTGGTCCCTTTTGTACTTAGAAGCTCTTGAGAATATTCTCAGATGCAGAAAGGTCAAAACAGGAGCACGGGCAAACCACAGTGCAATTGAATGTTTACGTGTAACAAATTAACACATCGAATACCACCTGGAGAGCAACAAAGCAGTGCCATTGTGTTATTCACAAGGTAATTAAAGGATTTACGGAAAATACAAGGATGTTCATATGTAGCTCTTGACAAGGGATGTGTTTTAAGTACAGGACAGAAGTTCACAGTCACGTGACACATGTCACCTCCTTTCAATTCTATGAGGACACTTCTTTTTTATTGTTATGTTAATCACCATACATTACATCATTAGTTTTTGATGTAGTGATCCATGATTCATTGTTTGTGCATAACACCCAGTGCTCCATGCAGAATGTGCCCTCCTCAATACCCACC
>NC_138381.1:71518881-71539911 GCF_054177405.1 Leptonychotes weddellii
GCTTTGTCGAAGATGAGTTGACCATAGAGTTGAGGGTCCATTTCTGGGCTCTCTATTCTGTTCCATTGATCTATGTGTCTGTTTTTGTTGTGGGGAGGAACTTTTAAGGTGTGAACCAGCCCCAAGAGAGCTCAGTGCTCTGTTCAATAGGACTCAACTGAAAACAAACCCTCCTTCCTTCCAGACCTTCCTGCTCCAGCCTGTCTCTACCCACCTCAAGCCCAAATCTCAGATCCCTTCACCCCAAGAACTCATGAGCGTGAGTGGCTGAACCAGCACTCCAAATCCAGTGTGTGTGGTGCCCAGACCCGTGCCTTCCACAGAGGCCCCCCGACTGAATCCAGGCCGGAAACAGAGAGGTCTGTGCCTCCGGGACATAAAACCACAGGCACCGGTAAAGAAAGGCCCAGAGTGGGCGCCTGGGTGGCTCAGTTGGTTAAGCGACTGCCTTCGGCTCAGGTCATGATCCTGGAGTCCCGGGATCGAGTCCCGCATCGGGCTCCCTGCTCGGCAGGGAGTCTGTTTCTCCCTCTGACCCTCCTCCCTCTCATGCTCTCTCTCTCATTCTCTCTCTCTCAAATAAATAAATAAAATCTTAAAAAAAAGGCCCAGAGTGGGTCTTGCCCAGTTTTCTTCTCCCCGGCCATCTGGAGCTGTGCAATTTTTTCAAGAGCCCCATTCTGAAGCGATGGTGAACGACTAAGGTGACTTTCTTTTTTTTTTTTTTTTTTAAGATTTATTTATTTATTTATTTGACAGATAGATAGAAAGCACAAGTAGGCAGAGAGGCAGGCAGAGGGAGAGGGAGAAGCAGACTCCCCGCTGAGCAGGGAGCCCGACGCAGGGCTCGATCCCAGGACTCCAGGATCATGACCTGAGCCGAAGGCAGCTGCTTAACCGACTGAGCCACCCAGGAGCCCCTAAGGTGACTTTCTAAAAGAGCATTCAGTCCTGGGGCCCCTTTCCGTCTGGTAAAGATGTGCCCTTTGCAAAGGGGGTAAGCTAACCCCGGGAACCTGCCCGCATCTCTTGAATTCTAGCCGAGGGACTGAGCCCACAACCCTCACCCTTACCAAGTTCTGTGAATACAATTCAACACGGCCACTTACAAGCTTTGAAGAAACGTATTTTTTTGTTTACTTGTCTAGCACATCCTCTCCTCGCTCGGATGTGAAGTCCCTGCTGTCAGGAGCCTTGTCTCAGTCATTGCCATATCCCTGTGCTTGGGACCGCGCCCAGCACTCAGGTGCCAAACAGATCTTGGAATGAACGGATGAATGGACAAGCAAACCTCAGTCTAGTCATCTGCAAAATTAAGATTCTGGTCTCCACTGTGTGGTTACTGTAGAGCTTAAATAGAAAAGCCTGTGTGTGCTAAAGCATTTAGTATGGGGTCTGGTATATTATGAGCATTCGGTAAATGGGTACTATTTAAAATGGACACACATTCATCAACGGATGAATGGCTAAAGAAAATGTGGTATACACATACAATGGAATATTGCTCAGCAATTAAAAGCAGGAAATCTGCCTTCTGCAACAACACAGATGAACTTTGAGGGCATTATGCTAAGCGATGTTAAGTCGGACAGAGAAAGACAAATACTGCACGTTCTCACTTATAAGGGGAATCTGAAAAAGCCAGACTCCAGGAAAAAGGAGAATGGGGGTTGCCTGCGGCTGGGGGGTGGGGGAGTGGAGGCGATGGGGAGAGCTTGGTCAAAGACCACAAACTCCCAGCTATAAGTGAAGTAAGTTCTGAGGATCTGATCATCAGCGTGGTGACTGTAATTAACAATACCACATTGTATACTTGAAAGTCGGTAAGGGGGTAGATCTTACCTGTTACCACCACACCCCCAAAAAGGTCATTATGCGAGGTGATGAAGGTGTTAACTAGCCTCATTGTGCTCATCACTGCGCCCTGTATACATGTACCAAATCATCACATCGTACCCCTTCAACGTTATCCATGTGACATGTCAATGATAGCTCAGTAAAGCTGAGAAATAATGATAAAATGCAATACAATGAGACAGCTGACACCCAGCACACAGATTGACAGACAGACCATCAGACAGATGCAGACAGAAAGACACAGTCGCGCAGATGTTTGTACTGACTCGTGCGCAGACCCACACACACAGGGACACACAAAACAACACACAGGAAGCGGTGAGATTCCATCACAACAGTGGCTATGCTCCCTGCCACGCAGCCAACCGCCTCCCCTGGGGACTCCCAGCGCCTCCCCGTTGCCCAGCGCCCCCCAACTCCTGCGTGCAGAGAGCTGAGCCCGCCCGGCAGTGAGATTGGCCGAGCCCCCCTCAGTGGTTTTATTTTTCCGAGTGCGGTTTTGAGGCCACATGGGAAGTAATAAGAGGAAATAATTCTGTTCATTGTTGAACAACCAGAGGACACTGTGGCAATGTGTATAACAGATGTGTGTGTAGGGAGAGGATATCTACACATGATCGTGTGCTCCAGTCGTCTCCAAAGATGCGGGATTCGAATCGCCATTTGTTTTTGTTTGTTTTTTTTTTTTTCCCAAGGGAAGGAAGCAGAAGGAGAGCTTGAACGCACTGCAGGGGCATATTAAGTGGGACAGTCCTGTTGCATGTGGTAGCCTTGCCTGCAGCCCCATTTCTCCTGAGAAGAATCACGGGATGCTTGCTGCTGTTAATTCCTCCATATATATAATAGCTCAGAGTTGGGTTCTATCTCTCCTCGCCCCCAAAAGAACGTGAAATAACTTGGGACAGCTCGAAAGTCACTGCATGGAGTCGTGCAGGGGAAACGAGGATTCCGGCTCCCTTTGGTTCGCGAATGTGGTAGGAAAACTGTCCCGGCTTCCTATAAAATCCCACCAGCATTTCCCTTTCATGAGAAAGCCCGCCCCCACCCACCCCTGCCCTTACTGCTGCTAAACATCATCCCCTCCCTGTGCGTTCTTCCAGCTCTTGTATTTTAGGTCGAGGATGCTTTGTCTTGCATCTGGTGTCTCAGCTGAGGCCTCAACTAAAGACATCTCTGTCGGGAGCCAAGGTCGTGTTCTGTCTTCCTTAAGAAACCAACCGCCTCCTCTGGTCCACAGACACAAGCTCAACCAAAGATCACAACTGGCTCCATGGGAGCTGGATCCAGCCCCGAGACCTGTTTTGCTTGGCTCACAGAGTGCTGGCTCAAAGGATGTATTTTTGAAAATCTGAAACCGTTGGCCAGCACTTAAAAATCAGAAGCTTTCACATAAAAATTCTAATTTTTCAGCTTTTCTTGAAAACTTGAAAGTTCCGGCACCACTGCCTACATTCCTACACAGTCATAATCTGCTAGAGCTGCATGGCAGGGGTCTCCTAAGACCAGACTCTGTATTTGCCCCAGTCCTCACCACTCCCTATTGTCTCCCTCTACTGTGTCTCGGGGGTCAGTTGCTCTCTATCATTGAGATCTCACCATTGTTTTACTCACAGAAGAATTAAAGGGACAGTAGAATAGGTCTTGTACCCACAGCTGTTTTTATTTTTTTTAATTTCCCCCCCCCATGGCTGTTTTTATACATAGAGAAACAAAAGCTCATGGTGGTATAATAATGAAATAAAAGCTAACACTTGGGATATTCGAAGTGCATTACATGAATCAATTCATTTAATCCTCACAACACTCTTGGCAGTTGGTAAGTGGGTGCCATTTTATTAGAATTATAATTATTTTTGTTATCATTCCTGTTTTAGAGAATGGGAAAGTAAGACACAGAGAAATTAAGGTCAACCAAGAAGGCCATCCTGTTCAGGGAACATGGGATCTATCTCCCGGTGGAAATGAAGCCTGTCCTACATACCACCTTAAACATGGTCTGTGCGTCCCTGCAGATCCACCCTCCTCTCTGCCTCTGAGACTGATCCTTACGGATCTGTCTGGGAGCCTTCTTTGGCTTCATGTTGGACTTGGCCAACAGGACACAGGGAGGGAATGTGAGTAGAAGTGAATCCGGGGTATCTCCTCCCCAACCCCCTCCCGGGGGGGGGGGGTCACTGCATCCCTGCAGGCTGGCTGAGTCCCTCCACCCAAGGTCAGCGTCCCTCTGCAGCCTCTCTCTGTAGCACTGCTGTCTTCAGCTACGTCTCTTCCAACCTAGGAGAGATGGGCGTTCCTACATGTCACTAGCATCAGGTGCCATGCTATTCCTCTTGGCTTCCCTCTACCTCCTCAGTTTCCCTGCATTTTCCCAGACATTGGCAAACGGTGCCTAGAGCAACCTCCCATCAAAAAGGCCTAGTTGGAGAGTGTCATCTCTTTCCTGCAGGGACCTACCCCCCACCCCCCGCAATACATCCTTGATCAGCTTCATTCATTTCTGCCCCCCACCCAGCCCTAGAAGATGATGGGGTTTGCAACCCCTGCACTAAACTTGCATTTTAGAGAGGACGCAAGAGGAATCCAATAAGTTTATCAGTGGCTCTCACAAAACTTTGTTCCCCACCACTAGAACTGGTGAGACCATCTCTGACTCAAAAAAAAAAAAAAGAGCCATGTCTAGAATCTTGCCCTTCGGTCAGGAGACTGTATGGGGTAAAGAAAGGAGCACTGGAATGGGAGTCAGGAGTCCTGGATTCCAGGCAGAATGCCCTCCTTTCAGAAACAGCCTCTGTAGAAACAGGGAAGAAGCCAGGCAACCAGCTGGGCTTCCCCCAAACGCAACCATGCAAAGTATTGTTGCCACGGATGGGGTCTTCCCAATCACTGTCTGGGGAGGAGAGCGGCATGCCCAGATTTTTCTCTTTCTCTTCTGTTTCCCTATCGGATACCCATCCCTACCTCCTCTGAAGCCTCAGATAAATCCCTCTTCCCCTCCAAAAAACTTTGCAGTTGTGTGTCTATAGCATAAATGTTTGTTTCTCAACGAAACTTAATTTAAACACTCTCTCTGTGGGAAAGGAATCTTGGCACTTCTATAGAAACATGGTTCTGGATAATCCCAGCACCGCACCCTGAGAGTTAATCACACCGTCAAGCCACTGATAAGATCAGAAATGTACAAAAGGCTCTTGAAAACGAAATCCTTCCTCAGCCAGAAGCAGAAAGAGCGAGAACATGATGCCACTCACTCTTAAGCACATGTCTGCTGAGTGTCTTGTTGGTACTAAGCCCTGACCTGCCTGGGTCCTGGAGCCGCTGAAGGCACATGAGAGTCTCCTGGCTCCCTGGGAGCCCACGTTCCAGCTGGTGCCTATGTGCTCAAGACCCTGCTTTGATGGCATTTTCAAAGCGCGATGGAATCACAGACACGATGACTTGCCATAGTGATATGTTGCCCCGGCTCTGGGGTGGGAGTGAAGCAGACACAGGAGAAAGGCTGCCTGGGCAGAGGCAACAGCAAGTATAAATGTACAGAGATGGGAACGCCAAACATGCCCGACACCTACAGCAAGTTCCATATTGCTGGTAGACCAGCGCTCCAGAGCCAACGTCCATGTGTGCACCCATATTATGAGACCGGAAATTCCCTGAGGATAAGGTTCCTCTGGTTTTGTTCATGACGGTAGGGCCTGACACACAGTAGCGACTCAGTAAATATTTGTTAAGTGAATATATCCAAATATCTCCTGAGAACTTTCTAGATCAGATGTTCAGCTAGCAGATTAAACACTGGACAAGAGAACACAGGCCCGGCTCTCCAGGTGCTCACAGATGGGAAGGAGTTACAGGTCAGAAAATGGATAATCGTGACGCATTGTGATCAATAGCAAGTTATGGGAGCGGCTAAGGTGGATGTCTTGGTGAGTCAAGTGAGAATGCTGGAGAGAGTAACATCTCAGCTGAGACCCGAAGGGCCAAGCAGAGTTAACCAAGGGGAAGTGGGGGTTAGGAATAGCCATTCAATGGAACAGTACATGCAAAGGCTCAGAGGTGAGAAGAAGCATGATAGGATAAGCTCACAGGAGACAGATAGCCAATGATGTGTCACAGAGAAAGACTGCCCATCAAGCTAGAACACAGAAAATAAATACATGAGACCCTCTCCATCCATGGGGGAAATGTTCCAAGGCACCCCAATGGATGCCTCAAGCCGTGGGGAGAGTACCAAACCCTATAGACACTAGTTTTTCCTATGCATAAATATCTAGGATAAATTTTCACTTATAAATTAAGCACATTAAAAGATTAGCAACAACTATTGCTAATAAAATAGAACAATTATAACAACACACTACAATAAAAGTTGGGTGAATGTGGTGTCTCTCTCAAAATCTTCTTGTGCTCTACTCTACTCACCCTTCTTCTTCTGGTGATGACGTGAGATGATAAAATGCCTACGTGATGAGAGGAAGTGAGGTGGATGATGTAGGCATGAGACATAGGGGCAGGCTGCTATTGACCTTCTGAGGACAGTCAGGAGGAGGGTCCTCTGCTTCCAGACCACAGTTGACCGCAGCTACTGAACTGCAGAAAGTAACACTTTGGATCGGGTTGGCCGGGGGAGGCCTGGTATAAATAGATGAGAGAGAGAAAAAGAGAGAGAGAGATGACAGTCCAAGATCGACAGGACAAGTTCAATCACTATTGAGCAGTCAACCCCAATCACCAAGTCTGTGGCGTTCTCCTTTAAAAAAGGAGAACCTTTGTCACCTTTATTAATTACTTATCTGCCAGCCAATGTGCTCTGAAGGTTTGGTTTTCAGTCCTAAGACCACTTTTATCCCCATTGTACAGATGAGAAACCTGAGGCTTTAAGGTACAAAGTGACTCCCCATACACAGTTCATAGGACTTAGCCACACAGATAACTGAGACGTGAACCCAGGCCCATAGGAGCAATGGAGGCATCTTGCAGCCAGAGAGGGGAGGTAGATAAAGAAACTGAAGTGGTTGGGGAGCATGTCTTCCTGGCTCATCAAAGCAAATAGAAGCCTGAGATGGAACCAGCCTGAATGGGCACAGGTAATTAAGGTGGAATGAAAGTGGGAGGCTGGAACAATGGGGTGCATTCTCCACCGTGTGGGGCATGGTGGTTGCCATGGAGACCAATCAAAGGGATGGCACCAGAGATCAAAGGCCTCCGTTGGAGTTGGAGGATCAACTGTTGTAGCTCCTAGAGAACCCGAGAACACTGCCGGCCAGCCCAGCTGGAGGGGAAACAGTCCTTAGCAGCTGCTTCTGAAGCTGGGAGATGAGATGCGGTGGAAGGAAAGTCCCTGTGTCCTTTAATAATTATTCTTATTGCCTTTAATTTTCTTTACACCAAGCTTGTGGTCAAAAACTCAGACGATAGGTACAAACCAGATACCCATCCAAAGGAAAATTCTGCCCATCCCAATTGAAGCCTCTGATAATTGACTCTTTCTAAAATGACACACAAGAAATTGAAAGTCTTGGTTGTTCCCTGGGAGAAGTGGGTGCCTCTGGACAGGGCAAGAAGGGAGTCTTCACTGGATATCCTCTTATACGTTCTGATTTATTTTTTAGTTTAAAAAATATGAACAAACTTTAAATGAAAATAACAAATAGAGTTTCAAACTAAAATGATAGGCCTAAAATTTAACTACCTCTTAAATATGTGGCTATGTCTCTTATAGACTTTTTCTTTTTGTATTTAGAAATACAGAGCTCTAATTGCTCAACGATGATGAAATCATTGGAGGATATTGTAAAGGTCTATCTTGTCCTTTGTAAAGGTGTTGAGGAATTCCTTACGAGCTTGGTCTATGGAATCTGTTGACGGACATGATCTATGTATGTAATGCACTGTCTTTAAAAGAGAAAGCTGTTCCAGCTTCATGCGTCCCCCTGTGTCACCCCAAACTGCAAGGGGGCAGGGTGGCTCCCTGGGGACTTGGACATGACGCCAACTCAAAGTGTGAATGTTTGAACAACTGAGTCAGGCAGGCTGCTGACCTGGCGGGCAGGGGCAAGAACTCTTTCCTCGGATTCCCTGGGCCCAAACCCAGGCTCTACCCTTCACCAGCATGACATCTCAGGCTAAATCTCAACCTCCTTATCTCTCAAAAGGGCTTTGTAGTGTCTACCTCACAGAGTATTCCGTGAGTAGTAGATGAAAAAGTTCACATACTCTAGCCTGCTGCCTGGCACAGAGTCCGTAAGCACCCAGAAAAATCATCAACACCAATGTCATTACCATTATCGTGTTATTGCTTCCTCTAGGATGATGACTGGCTGAGTCCCCTCTCCAACCCCTCACTCAACACATGTTAACTGACTGCCTATTCTGTGCCCCAACTGAAGTCCACCCTGGGCAAAGAGGAAGGCACACATCAAAGAAAAAAACTTTAGCCAGCTTTGGCTCCAGAGCTCGGGACTTCACTTTAAACCCCTGATCTGAGTCTGCCCCTAATCAGCATGGGTCCTTCCAAAAAGAAAACAACAACAAAAAAATTACCTAGAGCTCAAAGTCATTGATGTGGCTCCCGAATATTAGGCCATAATGTTTATTCCCAGGGCTCTGAAAGATGTGCCCAACAGGGACGTTTCAAGAGAAACTTTAAGGTGGGGCCAGGGAGGACTTCTGGAAGGCATTTTGTTCACACTTCTTTATAAACCAATGGACCACCATGGGAAAATCAATGTGGGTCCAGGCTTAGGTTAAATTATTATAAGGGTAGTAGCAATAATGGAAATGATATTAGCTACTGCTTATCAAGGATTTGCTAACTGCCAGACTCTATGCTAAGAGCTTTGCATGCATCATCTCGTTTCAACTTCACAGTAACCCAAGAGATATAAGATATTAAGATCTACAGTATCCAGATGAGCCACTGGAGGCTCAGAGACGTCATTGGGCTTGCCCAAGGTCACACAGCCTGGTAAGTGGCCAGACCAGGATTCTGACTTTAAAGATCCAGAGCTCTCCACCACCCACAAGCAAAAAGCAAAGATTCTTCAAACGTGGAGAGGATTTGGGCTTCCCCAAGAAAGACTCAAACCTGGGGGTCCCTTCTCCGTGCCCCTACAAAGGCCATCACAAAGAACATTTGCAGAAACAGCAGAAGACCCAAAAGCCAACCTAGAAAGCTGAATGGTCACCTTCCCTCTGGGTGTGCTCTGGGGTTGTGTGCAAGGCTGGGGGGTGGGGGGGATGCAGAAACCTGAATCATTTAGCACACAGCCCAGAAGACAATGAATGACATTATAGGCTGGGGCAGCTGAACCTGAGAAGCCTGGGGACCCAGGCACATCTCTCTAATCGGATCTGAAAACCACATTCCTTCAGCTCCTTCAGGTTTCTATGAATTCCTCCAGCTTATTAAGCAGGTATGACCCATCTTTTTGATATAAAAACACTAGGCTGTGTGCCGGGCTGGGCAGAGACCTAGCAGAAAATAAAAAGTCAGCAGCGCAAAGCCTAGCACCTCTAACACACATCTGGAAAGCATTTTCTATTGATATGAAAATGGATGTGTGGATTCCATATATGGATTTATGTATCTGGTGTATTCATCACAAAGGCCACAATGAGAAAGGGTCATTCTTATCCCCAAGCCAGCCCCCATGATGAGCTTTTGGATGACTTTGGGGTTGACTGATCCCAAGCCGGGTTTCTTGGAAAACTGCATTCCGGGAAGAGAACCGGGTGTTTTGTGTGGCTTCATTAACGGGAATTAGCATGAGGAGAGAGTGACAGGAGAAAGGGGTGGGACTTGGAAGTTGCAGGTACAACACAATCATTGTTGTGAGTCTCCTGCAGGTTCCTCTGATACAGGATCAGCGGGAAATGATAGTTAACTGAGAGCTGCAGGGTCCGGCCTCCCAGCCCACCACTCTGTTTAAATGGTATTGTGTTCCATTTGTCGGACAACTGGGGTTTCAGCTTAAAGATGGTGAGATATCTGGGATGGTCTTAAAATACTGATTGATGCCTGAGAAATTCTGTTAGGGGCATGCAGGGTATCCTTCAGAACTGCTTTAAGCATTTAAATTCAAGGATGCTGTTTGGCATGTGCAAATAGCAGGCTCTGGGGTTAGAAGCAAGAGGGTTAATATGATCATCGTGAAGACACCTGAAATTGACTTTGGGAAGGTGGTAGGGGCAAAGGGATAGACAGTCATTCTTCAGTGTGATAATACCAATCTACATTGAGGCCATGTAACCACAACACATGTTAAGATACCATGAACAGGGATGCCTGGGTGGCTCAGTCAGTTAAGCGTCTGCCTTCAGCTCAGGTCATGATATCCAGGTCCTGGGATCGAGCCCCACATCGGGCTACTTGCTCAAAGGGGAGTCTGCTTCTTCCTCTCCCTCTAACCCTCCCCGCCATCCCCACTCGTGTGCTCACTCTCTCTCTCTCTCTCAAATAAATAAATAAAATCTTATAAAAAAAAAATACCATGAACAAAGTGAACTCACACTTGCAAAGACAGACATGGATTTTTTTCATCAAACCACTTCTCCCATGTTAATTGGTGTGTTCTAGGGTGAAGAGCAGGAAGGAGCTGATCATCTGAGGAAGGTTGGTTACTGTATCAATCACGATGGGTCAGATTATGTTGCAGTAACAAACAACCCCCAAATCCCTGAGGATTAAATCATCAATGGTTTGTTTCTTGCATTATCTGTGTTTTCTCTGGGAATCCGCTGGGAACTCTGCTTGGCATCATCCACATTCAGGGACCCAAGCTGAGACAGGAAGTAAGAAGCAAGAAGTCACTACCAAATACACTGTGGGTCACCATGGCAGATGGGAATGGAGAGAGTCGTCATGCATGCCTACTCTCAGAGCTTCCATCCCCAAGTGACACCGTATCCCATCCACTTGCTTTTCAATGGCCAAGGCAAGTCCTGTGACCACTTGAAGAGATTGGGAATCCATCCCACCACATGCCCAACAAGGGAGAGAATTAGAAATAATTGGTAGACAATACTAATTAAGAAAAAATTATTTTCCAAGGAAATGAACTGCTAAGACCATAGTAAGAATAGTACTTAGCCCTTATAGAATGTTTTACAGTTCACAAACCACTTTCACTGATATCTCATTTTAAACCTCAAAGCAGTGTTTCCACATGGCATTTTGTTCATTTAAAGGGACAAAACTTCACTCAACTAGCTCAATTAAAATAAGTTTCATTTATTCATTCAAGAAATGTATTTTAAGCACCTACTGTGTGTACATGATTGTCCCAGATGCTGGGGTCAAAGTCAAAAACAAGACCAAGTAAGGTTCTGTATCCTTGGAGATTATGGTCTAGTGAGGGAGGCAGATGATAAACCAACCGATAAAGAAATATAGAATATAACTGTGATCGATAGACTCTAAGTTACCCCCCTCCATGATTCTGGCCTCCTGGAATTCACAGCTTTGTGTAATCCATCCCTCCACTTCAGTATGAGTGGGACCTATGACTTGTTTCTAACCAATACAATATGGCAGCAGTGGTGGAATGTCATTTCTGTGACCTTAGTAAGACTCCATCTTGCTGGCCAACTCTCTCTAAAGACCCCTCTTGCTGGACTGATGAAGGAAGCAGCTATATTGGGCAACCCAAGCAGTCTCTAAGAATCTCTAGAGCTGAGAGTGGCCTCGAGTTGACATTAAGCAAGAAGCCAGGGCCCTCACTCCAATGACTACAAGGAAATGGATTATTCCAATAACCTTGGTGAGCTTGGATTTGGATCCTTCCCCAGTCAAGCCACCAGGTGAGAGCACAGCCCAGCCAATACCTTGACTGCAGCCCTTTAGATTCGAAGCAGAGGACTCAGCTAAGTGGTGCCCAGACTTATGACTCACAGACACTATGAGACAATAAATGTGTGTTGTTTTAAGCCACTAAGTTAGTGGTACTATTTTACACAGCAGTAGAAAAGTAATGGAATAACTATAGATAGTAATAAATGCTATGAAGAAAATTAAAGTAGAGAAACAGAGGTGGGTGGAAGGTTATTTTATGGGGGTGCCCAGAGATCACCCCTCGGGGTAGGTGACATCTAAGCAGAGACCATTAAGAAGCTACATGCAAATCCTGAGGGAACCATGTTAGAAAGCACATGGTTTCATTAAGGAAGAGAGGAGTCTGGCGTATTTGAGAAACAGTAAGGAGACAAATGTAGCTGAAACCAGTGGTCAAGGAAAGAGTGGAAGGAGCCAGGGAGTCTGTGGTCAGATTACCCAGTGCCTTGAGGTTCATGGTAAGGACTTTGGATTTTATGTTAAGTATCTTGGGAAGCAATTGGATTTTATGTTAAGTATATTGGAAGCAATAGCTGGATGGATCTGTTTTTATTTTTTTTTATTTTTTTTTAAAGATTTTATTTATTTATTTGAGAGAGAGAGAATGAGAGAGAGCACATGAGAGGGGGGAGGGTCAGAGGGAGAAGCAGACTCCCCGCCGAGCAGGGAGCCCGATGCGGGACTTGATCCCGGGACTCCAGGATCATGACCTGAGCCGAAGGCAGTCGCTTAACCAACTGAGCCACCCAGGTGCCCTGGATCTGTTTTTAAAGAGACTTCTCTGGCCACTGTGTGGAGAAAGGAATGGAGAGGAGGAAAGACAGAAGGGCATGAAGACCATAGAGGAGGTTGTGGTCATTGTCTTTGTGAGATGCCAGTGGCTTGGACTAGAGTAAGGGTCCAAGATGGAAATGGAGAAAAGCAGCCAGATGCAGGATTTTTCTAAAGGATTCAATGCAGAGTGCAGCCTAAAGAGAGGGGTTTTCTAGGACATCTCATGGAAACCGTGGGAAGGACATTTAGCAGGGCCGTGGGAGATCCTGGGGGAATCATGCCCAGTTTGTGACTAGTAATGAAGCTGCTATGAACACCTGTGTACAAGCTTCTGTTTGCACAGATGCCTTCATCTCTCTTGGGTAAATACTTAGGAGCAGAATGACTGGATTGTAACGTAGGTGTATGTTTAACTCTTCCAGCAACTGCCAACTTGTTTTGCAAAGAGGTTGTACGGCTTTACTTCCTCTACAGCAGCGTATTGAGAGTTCCAGTTCCTCCCCATCTTCACCAACATCTGGCCTGGTCAGCCTTTTCACTCATTCAAATTTAAAGAGTCAAACTATAGCTGATGGAGTCGGGGCGGCAGGGGGAGGTGGAGGGGAGGGCACTTGGACTGCCATTCCAGAGGCCCAGAGTCTCAATGAGCAGGAGAGCTAAGTATCTGTTGAATTTAAGGATAACCCAACCTGGTGGATCAGAGCAACCCCAGCTGCTGTAACAAATAAAGCAAAACATTCCAGTGGCTTAACACAATGGAAATTTAATTTTTATGTTTACATAAAGGCCCAGCGGGTAATCCCTCCCTCCACATGATGACTCAGGGACTCAAACATGTTACTTACATCCCGTGGGTCTACCTCCCCATCCCCTGAGGACCTCAGAGTCCTCTGCAGCCCAATCACCCCACAGGGAAAGAGAACACGACGAAGTCCCACTGCTTTTTAAAAATCTCTGGCCCAGGAGTGACACATCTGCTCATATTGCATGGCAGGACCAGTCACACGGCCCTCCCTGGCTGCAGGGGGGCCTGTGCTGTCAAGTGACAAATCCTCACTAAGGGAATGGTGAGAGGTCACAAATTGTTGCTGGACCCCTGGCCATCTCTGCCACACCCAGGCTTGTGTAACAGTGGCAAGCACAGAGGCTGACCCTAGCCCCTAAAGGGTCGAGGAATTATTCTCCTTGACCTCCTGATCCCACAGAAGCTGAGCTCACCCCGATTCAGCTGGATGCTGCAAATCGTTGGCATAGCTTTTCTGTTGCTACATTCTGAGGTCTGCCCAACCAGTCCCCATTGGCTCCCCCCAAAGACCTCTCAGTCCTCCCAAACAATTCTAGGGGCTTAGCCACAACAATTTTACCACTCTTGACAGAACCAGCTCCCAGGGCCAAAACATGGTGTTAGCATTTTCTGTTCACAGGAAAGTGGGTGGGTTTACATCAAGTCCCTACAAGGCTGGGAATGAATGCATGCTTTGGTAACAGCACATGGAGGGGGAGGCCTTCCAGAGGCAGGGATTCCCAGATCGCCAAACATGCAAAGTTGACTAATATCAAAAATATGGCCCCGTGCTGTGCTAAGCACTCAATGTGCATCTTTGATATTTCTCACAATGACGCTGCATTTTTAACCCAATTTCAGAGACAGGGAAAACTGGCCAAGCCCAGGACTCTGACTTTTCCAACTGTCACTTGGCCATTAGCAGAGCCAGGATTTGACCCAAAGCCACCTCTTGCTCATCTAGACTAGGACTCTTGCTCTAAGTAACCCAAGCATCCAGGCATTTTCTCCTTCTTCTCTGAGGACATGACCAAACTCTCGGTTTGCCAACAAACTTGCCAGGACCCTTGGGAAACTGTGATGCCTGCTTCCATCTCTTAGGTCAATAGTGAAATTGTGAATGGCCACAGCACAAGCAGTTGAAGTAGGTGTGGTATAGACGGGGACAGGAATGAATTGAAACTCTCTTGGGTGATAACCCAATGGGTTTCAGGCATGAAGCATCCTTCTGGATCCCAAAAGAGCCACTAATGCATCCTGGATGAAAGAAGCTTGGGACACATGTGGCTACTGCTGGCCTGACCCAACATGTCCCCAGGGGAGGACATCTGAAATTCAGTGGAGGAAAACGCAGTCCCTGTGAATGTCTCTCCCCCAAGATGTGCCATAGACTCTTTAGAAACTCCAGGAGTCAAAGGAAAACATTTACTCTGACGCCTCATTCAATCACTCTCAAAGCCCATTCGATGGTAAGAACTATGCATTTCAAGAACTGTATCTGCTTTGTGGTGCCCACCACCTGACATGTTTCCTTCAACAAAGTAGGAACTTAACAACTGTTGATGAAGCGGGGGAAAAAAATGTTCCTTGTATGAATAGAACTCAGCAGCCAGCTGGGAACTCACAGCCCCCGTGTAGAAAGTAAGAACAGCAGCTACCGGTTTTAAGGACCTACTGTGTTTCAGACACTATTGTCTTATGCTTTCCAATTATTCATTCATTCAAAACTCCAATAACATTGTGAATTAAGTACTGTTATTGAACCTACTTTACAATTGAAGAAACTGATGCTCTAGCAGGTAAAGGGACAGGCTCAAGGTCACACAACCAGTAAGTAACAGAATTTACTAGGCTATGAACTGAAAGCTGTCTATAGCCCAGACTTCTGCTTCTTGGGTTTACAACTGAGTAGCTGGAATCTTATTTAAATCTCTGTATTCAGGGCGCCTGGGTGGCTCAGTCAGTTAAGTGTCTGCCTTCGGCTCAGGTCATGATCCCAGGTTCCTGGGATCCTGCTGAGCAGGGAGCCTGCTTCTTCCTCTCCCTCTGCCTGCCTGCCACTCTGCCTACCTGTGCTCTCTTATCTTTCTGCCAGATAAATAAATAAAATCTTTTAAAAATTATTATAAATAAATAAATCTCTGTATTCCTCCTGGTACCAGAAAAGTGATTTGTAATGAGCAGGCACTCTGTGATTACCCACGGGGAAGAATTCTCAACAGACATCAAAGCCAAAGCCAGCAGGTGGCACGGGATAGCCACTCCTCCCTTTCATGCACATGGCAGACATTGCTAATCTATCAGCAATGCTTTTCAGAGGAGCTCAATCTGAGCCTGGTACCTTTCGCAATGCATCGATGAGAATCCCCGCTAACATTTGATCAGGGTCGGCTTTTGTGTCCTTGAAAAGTCAGCCATGAGCCTTACGGCTGCTCCTTTCAGGGTAATGTGTCTTTTATTTCCTGACTGCTTTTAAGATACTCTCTTTGCCTTTAACTAAAGGCAAAGAAGTTGCATTATGGTATACTTAATGTGGTTTCTTGTATTTAATGAACTCTGGCTTCACAGAGCTTCTCAAATGGGCTTAATGTCCTCAGTTTTGGAAAATACAGTATTTCTTCAAATGTTGCTTTCTGCCCCATCCTGTCTCTTTTCTGGGATTCCAATTGCACATATCTTAGATCTTTTCACAGTGTCCCTATGTGTCTTATGCTGTTTCTGTTATTCATCACTATTTCTCTTGGCTCAGATCCTGCACATTTGTTTTCCACTGAGCTTCTGCTTAGTTCATTAATCTTCTCTCCTGCTGCATCTAATCAGCTATGAGAACCATCTACACAATCATTATTTCAGAGATTTTTTTTTTCAGGTCTATAATTTCCCTCTGATTCTTTTTTTAATAGATTTCTCTTTAAACTTGGCATATTTTAGGGACGCCTGGGTGGCTCAGTCGTTAGGCGTCTGCCTTCGGCTCGGGTCATGATCCCAGGGTCCAGGGATCAAGCCCCGCATCGGGCTCCCTGCTCAGCGGGAAGCCTGCTTCTCCCTCTCCCTCACTTGTGTTCCCTCTCTCGCTGTGTCTCTCTCTGTCAAATAAATAAATAAAATCTTTAAAAAATAATAAAATAAATTTGGCATATTTTATTATTTTATTAAACATATTAACTATTGAAGTCCCTGTGGCATGATTTCCCCACATTAAGTATCCACCTTTGTTTGCCGGTCTGATCACTGCCTTATCTTAACCACCTGTGGGTTTGTGTCTATTGTAGGGCTGTTTTTCCCTCTTGATTTTGGTCACTTGGTCCCTTTTTAGCATACTTCTCAATTTTGGGTCATATGTCGGACACTGTGTGTGAAACACAGTTGAGGCTCTGGCTGGTGTTAACCCCCTTCAGAGAGTGTTGAAGGCAGAGGGACCGCAAGTATAAGATCTTGATTCTGGAGAGAGCTGGTCTTGTTGGGCTTGTCTCATGCAGCCTTTTGCTCTTACTCTTAAGATGTGGTACTCACTCCTACTTCATGAAGGTCTCTTTCAATGGCAGACACTGAACTCCAACCTCTATCTCCCCAAAACCCAATGTCTGCTGTTCCTCTATGCTCAGTTCTTCGGCCTCCCACATGCTTCCGCTGCCTGAGTTTCCAGAAGTCTTGCTCCACATTCAGCAACGATCTCGAGGAGGAACTGTGCACCCGTATTTCTGAGCTCCCGTCTCTGCGGTTCCCTCCTTTCCACAACCATGCTTCTCAAGTCCTAGTCACCTTGGAAGCCCTGAAGTCCAACCTCTTATAACCCCACCCTGCCAGACAGATGGACATTTGGCGCTCACCTTCTGTTCCCGGCACCATGGATTAGCCTAAGTCTTTAGAGGAAAGGCTGCAAGAAAGGTGAAGGTCTCAGTGGGCTTCCCTTCTTCCTTGTACCATATGCCCCCCAAATTCCATGTTGGTGCATTCCGATTCCCATAAATAGCTGTTTTGTGGTTTTCTGTCCAGCTTTTATCACTGTTTTTAGAGGAAGGATTATTTTAATACAAACGACACTGGAATCGACTTTTGCACAGCAGTCAGCTCCCGCTCCTGGTTCAAGCCAACCCCTCCACTGTAGCAGTTATGAGCCCAGACTCTGGGGCCAGGCTGCCTCGATTCTGACACCTCTGCCCCTGCCACCTCTGGGTCTCAGAGCAATCACTTAACGTCTCTGTGCTCAGTTTCCTCACCTATAAAATTGGAAGAAAAATAGTTCCTGCCTCATAGAGGCGTGAGGGTCAAAGAAGACAATACAGTTAAAGCATGTAGAGCAGTGTCTGATACCTGGCAGGTATTAATAAATGCTGTTGTTATTATTTTTATTCAACATACAGGAAAACCAAGACCCAACTTGGTACATGGCCAGTGAGTAGCAGAACCTAAAACTCACGTCTTCCAACTTTCAGTGCAAAGCCTACAGAGAAATACTGGCATGGAACTAATTAGCTGGTAAGAATGTTAATTCCTTGGAGCACCCCTCAATATCATTAATATAAAGCAGTTATCCTCTTTGCTGGCCTTTCTCCAAGGGAGTAGAACGCCGGCAGTATGGGAGATCAGATAGGTTAAGTTTTGCTGGAGAAGGAATAAAAGGACAGCATGGAGCACAGGAATGAGGACTATGGCAGGACTCTGATTAGCCAGGCATAACGAAAGCCAGCCCTTTACTTATTTCTTATTTTGCCATGGCCTGCATTGGGAAAGAATTCGGGTCCTCAAGTTGTAAACCTAAGCCTCAGCTTAGACCTGAGACATTAGAAAGAAAGAGATGCCCAAGGGGGTTCCCATGTTTTTGCAGCCCCTGAGCGCCCAGTTCCCAGAGTCCTCTGAACATGGAAGAACACCATCCTCCAAGATGGCCGCACCCCCACTTCCGGGCTGCCCCCACTCCCCTGCCCACCGGCGGGAAAGAGGAGGCCTCCCGGGCAGAAACTCAAAGCATGCCAGCACAATTCTGGCATCACTCGCGGCTCACTCCACGGGCCTGGGAAAATGACAGAACTTCTCAGCACACTCATTTCCCCACTGCCAGAACCGAGACAATAAAATCCACTTCCCAGAGAGCCAGGGGAATTAATTACTTAAGCATTTATTAAGTGCTTTAAAGATGAAATGTGTGAAGTGTTCATTTTTTCCCTCCGTTGCCCTCAGGTTTTCCTAAGCAGGACAAGAAGTCACCTAGAGCCAAGTCCACGGCTTGTACGGAAAGTTCAGGACATTTCCTAAGTGCACGTGCAGCATTTAAATCTTACACGGGAGTTCCAGCCTGGGCAATGCTGGGCTGAATTCCCCTTCAAGAGCAGGTTGGAAACTCTCATGGAGCTGCTTCCACACTTTCATGTATCTATTCAACAAATATGTGACCAACACCTTCTATGTGCCAGGGATTCTTCGGAGCACTAAGAAGACACCAATAAACAAAACAGCAAAAATTCCTTCATTCTAGAATTTGTATCCCACTGGAAGGTCCAGTTAGGGGTGGGGTGGGGGCAGTATACATAATAAACAAGAAAGACAAGTAATATATATATATATATAGAATGTGAGATAGTGAAAAGTACCAAAGAGGAAAATAAGGGACAGTGGTAGACAGAAGTTGCCATTTGATTAACAGTGGACAGAGAAGATGACATTTGAGTAAAAACTTGGAGGGAGGGAGCCAAGTGGAGATGCAAGTGTTCCGAGGAGAGGGAACATCATGCATAAAGGTCCTGAGGCAGTTTATGTAGAGTGGAACATGGAGGCCAGTGTGGCTGGAGTGGAGAATATTAAGATAAGAGAAGGGGAGATGAAGATAGGTAGGTAATGTGGGGGGGGGGGCGGTGCAAGTCATGGAAGGCCTGGTAGGTCATGAATAATTTGGCTTTTATCTGAGTGTAGTATAAATCCAATGGAAGTGGATGGGATGGGTGAATGGATGGATGGATGGATGGATGGATGGATGGATGGGTGGATGGATGGATAGGTGGATGGATGGATGGATGGATGGATGGATGGATGGATGGATGGTTGGATAGGTGGATGGATGGATGGATGGATGGATGGATAGGATGGGGCAGATGATGGATGAATGGATAGATGATGGATGGGTGGATGGATAGGATGGATGGTTATGGATGGATGTTTGAATGTGTAGATGGATGGATGGATGTGTTTGCCAGAGCAGTCAAGAGTCTTGGTTGCAAACAACTGACCCTGATTGGGGCAGAAAATAAATGTTAGGGATACTGGGTGACTCATAGACTCTACAAGAAAGATTTCAACAGAGATATGATCCTCCTCTGCACCCTTCTCCATCCTGCTCTGTGACTGGGGCATACAGGCTGACCTGTATAAGCTAACACAGTATTGTCTCTTGCACTGGCAGGAGAACAGAGGGAAGGAGGAGTGTGCTGACGAGGTATTTATCCTCCTGTCTCCTGCCTGCCAGGTCACCACAGGTTGACTGTGTCCCTCTACCTAAGCCCACAGCTGCTAGCAGGAGGCCTCACCACAGTCTACAGATTCTGAAAACTGCTCCCTCCCCCCATCCCTCGAGCCTCATGGTGGTAATATTTCCAGTCCTGGGATGCTGTACAATTCCTCCTCCTCAACAATGACCACACTTTTACTCACTGTTCCATTGTGAAACTCCCCTCAGATTCCCAGATTTGAATACGGCATCTGGTTTTGCTGTTTCTTGCTGCTTTGCATATGCCTAGTGCCTAAATCTGTTATATTAGAGGGATGGATGGGTGAGTGATGGACAGATAGATGTTCTAAAGGGATGGATGGATATGTGGATGGATGCATGGGTTTGACAGAGCAGTCAGCATTCTTGGTTCCAAACAACTAACTCCAACTGAAGCAGAAAATATATGTTCGGAAATGCCGGATCGCTCAGAATATCTGCAAGGACAGTGGGTGAGACACAAGGGAGGCTGGGAGGCTAAAATCCCAACCAGTGCTTCAGTGGATGTCGCAGAATGTCGCAGCTCTCACTGTCTCCACCTCTGCCCCTGGAATAAGTACTCAATAGTGTCGGTGTTGTTCCAAACCTCCTGTTCTGGGCAGGAATGTCTAGAGTGCACATCAGTAATCACTTTACTGAATCCTAGCTTCTCTGGAATGGGGAGAAGGAATCTGCTCCCCCTTGACTTATGTAGAGGGTGATGGGGACCACATCCCTCCTATTTTGGAATTTCTCCCAAATAAGAAAGGTATTTAGATGTGGAGTAGCAAAAAAGAAGAAGGAGGGGGAGGAGGAGGAGGAGGAGGAAGAAATGTACAATGTCATGAAGAAATAATTAGTCGTGAACATGGCCCACCAAAAGCACCCTTATTAAGGGGCGTTGTGAACAAAGAGCTCTGGAAGAAGACACAACAGGATTATAAAGCTGGTCTTTGCTCTCAGCAGAGCTTCTTACTGGTGGATGAGGCAGGGTAAAAAGACACAAAAAATAGGCACTGGAGATCTAAATAATCCTGGGAATAATCCTTTTAATGTACTCTTGGATCCTACTGGCTAGTATTTTGGTGAGAATTTTTGCATCCATGTTCATCAAGGATACTGGTCTGTAATTCTCCTTTTTGATGGGCTCTTTGTCTGGTTTGGGGATTAAGGTAATGGTGGCCTCATAAAACGAGTTTGGAAGTTTTCCTTCCGTTTCTATTTTTTGGAACAGTTTCAGAAGAATAGGTATTAATTCTTCCTTAAATGTTTGGTAGAATTCAAGGATTATTCACCACGACCAAGTGGGATTTATTCCTGGGCTGCAAG
>NC_138381.1:71540411-71638268 GCF_054177405.1 Leptonychotes weddellii
TAAATAAATAAATAAATAAATAATCCTGGGAAGACAAAGTTTCCAAAAATGGACATCCACTTAACTAGCACCTTCTGATACTCTGTTAAGGAGGAAAATGCTGCATGATCAACTTTGCATTCTTGACACCTCCCTTTGTAGAGATCCATATTAAACATTAGTACATTAAAGGCTCTGAAAAGGTCTGCAGGCAAAAACAAAACAAAACCCTGTTGGATTTTCTTTAATTCCCAAGTTGATCACCATGGAATCATTTTTCAAATAACAGCCCCCATTCTTAGTGATTTGTGAAGAGAAAGTTGTTATCAGATATTGGGAGAATGTGGGAATAATATGGACAGGGCGGAGCCCTATTGGAGAAAACTACATATCACAACACAGTCTCTCATTTTTATCCCGAAAAGATTTGGGTTGATAAGAACTCTCATAGTTGAGATATCAAGAGAGAAACCAAGAGATTCTGGAATGGGGATATATGAAGTAACCTCACTTTCCTCCTTGGCCCTAGATGTTCATTGCATATGCCTAGTGCCTAGCTCAGTGTTTTGTTAGAGGAATGGATGGGTAAGTGATGGATGGATAGATGTTCTAAATGGATGGATGGGTATGTGGATGGTTGGTCGTGAATTCTTGGGGTTTGGGGGAGAGACAGATCCTCAAGGATCTGTTCCCTGTGTTCCAGTCTGTTCCCTGTGGAAAACTCAGGCAGAAGAGAACCAAAAGGAGTTCAGTCCAACTGCTCGTGGAATCTCAGCGTGTTCAAACTGAAAGAACATTCTAGACACAACCAGAGCCTCTCAAAACCAGAGCCCTGTGGGATTTCAGAGTTCTGTCATCGCTGAGGTCTGTCTGTCCCACTGCCAGGGAAACAGTGACTTAAACAAAATTAAACAGGGTTCCTTGGCTATAGGGATTTCTGGGAGCCTCTAATACACTGATGATCTTTGACAATCTTCAGTGGGGAGATCAGGGGATGCACTGTGTCCCCAACATAGACCAACAACCCTCTTCCTTTCTTTTTAATGGAGTAGCTATCAGAATAACCATTCTATAGAATACACTTTAGAGAATGAGTGATGGCCCATTAGAGATGGAGAAACTGAGACCCAGGGAGGGGATGTGAGCCTGCAGGCATCAAGCAGAGGCAAAGCCAGAATTCTGGAATCCTATCTCTTTCCAGCACATAGTGAGAATGCTATTGTCCTATGGCCTTGGAGCTCAACTCCAAAAAAAGAAAGATAAAGCAAGAAACTTTTCTTTTTCACTCATTGTTAATAGATGAAGTGCCTGACAAGAGCACAGACACACAAAAAAAACATCTTTTTTTGAGAGGTAAAGGAATTTGGAAAAGTCACCAACCATTGTATCCAATCCCGTATAGTAGGGGAAACGAGATGGTCGCGAGCAGGTGGCTCCTGAGATCACAACAGTGTGGATCCCCACTTGCATAAAATGATTAGGGTTTTACAAAGGTTGGAGACAACCAGTTAGTTCTTTCATAGATCCACCTCTATCCCCTGCACACCAACCCCCTTCCCAAGGCCAGTGCCTTCTGCTGAGAGCCTCAGCATCTCTCTCTTGGGCCACTGCTGGGGGCCCGAGGGCACCAACACCACCCAAGCCCAAGAGGTATTGCTGAAGTGAGGGTGACGGTGATGCCATTCCATGTCATCTCCAAAGCAAACTCCAAGCTCCCCACTGAAGAATCGGGGCCTCACAGAGATTTTGAGCCACATCCCCATCCTGCCCAACGCTCGGACCTTCTCATGCCTGCTAAACTCCATCCACTTTCCTCCATGTTTCTGGATGTTTTCTGCTCGGCCCAGGATGCATGCTTCTGGCTGAGAACTCCTCATCCTCCAAACCCTGTCTCAGATGCTTTCTGCTCCTTTAAGCCTCCCCATGGTCAATGGCTTGGCCCCTTGGAAGGTGTATATTGCATTTATTCCTTCCTGAATCCAGGGGCTCATTAAATACCTGTTGTGTTCTGGTCACACTTCCAGATGTCAGAAATACAGAGGTGAGTGAGACAAACGAGGTCCCTAATCCCACAGAATTTTAAATCTACTAGAGGGAAGAACGTGCATCGACAGGTAAGCAATTAAATAAGCTATTTCAATCTCAAAAACAAAACAAAACAAAAACACTCAGCAATCATGCTTACGTATAAAATCAAGCAGCTTCTCCACCCATGGGGGCACCTACGAAACGGAGGAGCAGGCCGGGCATCAGAAGGAGCTAATGTTGGGGCTAGACTCTGGCTCTGGCTTGTGGCAGAGCCTGGGGCAGGTCCCCGAACTCCTCTGGTGCCCTCGTTCATTCCCTAGGATGGAAAATATCAAGGTTAATATTGTGGCCACTAAACCTTAAGCTGGGATGGAGCCGGGGGCAGAGACCATGATTATTAAGCTCTGCCTAATGCCGGGATGAAAGGTAGTCTATAAAAGAAGGAGCACTATTAGGGCGCAGGTGGGTCAGGTCCCGGCTTTAGCCAGTGGCTGGAGAAGGCCTGGGGATCCCTCTACATGAAAGTAGGGTTGCAAAGCCAAGCTGTGATTAATCGGCACTATCATTAGCCTCGGATTACCAGCTCGCTGGGCCTTCACCGGGAGGACTGCTCATAAAAGCAACCTCCACCACACTCGGAAGAAAATCTCATGGTTATAACCCCAAATGGCCCCAGCTCCCGTGCAGCATTCAGACTCCTCTGAACTAGCAGGACTTGTATACCTCCCATGTGCTGGGCACTTCCCCAGTACGTGATGAAGGTTCGGTGCTATTGTCTCAATCTTGACCAATAGGGCAAGAAACTGAGGCCCGGAGTGGTTAGGTGATGGCGGGATGTGCAATACTGGGGATTTTCTTCCAGCTCTGACCGCCCTCCACTACACACCCATCCGCCCCTTGTCTCAAGGCTGTGCCGAGTCTACTGGGAGCATTCTACGTCAAGAGTTGTGCTACCTCGGATTTTGTGTAAACCACCCACCTATTGAGACCCATAACTCAGTTTCCCCATCTGTAGGATGAGAACAGCTAACTTCCTTCAGATTAAGAGCATGAGGAAATGCTTCTTTCTCTTTCTCTTTTAATTTCCCCTGTTTAAATCGCATCAAGCTAGAGATCTTTGGCCATAGCTTTAGCAACTCATTCATTCATTCATTCATTCGGTATTTTCTGAGCATCTACAATGTTCCCCATGCTGCTTTTGGCTCTGGAAATAAAGTCAAGAGCAAGACATATCTGGTTGCAGAGGATCCTGGCTTCCTTCAGATTCTCCCAGACTTCTGTAGAACACAAAGCTGCAGTGCTATGATATTACAAGGTGGGAAAATGCTTCTACATCTTGAACTATGTTTTAAGAGCAATGTTTCTGCTGTTCCTTTTACCTGACTGAATGCAGCTAATAGTTCCTGTGCCCTGTGCACTCAGCGGTGTGTTTAGGCATGGCCACATAAATTCCTTTTGACACCCACGGGCATTATGGGTCCCTGAGCCACCCTCCTCATGCCTCTATTTCTCCATCTATAAAATGGGATAATGATACCCCCCCCAAGGAGAGCATCAGATTAACGAGATGAAGAGATCAAGGGGCTCTGAGCTTCCTGAATAAGGTGGGACCAGGAGCTGCGGGGCTGGGGTGCGGCTGTTGCCCGCAAGCATGTGGCTTTCCTTCCTGCTCCCTGGAACCCAGGAACCCTGAAAGGACACTGGGGTCCCCTGGGGCGAAGTCTGAATGGGCGTTGGAAAGGGGCAAGGTCCCAGGGTTACAGACCGAAGGGGGAGAAAGGGTGATGCACATGCGTTTGCCTCCGGGTCATTGGTTCCAACGCAGCCTGGCAGATCTCAACTGAAAGTTCCTGCCGTCTGCTTCACAACCTCAATGCACTTGCTACCGTGCACATTGCAACTGGCAGCCCCAGCGGGCAGGCTGTCAGTGACCGAGGCTGAAAATGGGTCACTCCCAAGAGCCTCAAGGGCTGGCCAGGGCCCTGGACTGGGGCAGGGGGTGAACAGGGAGGGGCCTGGAACTTTCCTTCTAAAGTACTAGCTCTGAGAGTAGTGTGAGTGGTGAACGTCTCATCCACCTGGAAGCTCTGCAGACTCTCCACCATCCCTCCGTTCTGGATCCCAGCAAGCCATGCTATGTGACACCCCCATTCACAGGAACTAGGCGTCAGATAAATCCGAGCAGAGCATGAAAGACTACATGGTCAATTTCCCAAAATCCCAATGGTGATTAACATAACATAATTAAAAAAAAAAAAAAGAAAGAAACAAAGATGTAAAAGATATGAAGAAAAAAAAAAAAGAACCTACAGCGGGCTCATTGTCTGTGTTACCTCATGCAATCCTCGGCCCAAATCCAGGAGCTATGTATTTTTATTTTCGATTTACAGATGAAGAAACTGAGGCTCAGAAACGCATAGGTATTACCCCAAGCCACACAGCAATAGGTGATGGGCCAGGATTTGAACTCGAGAAGTTGTTGCTTAGGGCGCCTGGGTGGCTCAGTCGTTAAGCATCTGCCTTTGGCTCAGGTCATGATCCCAGGGTCCTGGGATCGAGTTCTGCATCGGGCTCCCTGCTCAGTGGGAAGCCTGCTTCTCCCTTTTCCTCTGTCCCTCTGCTCTTGCTCTCTCTCTCTCTCTCAAATAAATAAATAAATCTTAAAAAAAAAAAAAAGAAGTTGTTCCTTGATGGGTACAGAGTTTCAGTTTGAGATGATGAACAGGTTCTGGAGATGAATGACTGCAAACCAGCATGAATGTACTTAATGCCACTGAGCTGTATCCTTAAAATGTAGTTAAAATGGTAAATTTTGTTATGTACATTTTGCCAGAATATACTTAATTAATGAAAGATATCATTCTCAAAGGAAAAAAACTACAAAGTGTCCAGTCCCTGGGGACCCCGCAAATCCACTTACAGATGTGATAATGAGCAAGTAGAAACAATATGCATGACCACCCAGAGGGGAAGAACCATGAGCAGTGTGTTCATGCAGCCGAGCACTATACAGCAGAGACAACATGGGCTGGGGGGTTGTCTTTCCATGTTTCACCAACATGGAAAAGTCTCTCGGGGATATTGTTAAGCAAAAGCAAAAAAAAAATTCGCTGCAGACTTCTGCACGCAGTACTATGCATCTACTTTCGCAAAAATACTAACAGGCACGCCAGACAAGCATCATTTTTTTTTTCAAAGTATCCTTTTTTTTTGTTTGTGTATGTGTGCATAGTCAGTTCTGTTTGTTTTGAAAACATAAATTTGTTCCAATGCGATTGATATATTTGGGAACAATCTGAGCATAACCAAATTTTGTGTTTGCTCATGCATGATTTCATCCACAAAAAACACTGGGTCATTGCAGAAAATTGCACCCAGCTGACCTGCCCACACAGGAATCACAAAACAAATACCCCTCCAACGTGAGCCGGCTGCCTCTGCGGGGTGGGCTGCGAGCCGAGCCGCACCCCTCCACACCTGCTGGACGATTTTCCCATTGCAGACAAATCTCTTCCTACCACTTCGTCAGACTTCCCAAGCTGCAACCCTTCCGATGTCACTTCCACCAGAAAGGTTCAAGATTTCTCCAAAATCAAATGCCCTATTATTGTGCCATTTGTGTATTTCTTAACCACGTAATGTATCCAATGGTGCTATTGTTCTTATTAGGTTCCTACTTTTTATGTGTCACTGAAGTTTTTGAATATTGCCCTCAGCCCTGTTTTTCTCATAAGCCCTGGTTTTCTTGTGCCATTTTGCATGGTGCAGTGATTTTAAGAATGCAGACGTCACATTAGAGCAGAATTGACCGTACACGTGTTTAAGTTTTTCTAAAGACATATATACATCCACACACATATAAACGCATGCGTTTGTGAGTATGCGGATACATAGATAATCGGAGTCAAAACTGATCAACTGATAGCAGTTACTTTGTCGTTGGCATGGGGCTAGTTGGAGAAGGTAGCTAACAGGACTTCAGTCTTCTCTGTATAGATTTAACTTTCTACAAGAAAGATGATTACATTTCACAATATGTACAAATACCAAATTATGATGTTGTACACATGAAACTAATCTAATGTTATACGTCAATTATACCTCAACAAAAATTCATTTAATCAATTCATTTAAAAGAAGTGTTATTAATTTTATTAATTATGTAGCTACATTTTTCGTTTTAAAAAAAGAATCCACTATTTCCATACCCATGTTCACAGCCACATCACCCACAGTAGCCAAGAGGTGGAAGGACCCCAAAGATCTGTCGATGGATAAAATGGATAAACAAAATGTCGTGTATCCATACACTAGAATAGTATTCAGCCTTTAAGAAGAAGGAAATCCCATCACATACTTGATGTGGATGAAACCTAAGGACATCATGCTAAGTGAAATCAGCCAGTCACAAAATGAGAAATATTGCTCAACCCTACTTCTGTGAAGTCCCTGGAATAGTCAGATTCACAGGGACAGAAGGCAGAATGGTGGTTGCCAGGGGGCTGGGGTGGAGGAGGCAGGATTAGGGGGTCATTGTTATTTAATGGGTACAATTTCAATTTTGCAAGTTTTGCACCAAGAACTGTTGCACCAATCCGTTGCATGACAGGGTGAATATACTTAACACTACTGAACCATCCACTTAAAAATGGGTAAGATGGAGGGCGCCTGGGTGGCTCAGTTGGTTAAGCGACTGCCTTCGGCTCAGGTCATGACCCTGGAGTCCCAGGATCGAGTCCCGGGATCGAGTCCCGCATCGGGCTCCCTGCTCAGCAGGGAATCTGCTTCTCCCTCTGACCCTCCTCCCTCTCATGCTCTCTGTCTCTCATTCTCTCTCTCTCAAATAAATAAATAAATAAATAAATAAATAAATAAAATCTAAAAATGGATAAGATGGGAAATTTTATGTTACATGTTTTTTTTACTGAAACTTAAACATTAAAAAAAAAAAAAGACCCACAGTAACAAGCAAATATACTGCATGCAAAGTTACTCTAATAAAGTAACACACACACAGGACAGGCTACACACACAAAAAAAATATGGAACGGCCCATTTCCCACAGCTTCTACAACAATGCTTGGTCCTCTTGTAAGAGAACATAAAACTAGCTGGTTAACCCTGGTTCATCAGCCCGTAGGGATGGCTGGTTGATTGATTGGTCAAGGCACAATGCCCCACCCAGAGGCTTAATATGAGACCAGAGTCAGGAGGGCACCATAAATAACATGTTAAACCACACGACTCTCTAGGGCCAGGCATCCAGCAAAGCACGGCGTGGCTTTGTCCCTCCAAATTCTCTGCGAAACCAGAGCCTGTCTGTCCTCTACTAAGAAAGAGCCCCAAACATCAACGCCCCGGGACACACAGGCAGGAGAAGCGGGGGGCCCGAGGGCCACGGGTCAGCCAGGGCCCACAGACCTCACTCCCCACCCGCGGACCCCCCAGCAGCCGTTTGGGCTGCTCCAGGGAGGGGGACCGGGGAGGGGGATGTGGGGGGAGACACAGGATGACATGGCAGGCCTGCTTGCGTGTGTGCCTGCCGCATAGCGTGAGGACAATTTTGGCAGGCCTGTGTGGGAAGCTTGTGGAACACCTGCCTCTGGGGTATGTGGGGGCAGACCCTCTGCAAGGGCCCCACTTCCCCGGAGTGGGGCGGGGGGGGGCCTGAATAATCCGCAGACGTGCCCTGGGCCCCAGCCACCACTTTCAGCGGCAATCAGAGTAATGGCCCGCATCTGCCACACTGATGAGCGGGTGGGCTGAAGAGACACCATGTCTAAGCCCTTGTGCTTCCAGAACCCCTGAGCCATCATAGGGGAAGGAAAGGCAGCTCCCGCCGGCCCCATATCACCTCTTGGCCCGCCTAGCTCTCCCTAGATTCAGCGGGCACCTCCTTCTCCAGGAAGCCGCCCCGACCCCCCGCCGCTTCCCAGGGCTCCCACCTCTGCTCCCAAAAGCAGTGCATTCCATTTGAAAGCTCTGGTTCAAGCCAGCTCACCCAGACGGGAAGGAAGGTGAGGCCTTCTCCGTGTGGAGCCACGGAGCCGAGGATCAAGAGCGCTGACTCTTTCCTCGGCTGCTCACCCTTCCCGGGTGAATCTGATTTAAAAAAAAGAAAACAAAAGCAAAAACAAAACTCGGACCCATCTCTTTAAATGCACCTGCTCAAATACATACACAAGAATTTCAGGGGCTGCCCCCCGACAACGTTAAGAATAGAGATACCATAGGACCCAGGCATTCCACTCCTAGCTGCGTCTCCAGGAGAAATGAAAATGCATCCACACAAAAACTCGCGCACAGATGTTCACAGCGGCCTTGATCGCAAGAGCCGAAAAGTGGGAAGAGCCACTTTGCAGAGGCACGGATGAACAAAATGTGCTCTATTCATACAACAGAGTATTGTTCGGCCATAAAAAGAAATAAAGCACTGAAATAATGTGGATGAACCTCAGAGCATGATGTGAAGTAGAAGACACCTACTGAAAAAGGCCACATAGTAGGGCGCCTGGGTGGCTCAGTCAGTTAAGCATCTGCCTTCGGCTCAGGTCATGGTCCCAGGGTCCTGGGATTGAGCCCCGCGTCGGGCTCCCTGCTCAGCGGGGCGTCTGCTTCTCCCTCTCCCTCTGCCATTCCTCCCACCTGTACTCTCTAGCTCTATCTCTCTGTCAAAAAAATAAATAAAATCATTGAAAAAATAATTAAAAAAAGAAAGAAAGAAAGAAAAAGGCCACATAATGTATGATTCCAGTTCTATGAAATATCCAGAACAGGTGAATCCATGGACATAGAGAGCAGATCAGTGGCTGCCACGGGCTGGGGAGGAGGGTAGAGGGGGGACAAACTGCTTCATGGGTATGAGGTTTCCTTCTGGGGTGCTGAGAATGTTCTGGAACCAGACAGAGGTGGGGGTCACACCCCATTGTGAATGTACTAAATGCCACCGAATGGTTTGCTTGAAAATAATTACTTTGCCATGATGTGAATCTTACCCGGATTTAAAAAAAAAAAATTCCTTGGGTGCCTGGGTGGCTCAGTTGGTTAAGCAACTGCCTTCGGCTCAGGTCATGATCCCGGAGTCCCGGGATCGAGTCCCGCATCGGGCTCCCTGCTCAGCAGGGAGTCTGCTTCTCCCTCTGACCCTCCCCCCTCTCATGCTCTCTCTCTCTATCTCATTCTCTCTCTCAAATAAATAAATAAAATCTTAAAAAAAAAAAAAATTCCAAGAACTTCAAGTTCATCCCTAGGCCCCCCTCTTCCTAGACCCCCCAAATGAAGAGCCCCGACTAACATCATTCTTTTCTTTCATAGTTGGGGAAATTAAGGCCCAGAGAGGAAACAGAAGGTGCTTTCGCTCTCAGATCTGCAGCTTGAGCCAGGTTTCCTGACTCTCTGTCTGGTGCTCTTCAGACGTCTTTCCAGGATGCTCCTTAAGCCTTGCCCTGCCCCCAGCCAGCCGTGTGCTCTGCACAAGTTTTCTATCTTAAAGCCACAGTTTCTCCATATGTAGAATGGAATTTGGGGGCAAGATATGATGCTACCATATGATATGGTTTATGATAGTATCAGGATGAGCGTTAATTTTTATTCTAATAGTTGTTATTTTAATGTGTAGTAGAAAAAAAATATACAATTCGCAAATCAAACCGTAAGTGATACAGACTCAAGGCTGTATATACAAATGTCTTCCTTTTTTTAAAATGCTTCATGAATGCTTGTCTTCCTCTAAAAAAAAAAAAAAATTCTCGCTTTTGCCGCACAAAAGTTAGAGGGCTTAAATTCATCTGTATCCTTTATTGGTGAGGAAACTCATGCGTGCGAGCCTTAAAATAGATGTTTATTTCTTTTTCAAGTGAGTCAGTTTAGAGGAAAATATTGAGAGAATAATCCTACAGGTGGTGCAATCATGGGGAAAAAAGGCCAAGAAAGAACATGACTAACCGGGAGTTCAAGACTAGCTGAGCCGCAGCTGTGACATTTTGCGACCCTATGACAAAGTCCGGGCTTCCCCTGCGCCAAGCATGGTTATTTAGGGTTCCAGCCTAAAACACACCAGTCGGGACTGGCAATGAGACAGGTGGAGACTGCAGAGGCCCTCTCTCTGGGAAACACACAGACCGTTGTCTGCCAACAGCCCCCACACTCCAAACTATGTTTGCTCAGCAGCCTTGGGGTCCATCACCAGCCTGCCCACCTCCCCGCCGACCTCCTCTCTCCCGGTTCCCCGCCCTGCCCCCCAGAATACCTATTCCATGAAGCCACCCGACAAGGCCAAGTTCTGGCTGGCTGCCCTGCCAAGAGGGGAGAAGAGGAGTCAAAGTGGAGGGTGTAGGTGTATCCACCCTAGGGGAAGTGTCCACCCTTAATCCATGCCGGGAAAAGTCTTTAATTGAAGCCCAGGGGCATACCTCTCTGATGGTGGAATTTGAGGCCATGTGACAGGTGGCAGGGGGAGACATTTTTGAGCCATGGGGGACTTGCCAACATCTTCCAAGCACACCCCCGAGGCAGCTGCTGGCTTGTCCCACATTTGGAAAAGCACGTGGTTCTTTTCCAAAGCAAGTTCATTTTGGGGGTGGACAAGTTCAGCCTGGCTGAGCTGGCTGACAGCTTCCAACACCGCCAACCAACCCCCTTCACCACAACCACCACCCCAGCCCGGCAAAACTACCTTGCCATGCACACTTTCTCTCTCAAGTTTAACCAAGCACTTGATGTAGCTGAAAAAAAACAAAGATTTTGGAGCCAGCCAGACCTGAGTCTGAGTTGAGGTTTTTCCACTTACCAGCTGTGTGTCTGTGGGGATGGCCCTTCACCTCTCTGAGCCCCAGGTGCCTCACCTCCAACCCGGGGTGAGTAAATCCAACCTTGCAGGGTTACGGTCGGGAATGGCCATGGCCTAAGCCCATCACAGTTGGCACATAGTAGGTGCTCAGTAAGTAGTAACTCTTCTTTTAAAGACAATTATTCTTTTAGGCTCCCATCAACCAATGGCTTGAGAACTAAACACAGACAGAGCCCAACAAAATATAATTGTGTGTGTGTGTGTGTGTGTGTGTCTGGAGGTGGTAAGAGATGGAAAAACTGGTGGATCGGGAAAGAAAAGCAAACATCTCTCGAAATACGTTTTTTGTACTTTGGGTTATTGACCCGGCAACGGTATTCCTTACCCCCAAACCGAATTACAAACCACACACGATGTGGGGAGTGTAGCCTGATGCCCACATCACTCCTCCTTCCATGCAATTCGCCACCCCCACCCCTGCCCAGAAACCAGGGCATTTCTTTGTCCCTCCTCTTGATTCCATTTGTCAGGAGCTCCAGTGAAAAGCGAGAATGAGGACAACCTTCGAACAGGCTGTTAGATTTAGCCAAGCAACTGGTCGCCCCATCGCTAATTAAGTTAATCCGGAGGGTTTATCTTTTCTTTTCTTGCCTGATTTCCTCTTGCGGCATCAGCAGGAACACCAGAGAGAAAAGTGCATCCTACCCGGCCAAGCGGGCCTTCCCTTCAGCTGACAAAATGCATTAACACCACCGAGGAGGCAAACTTTCCTCCCTATGCAACCCAAGTCATAAAAAACCTATTTTGCTTTCAGCTGACCGTACAGAGCATGTGCCAGGGGAAACAGATCTGCTTTCTGCGGCTTTGCCTCCCCTCCTTTGCCTACGGTTGCCCCCCTCCCCCCCCCACCCCGCTTCCCATGTTTGGGCAGTTTTGATATGTCATAACATCTTGTCTGTTTATCTGAAATATTTCCACTCAAAACGCTTGTTTCTTTAACCCGACTGACATGTTGATGCAGCTCCTGACAGCTGAGTGACTGGGATTGAAATAAAATGTAAAGTAAACACATTTGCATACAGTTTATATACAGCCTGGGTCTGAGGAAGCAGAGGAAATTAGGAGATGGAAATCAGGATTTCTTATCTCCCATCACCCCGCCTTCAGGGGCCCTCCCTTCTGTTTTTCCAGCTCTCTGCTCCTGGAATGCTTTAGGAGTTCAAGGACCCGCCCGCCCTCCCATCATCGTCGTCGTCGTCGGGGCTGGAGAAACTTCCTTCACAGTCTCTGCCTGATAGTCTCCCTTCCTCGGCTGGTGCCCTTGAAGGCCTGCCTACTTTTCTGGGCAAATGTCTTCTCCGATGTGTTTTCGAGATAGGAGAGCTTTAGCCCACACGAATCCCAACAGATGAGTTGTGTGTGCGTGTGTGTGTCTGTGTGTGTGTGTGTGTGTGTGTGTGTGTGTAGCCATCCCTTCTGTGAGGCTATTTCTCTGAAGTGAAGGCATTTCACTAAAATAGATCTCCCAGGGGGCCCTTCTGAACTGGATTTTCTGTGTCTATTTTCTCAGATATTCCTAAGCACTGCTCAGGAAGTAGTTAAGATAGCCTGTCACACACTGAGCTGTCCTTCTCAACTCCCCTATGTCCTCAGGAGATGGAACTCCATCTATCCCACACTCCTTCCTTCTATTTTTCATAAAGCAACCATAAAGTAGCACTCAGAGATCCGACCAATGCCTCTGTCGTGTGCCCATGGCAGACATGACTAATTGATCACGGTACTTTTTCTCACTAAGCCTCACACAGTCTCAGGATCCTACTCAACACCGCCCTCCATGTAGCTACAAATTGATTAGTGTTGGCTCTCAAGAGGCCGGGTTTCCAACCGCTCACCTAACCCAGTGGTTCTCAAAGTGGGGTCCCTGGAGCATTGTCTGGGGACTGATGAGAAATGCAAATTCTCAGGTCTCACTCCAGACCTACCTATTGAATCAGAAACCTGTGGATGTGGCCCGTGGAACCAGCCTGCCCTGGATCACGAGAGCCACAGTGGGAATATTTACACCACGGACACTAGCTACAGATCAGGTCTCCTC
Source organism: Leptonychotes weddellii (assembly GCF_054177405.1). Classification (NCBI taxonomy): domain Eukaryota; kingdom Metazoa; phylum Chordata; class Mammalia; order Carnivora; family Phocidae; genus Leptonychotes; species Leptonychotes weddellii. Next base: position 71,553,305 of record NC_138381.1, read on the forward strand.
CCCCAGCCCTGTGCCCACCTCAGAGACCCTGTGCTTAGCAACACTTACCAGCCCACCACTGGGTAGGGCCCAATAGTTTGTGTTTTAAGATGCTTTCCAAGTGACTCTGAAGCATGCAAAGACTTAAGAACTACTCTTCTAAGTAAAATCAGGGATTCTCAATCAGAATTATCTGGGGAGCTTTGGGAACATGCTGATTTTAGGGCCACATCTCAGACCAATGAAGTCAGAATCTCTGGGATGGGACCTGTGAGTACTTGTCAAAGGTCCTTGGGCATTTCTAATGAGCAGTGAAGTTTGAGATCCACCAGCCAAACCAGTGCCTCTGGAGCTTTAATATGTGCCCACAACTTCTAGGCATCTTGCTAAAATGCAGATTTGATTCCCAGGTGGCTGAGGACCACACTTTGAGTAGCCAGGCTACCATACACGTCATTTACACTGTCCCTTTCCCAAACGCAGTCATCCTCTTGGATGCCAACCTGGCGATCCACTTTCATCCTTTGCCCCCAACAGCAAACTGGTCCTGACTCATCAGCCCCACCGCATGGGCGCATCTCAAAATGGTATTTGCATAGCCTATAAAGAAAAGGAGGATCAAGGCACAGCATTTGCCTATAGAAACCCAAAAGTGGCAAAAGGGCCGAAAGATGTACTCAGGCAAATATGTTTGCATACAGTTAGTAGGCTTTTGCCAGGACCCAAACTGCAACCCCCATGTGGGCAGGGCCACAGTTATAACTTGCCTGGAGGTTGGCAGGCTGGGCATGGGGCAGGCGGCCAGCCTATGAATGCAGAGCCTGCCTGTTCAACCGCCTTGGCTTCCAGCTTCCAAGGCCCTCCACTCACAGGTGGGGCCAGGCTGCAAGGAATCAGTCCCACATCTTGCCCATTCTCTAGGGACTGGCTCCAAGCAGGATGGGCAGCCAATAGCTGGTCTTAGAATCACACCACCGGTCAGAAACCTCTTTCCCGGGGCAGGTGCGCAAAGGCAGCCTCAGACCCCATGAGCGACACCAGATGGGAAAGCAGAGAAGAAAGGTCTACAGAAGCCTCATAAATTTATGTAATCATGGAATAACGGTGCATCAGGTAGTCAGTGCACTGTCACACCTCCTGGCCTTTTCCCGTGCCATTCCCTACACGGTGTGATGCCTTCCTTACTCTTCATCCTTGTCATCATCGTATCAAATGTTAACTGAGCACCTAAAATGTGGCACAGACTGGGCTGAGGATTTTACCAGATTTGCTCACACCAATGCCTCCAGGTACTATTGTTAACCTTTTTAACAGATCAGGAAAGAGACCTGAAAAAAGAAAGTGGCTTGCCCAAGGCCACATGACTTACAAGTGGCAGAGCCAGGATTGGAACCCAGGTCAACTGGACTCAAGGGCCAGTGTTCTCAAGAGCCAGCCTTTGTGGAGTTAGCCCAAGCATGCTCTCCTCCAGGAGTTCTTCATGTTTCCCACTCTCAAATGCCCTGGCCCTCCTGTGTGTTCCCACAGCATGCTAGACACTGTCTCTATCACAGCTCTTGCTGCACTATCTTACTTCATACCTCAGGGCCTTTGCACTTGCTGTTCCTTCTACCCAGAATGCTCTTCTCCAGAGTCTTGGGTCTTTACCTCATTCAAGCCTATATTAGTTTTCTATGACTGCTATAACAAATTACTATAAACTTAGTGGCTTAAAACAACACAACTTCAGGGGCACCTGGGTGGCACAGTTGGTTAAGCATCCCACTCTTGGTTTCGGCTCAGGTCATTATCTCAGCGTCATGAAATCAAGCGCCGTGTCGGGCTCTGTGCTGAGCAAGGAGCCTACTGAAGATTCTCTCTCTCCCAGGGTGCCTGAGTGGCTCGGTTGGTTAAGCATCTGCCTGATCCCAGGACTCTGGAATTGAGCCCCATGTCAGGCTCCCTGCTCAATAGAGAGTCTGCTTCTCCCTCTCCCTCTGCCCCGCCCCCTGCTCATGCTCTCTCTAGCGCACGCATGCTCTCTCTCTCTTTCAAATAAATAAATAAAATCTTAAAAAAAAGAGATTCTTCTCTCCCTTTCCCTCTGCCCCTCCCCTGTCAGCTCCCCCACTCCTGCTCACATTTTCTCTCTCTCTCAAAATAAAAAATAAAATATTTTAAAACACCACAACTGTATTATCGTACAGTCCTGGAGATCAGAAGTCTAAAATGGGCTGTCCACGCTGCATTTCTCCTACCGGCTCTAAGGTACAAACTGTTTCCTGGCCTTTTCCAGCTTCTAGAGGCGGCCTGCGTTCCTTGGCTCCTGGCCCCCAATCACTGTGACCTCTGCTCTGTAATCACATCCCCTTCTCTGATTCTGATGCTCCTATCCCCTTCTCGTAAGGAACTTGTGCTGATATTGCCCCCCTCCCCATAACCCGGGATAATCCCCCCATTTAAGGTTTTTGCAGGATGCCTGCACCTGATCCAAACCGGCATCCTCCCTCGGTCTATCGTGCTTTGCTCCTCATAACCCCCAGAGCATTTGGCACCTTCGGGGCATCCTGTAGCTCTGTCTACCTGCTTCCTGTCAATCTCTCTCACAAGAGATGCCATGAGGTAGAGACCTTGCATCTCCTTCACTGTTGACTCCCAAGTGCTTAGAACAATGCAGGCACACAGTAGGTGCTCAATAAAGGTTTGCAAGTAACTAATGGTTGACGTCACCAAGGAGAGTCCAGCCTGCTTTTCCTGACTGATGGCTCTGTCTTGCGGGGTGGGGGTCGGGGGGTGGGGGTCAGTCAGTGAAGAGGAAGAACAGCCCCTTGAGCCCCACTGTCCTGCACGTTGGGGAAAGAGACAGAATCCAGGCTCCCATGTGCCCCTGTTGCCCACATCTGCACGTAAATCCACACACTAAACTCCACACAGCTGAGGAGTGTCCCAACACCCTGGGGGCTCCTGAGGGGGAAACTATAAACAGGCAGAGGAAAATGGGGTGTTGGTGACTCATTCCCTCCCTGAGTGAGCCTATCCCGACCAGGCTGCTCTGCCCCAGCTGTCCCAGCCCCAGGTTCTTTCCCAGCCTTGTCAAACAGCCTGGTGATTTAGCAAGAAAGCAAGTTCTCACCATGTTTATCTGCACACCTCCTAGGCGTCCATGTCCCAGAACATGAGAGGAAATGAAACTCTTCCAGGAGTGGTAACATGATTTTTTTTTTTCTGCTGTCAAATTCCTACCAACCCAATTCCCCCATCTCCCACCCCAGAGTTGGTCCTCAAAAATGCTGCAGGAGAAAGCAGGAGGAAAACAAAAAATGAAATCTGACTCTTTTGTTTCTCTGATCAAAACCCTTCCGTGGGTCCCATTTTCCTGCCTTTGTCTCTTAGCAGCTGTGCGGCTTTGGGTGAGTTGCTTAACCTCTCTGTGCCCCAATTTCCTTAACTAGGATATGGGATATTAACAGTAATCAACTTCATGGAGTTGTTGCCAGAATGGAGTAACCTGATCTAAAACAATTAGCGCAGTGCCTGGCATAGAATAACCTCAAGAACTGGGGAAAATAGTTTGACAGACAGTTCCTCAAAAAGTTAAACACAGAATTATCATATGGCCCAGCAATTCTACTCTTAGGTAAATATCAGGAGTAATGAAAACATATCCCCACTCATTGCACACGAATATTCACGGCAGTATTCTTCACAACAGACAAAAGGTGGGAACAACCCAATGTCAGCGATTTGGATACACAAAATGTGGTCCAGCCATACAATGGAATACTACCTACCCATAAAAAGGAATGAGGTGCTAAAGCATGATCCAACATGGATGAAAGTTGAAAACATGAGGCTAAGCAAAAGAAGCCAGGCACAGATTCCATTTATATGAAATGTTGGAGATGGGAAAGGCTAAATTGACAGAAAGCAGATTAGTGGTTTCCTAGCGCTGGAGACAGGGGGAACAGGGAGTGATTACTCAATGGGCATGGGGTGCTCTTCTGGGATAATGAAGAAGTTCTGACACTAGAAAAAGGTGGTAGATGCACAATAGTGTGAATGCACTAGATGCCACTGAATTGTATACTTTAAAATGGTAAATTGCATGTTATGTGAATTTTGCTTGAATTTCACAAAGTTAGCTCACATACACAGTGTTCAAGAGCTGGCCCCCTCTCTGGCTCAAGTTCTAGGGGTTCCCAGTCTCCCCAGTCACACCTACCATGGCTATCCCTTTTCTACTTAACCCGTCAGACACTCTAAATTACAAATATAAACAATCGTTATGGTGGCTCTCTCCATTTCTAATAATACCTGTTCTACAAAGTCTGTTACATGTGTTCTCCATAAAGTGAAGCCAGCTTTATTTTGTTTATATCTGCTGCATATATTTTTATATACCATTCTGTATACTTTTAATTTAGATGTGTCTCTTTTTTTTTTATTAAGGATTTTATTTATTTGACAGAGAGAGACACAGCAAAAGAGGGAACACAAGCAGGGGGAGTGGAAGAGGGAGAAGCAGCCTTCCCCTTGAGCAGGGAGCCCAATATGGGACTTGATCCAAGGACCCTGGGATCATGATCCAAGCCGAAGGCAGAAGCTTAACAACTGAGCCACCCAGGCACCCCTAGATGTGCCTCTTATGAACACATTTAGTTAGATCTGAACCCCAAAAAAGGTGTAAGTGTCATAACACAGCTGCCATTGCTGAGACTTTCCAAATGTCAGGCGAGGTGCTAAGTGGATTCTACTATTATTCTCAGCAACTGAGTCTCAGGGATGGGAAGCAACTCACCAGATGACACATAACTAGTAAGTAGAGGAGGCTGGATTTGAACCCATGACTGACAGATTCCAGAAGCCCAATTTCTAACCACTGTGCTATGTTACTTCTCCCAAGCCACCATATGTTTTCATGATTGTCCCTTTGTTTAAGGTGTTCCTTTCACCCAAGACTTCTCAACCTTGGCACTATTGACATTTTGGTCAACAGGGATCATTGATATTGATATTTGATCATTGATAATTACTGATAACTGATCATTCTAATGACTATTGATAATTCTTTGGTGTGAGGCTTGTCCTGTTCATTATAGGATATTTAAGAGCATCCCTGGCCTCTACCCACTAGATGCCAAGAGTACCCCCAGTTGTAACAACCAAAACTGTCTCCAGACATTGTCAAACATTAGTTAGAGGGGCAAAACCTCCCCTGGTTTGAGAACCACTGTCTTGACTGAAAATGATCTCCCTGCTTATCTACTGAAGCAGACAGAGTCATGCCCCCCAAATACTCCACTTGCTCCCCAACATTTCCCACTCCCTTGCAGGTGGCTTAGGCCACGTGACAAGTTCTAGCCAATGAACTGCAGGTAGAAGCTACGTTCCAGGTTGAGGCAATGAAAAGTCCACCTGAGCCTCTCTTTTCTCCTGTCACAGTGACCAAGAAGACCAGGACTCCATATGGCAAGGTTACAAGATGGCTGCACTTCCATCAGGCTGAGTCTCTGAGCAACTGTGTGGAGCAGAGTCCTCACCAATCTGTGATAGACATGCAGGGCTAGCAAGAAGCTAACCTTTGTTGTGTCAAGCTGCTAAGATTTTGAGGTCTATTTGTTACTCCATCATAACCTAGCCTGTCCTGATTAACACACATACCTCAGAAAAAACTCTTCTTCAGCCTTCAAAACTTAACCCAGAAGTTGACTCTCATTGGAGAAAGGGTTTTTTTTAATCCTCCTGAAAAAGTTACTCCCTCCTCCTTCCATGTTCTATATTTTATAGATACTTCTACTGTTTTTTTTTTCCAAAGATTTTTATTTATTTATTTGAGAGAGAGAGAGAGCACGAGCAGAGGCAGAGGCAGAGGGAGAAGCAGGCTCCCCATCAAGCAGCAAGCCCGATGCGGGGCTCAATCCCAGGACCCGAGGATCATGACCTGAGCCTAAGGCAGATGCTTAACCGAATGAGCCAGCCAGGTGCCCCGCTATTTTTATCATAAGAATGTACATCTTCTAGGAGCCCCCTTGTAGCCACACTATCATTACTGACAACCTTATGGGAGAGGTGTGCCTATATTAGTTAGTTAGTTAGTTAGTACCATGTAACCCTATTTCATCAGTCCATCGCTATTCAGAACAGGAGTAGACTTTTGACCGTAGCTGGATCAATCCACTCTTTCTCCCAGAAAACCAGAAACACAGAGACCCTGGTCAGTGTGTATCAGATGCTGGAACTGAAAGCAGTCATATATAGTTGGGGCTGGAGTGACCATTACCATCCACTGGGGGCTGGATCAGAGAAAACTATTCTTCAAAAAAAGAACAAGAAGGAAGGAATAGACATACAGAGAAGAAGAGAGGTCAGGTACCATATGATCCAAGGGAGACAGAGAAAGTAACATCTAATCTTGGTCTTCTGGTTCCCCAATCTCATCCCTTCCGTTGACAGCCTCATCAGTTTATAGGGGATTCTGTTTCTTATGAACAAGAAACCTTGATGACAACATTAAATGATTATTTCTGGAACAGGCTGCAATAGCTTTATATCTGCCCAGGGATCTTTTCCATCCCATTTTTTCCAGGCCTCTCACCATGGAATGGGCACATTCCCTATGTCTGGTCTATCACAAAACTCCATGCTATGATAGTGACTGGACAACGAAGGTCACATGACCAAAATGGGCCAATCAGAGCCCTTCCCTGGGATTCATATACTGCTGCTTCCCATGTGGATCAAGATGCTGTTTGAAAATGCTGGAGGCCATCTCTCCCACCACCTGGAAGGTGTCTACAGTGGGAACCTGAGATAATAATTCAGGTACAGGCAAAGGGAAGAGGGAGAGGAAGAGGGGAACAGAGAACAAGAAGAGAAGGCAATGAATCCTGATCTCAGTCTCCGGCCCTGATTCCTGTCTTTCTTCTTTCCATTATGTAAGGTGCCCTACTCACCTTTCAAGGTGTGTAAGCAGTTTTCAGGCTTAAGCTGGTGGAATCTGGTGTCTATTGATTGCTTGCAACTAAAATAACTTGATCTTGTACATCTTTGTCTCCCTAACAGACTTTAAGTGCCTTGAAGACAAGAACCAAGTCCCATTCATCACAACAGCCCAAGGTCTAGCATGTAGAAGTTGCCAATGAATGTTATTGAATGAGATTTTTGGACCCATGGTGACGCTCAACATTCAACGTATCAGGTCACCGCACAGCTTCAAGAAAACACCTCTGACATCGTGATGGAAGCTACAAATTTCAGCATTTCAAAGACGATGCCCTTGAATCAGACAGATGTGAGTTTGAATCCCAGCTCCTAGGCCTTGGGTAAGTTATACAGCCTCAGTTTACTCACCTGTAAAATGGAGATATTAACAGTACCTACCCCATAAGATCGTTGTAAAGATAAAATGATATGGTATTTATATGGTAAATGCAAAAAGGACTTTGGACATTAGATTTTATTATTGTTATTATTATTATTACTCTTACTATATGACTACTTTTTAAATCATTTAAAAAGTATTCTGGCTCTTCCAATTCATGAGATTTTAACCTGAGCTTCAGGGAGACTTTGGGCGACCAATATTGCATTAAATTTGGAGAGCGTGTGCATATGGCATTATTGAGAGAGGAGGGACACTCATAGAACCATTGTCCAACTCTCAAAGGGCATCCAAGATCTTTAGTTCTGCTAGACACTCTCAAAATATCCATCTGTATCTGATCCAGCCATTCCACTTCTGGGTATCTGCCCAAAAGAACTGAAAGCAGGAACTCAAAACAGGTATTCATACATGAATGTTCACGGTAGCATTATTCACAATGGCCCAAAGGTGGAAAACATTCCAAATGTTCATGGATAGATGAACGGATAAACAAAACGTGGTATTTACAAACAGTGGAACACATACAGTGCTATCTCCATAGAGGAAGGGAATTCTGACCCCTGCTACAACATGGATAAACCTTGAAGACATTATGCTAAGTGAAATTAGCCAGTCACAAAAGGACAAATATGGTATGATTCCACTGATATGGGGGAACCGGAGATTAAGACGCGGGCAGGGCCGTGCTCCCCCTGAGATCTGGAGGGAAGGAATCCTTCCTTACCCCTTCCTAGCTTCTGGTGGTTCGTCACGACTCTTTGGCAATCCTTGGCTTGTAGATGCATCGTTCAGTCTTCCCCATCCTTACACGGCCTTCTTGTCCCGTCTCTCCACATCATCTTTCCTGTGTGAGTGTGTGAGTCTGTGCCCAAATTTTCTCTTTTTATAAGGACACCAGTCATATTGGACTGGGCACCCCTTTACAAAGGATCTCCTTTTAACCCGATTACCTCTGTGAAGGCTTTCCCAATCAGGTCACATTCAGAGATACTGGGGAGTAAGGAAGGCCAGAGTCATCGAGACAAAGAAGAGTCGTGGTTGTCGGGGGCTGGTGGGGGGGAATGGAAGTTAGTGTTTCATGGGAGCATAGTCTCAGTTTGAGAAGATGAAAAGGTATTGGAGACGGACGGTGGTGATGGTTGCCAACATTGTGAATGTACGTAATGGCACCTAGCCATATGCTTAAAAATAGTGAAAATGATCAATTTTAGGTTATGTATATAGTTTACTACAATTGTTTTTAATGTTCAATGATTCATTAGTTGAACGTAACCACAATTTTTTTAAAGTGGGGAAAAAAAAAAACCCACCCATACACGCGTTTAATGCCAAAGGCCCTCACTCCAGCCCCATGCATCTGGATCACCCAATGATCAGGGTGGAGGGAAAGGAACCAAACGAAGCTCCCTCTTCAGTTGGCCCCGCAGACCCAGGTCTTCCAAGAGCACTCGGGGTTCAGCCAAGCCCCAAACACGTTTGGCCCGCAGCACTTCATTCCGGCTGTAATGAAATTATGTGTGTGTGCTTACAGGGAAAGGGAGTGGGTATGGTTTTAATTTCTTTATGCTCAGCCCCTCAGAATGCAGTAGGGTAGTTGCTGTTTGATGTCAGGGGCGCTCTGCATGTCCTTCCCATGAGCCTTGGTTCTCGCGGGTAACAAGAAACCAAGGTTAGCTCAGACTAAATTGTCTTGAAAGTCTGAGCGGAGAAGGGGCTCCAAACACGGAACTTGCCAAGGCAACACATTCCCTCATCCAAGTGGGCATGAAATAAGGATCTGGTTCCTGGGACCCAGGGGCTTCCCACAGAATTCAGAAACTCAGATCTGTTCCACAAAATCTCAGGAGCATCGCAGTGGAGAGTAATTGAGGAAGAGAAGAATGGAGAGAAAAGACCTTTATAGGAAACCTACTAGGGGTGCCAGGGACTTTGGAGATAACCCTGCAATCAAAATCTGCCATTGTTCTGATGAGGAAACTAGGCTCAGAGAAGTCAGTAGAACAGATTAAGGTGTTAAGTGGAGCACCTTGGCGTGAATGCATAGTCTTTCCATCGGAACGCCTGTCACGTTTACTATGGATGAAAACCAAATCACCCCAAAACTCATGATGAAAAACAACCCGCATTTCATTGTGCTCACAGATCCTGTGAGTCAGAAATTTGGAAAAGTTATAGTGGGCATTATGAGCTGAATGGTGTCCCCCTGCAAAAAAAGAAAAAGATATGCTGTGGCCTTCCTTACTCCCCGGTATCTCCGAATGTGACCTGAAAGTCTTCACAGAGGTAATCGGGTTAAAAGGAGATCCTTTGTAAGGGGTGCCCAGTCCAATATGACTGGTGTCCTTATAAAAAGAGAAAATTTGGGCACAGACTCACACACTCACACAGGAAAGACGATGTGAAGAGACGGGACAAGAAGGCCGTGTAAGGATGGGGAAGACTGAACGATGCATCTACAAGCCAAGGATTGCCAAAGAGTCGTGATGAACCACCAGAAGCTAGGAAGGGGTAAGGAAGGATTCCTCCCCTCCAGGTCTCAGGGGGAGCACGGCCTTGCCAGCATCTTAATCTTGGACTTCTGACCTCCAGGACCAAGAGGCAATAAAATTCCACTGTTTCAAGAAGCCCTCGTTGTGGCACTTCGTTACGGGAACCCTAGGAATCTAACACACTGAACAGAACAGAGGTCAAGGGCAAAGCCAAGTATTAGGACACCAGGTCACCATATCCCCTCCAGTTCCACTCCGCATTAATCTGCTTTACATATGGGATTTCTGCACACGAGTTTATTTGAAGAGAGATTTCCGTAGTTATAAAAGCGCTTGCCTTTTATGAGCTGGGAGGTAGAAACCGAGGTCCAGAGAGAAGTCGGACCTGCCCAGGGTCGCCAGTGACTCAGCAAGTCTTAAGACAAGAAAGCAAGCTCTCAGGGCACCTGGGTGGCTCAGATGGTTGAGCGTCTGCCTTCGGCTCAGGTCATGATCCCAGGGTCCTGGGATCGAGCCCCGCATCGGGCTCCCTGCTCAGTGGGGAGCCTGCTTCTCCTTCTCCCACTCCCCCTGCTTGTGTTCCCTCTCGCTGTGTCTGTCTCTGTCAAATAAATAAAATCTTTAAAAAAAAAAAAAAACTTAAAAAAAAACAACTTGAATTTTAAAGGAAACTTTATGTTGCCACTTTAAATGGAAAAGTAGTGTCCCTTGCCGTAACTAGAAGGTTAACTATAAAATAGTTTCTGTTAAGAAATTCTGACCATTGGGCGCCTGGGTGGCTCAGATGGTTGAGCGTCTGCCTTCGGCTCAGGTCATGATCCCAGGGTCCTGGGATCGAGCCCCGCATCGGGCTCCCTGCTTGGCGGGGAGCCTGCTTCTCCCTCTCCCTCTACTGTTCCCCCTGTTTGTGCTCTCTTGCGCTCTCTGTCAAATAAATAAATAAAATCTTAAAAAAAAAAAAAAGAAAGAAAGAAAGCTCTCTAGCTGCCTTTCCTCTTTTCTTTCCAGCCACCACTCACTGAGGGGCCAAGGCCCCCCCAGCGCCGGGAGGCAAGCACAGGAAGTTCCCTGGGCTCTCAGTGGCAGTGCATGTCGCACGGCTCCCCTTCCAAGGCCGATTTTCCCCAGTCGGGCCCCCCTTGTCATCGCTGCTGGAGAATAAAAGACAGTGCCCTCATGGCATCCGGGGCGGGGGCTCCAAGGCCAGCCAGGCTCGAGGGCTGGGCCGGCCCCGCCCCCCGGCCGTGACCTGCCGGAATGCCCTTTCCAGAGGTGAGGGCGAGCGGAGTTGGCAGAGCAGGCCCGGGGTGCAGGGTCAGACCCTGATAGGCCGAGATCAAAGCAGCCCGCCAGCAGTGTGAGCTGAGAGGCCGCCAAGACAAGCGATGTGGGCACAGCTTTATCTCCACTCTGGCCGAGGGCTGGGGCCGGGAAAACACCACGGTTCCCGGAAACTATTTCTGGCCGGGCAGGAGGTTTGCTGCTGGTGCCCCGGCTCGCTCCAGGGCGGCTCGGGCTCTGTCCCCTGCCCGCGCAGGCTCCTTCCACGGCCTCATCGTTTGCGTTTTGTCCTGCTCCTTGTTCCAGAACATTCCATCGTCAGAGATCCGTGTGCGCACACACCACGGAGAGTGCCGCTGCTCTCCCCCAGACGCTTGCCTTCCTGCTCTGCACTGGTCCCTCTGTCCTTCTCGCCCCCTGCCAACAGGCCCTCAGCTGCCCCTGGTCACCCCAGCTCGGCCACCCTCCCAGACTCCCTCGTGCTCTCCTTCCGCCTTCCCTGACACGCACGTGCACTCAGGCTCACACGCACACACCCGCACACTCGCACACTCACACTGGCCCGGGGTATCATCTCCAAGCTCTCTTAAACAAGAATCCAGAGACAGCTGACAATTAAAACAATAACCGCCCCCCTTGCCTTCCTCTCAGGGGTGATGAGCCCCGGGACCATTTCCGCCAGCTGATGCCTGCACCTTTTTTTTGCAGGGTTGAAGGGGTGGGGGCGTGGGGGTTCCTTCGAGGTGCTGACCCCTTCCTTTGCAGCTGGAAGAAACCCAGCCCTCTTGCTCCAACTGTGGCCTCTGTCAGCTGGGCAGCCTGCAGCTGGCCGGTTTCAAACACATCGACGGTAGGACTTTTGGAAAAGGAAAGGGAGGGATCTGCCCTCTCCACAGATTAGCTGAAAGATTCCAGAACCTTCCACACACCAAAAGTCTGAATTTCCCTCTCTACCCTTGAACTCGCACTTGATCTCGTGTCCAGATTGGCCGCAGGGGAGAGGGAGGGGGACATCGATAGACCTGTCACTTTCTGCCTCCAGCACTTACAGAGGCACCTACAGTCTTGAGCATTTCATCCAAACAGCTGGGCTGGCAGGGACTGGGAAGGTGGGGCTGGTGGACTGGACCGGGCAGGAGAGGGAAGCCGGCTCTCAGGGAGCCACACCATTGCCCAGAAGCAAAGGGAAGGAAAAATCATCTATTAAGCCCCTGCTGGGGGCTGGGTGCCTACTTCCTCTCTGCCATTGGGAGAGGTCAGTAGCTCTTAGCATAATGCCTGGCACATAGTAACCACTCCATACCTTGCAACTATGTTTCTCTCTTTGAACCACCATGGTACAAAGTCTGCGGTGGATATCCCCATTTTGTAAACGAGGAAAATGAAGCTCAGAGGGGTCTGGTGACAGCCACCTGACCACAGCCCTTAGATGCCAGAGCCTCCCCACTCTTCCAGCCCGCCAGGTTGCAGCAAGGTGGCTGAGTAGGGAAAATTGTGTTGCATCCTTTTGCTTCTTCCACACAGAATAAGGCAAAATCTTGGTTTCAGAAAGGTGTTTTTTCTAGTTTCGCTCGGGCCTAAATCAAAATCTCTGAGTATTATGTTTGAGCAGGCGCCTACAGACCTTGCAACCCCATCGCTTGTGTTATAGATTAAAAGCAACTGCAGCAAGGCAAAGGACAGAGAGGCTGTGATTTATACGTCCCTGCGTCCCTGCGCCAATATTCCTTATCAGGGTGCAAGCTGCTCTGTGTTGCTTTGGGAAAACCAATGTCCTTTTGGGGACAGACACGGAGTGGAGCTGTCGATCAGCACGTCTCCACCAAAGGGCAGGCTTAGGGCCTGAGCTCCGCCCATCAGATACTCCCTCCCAGGAATCTGCATGGGAAGCAAGGCCTGAAGGTTTGCTGCTCATTCTGGTCTGCCCGAGTGCCTGTATTCCTACCACCCAGCTCCCCCGGCTCCCACTCCTGCTTTTTCAGAGACCTTGCTCTTGTATTCTGCAGGCTCCCTCGTATCCTTCCAGTACATTCCTTCCTTGCTTGAGTTTTTGAAAGTCACTTTCTGTCGCATGCAGTCAGAGAACTGCAAGCTTGACAGGTTAAAAATGAGCCAATCTATTGGCAATATCACACGACGTGTCCAGATCCCAATTCTAATTCATAGGAGGGTATCCCATACTAACCAGCAATTCTCCAGACACCAGCTGGGTGCCCTACAATTTAACTCAATTCAGACACCGTCTACCTGGAGGAGATAGCATCCGATCCCACAGGTGAAGGGCACAGAACCACAACACTGCCCCCCGCTACACACACACACTCGCATGCCTGCTGCAAGTCCAGCTTATTACCTGTGCTTCTGACTGACCAGCTACAAACTGGGGGTTCCAACGCCCCCCTCCAACTGAGGACGTCAACTGCCAAGTCCATGTCGTTACCTGTACTTCTGGTCTACCAGCTATAAACCAAAGGTTCCCATGACCCCTACCTCGGTTTCGATCAACTTGCTAGTGCGGCTCACAGAACTCAGGAAACCCATTTTCCCACTAGGTCACCAGTTTATTATAGAAGGAAAGAACTCAGGAACAGCCAGATGAACGAGATGCAGAGGGAGAGGTACAGGGAGAGGACGCAGAGCTTCTATGACACCTCGAAGGGCACCATTCTTCCCAGATCTTCACATGGTCACCAGCTTGGAAGCTCTCGGTACCCTGTCCTTTGGCGGGGGGGGGGGGGTTTGCGGAGGCTTCATTACATAGGCAGGACTGATTACGTCATTGGCCATTGGAGATTGTTCTTTGTCTCCAGACCCCTCCCCACCCCACCCCCCAGGTCATGGGGGTTAAGGGCTGAAAGTTCCAACCCTCTAATCCTAAACTTGACTCTCCTGGCCACCAGCCCCCATCCTTGGAGCTTCCAAAAGTCACCTCATTCACATTACAAAAGACACCTTTATCACTCTCATCAGTTAGGAAATTCCAAGGGTTTGGGGCACCTGGGTGGCTCAATCGGTTAAGGAGTTAAGCAGCTGCCTTAGGCTCAGGTCATGATCTTGCGGGTCCTGGGATCCAGCCCAGCATTGGGCTTCCTGCTCAGCAGCGAGTTTCCCCCCGCCCCGCTTGTGCTCGCTCTCGCTCTCTCGCTCTCTCAAATAAATAAAATAAAATCTTAAAAAAAAAAAAAGGAAATTCCAAGGGTTTTAGTAGCTCTGTGCCAGAAACAGGGACAAAGACCAAATAATTACAATCTCGCAGTCACCAACGGCTCACTTTGCCTCACGGGGTCCTCCTTCTCATGGGTGATAGGTAGGGGATTCTAGCCTCTCGCAGAGCTGGATCCATACACTCAATCCCTGACTCATTCAGTTGACTGTCTTCCATGCAGGCTTCTCCTTGTTTGTGGCCAAGACCTTCAGAAGCTTGAAGCTAATATCCTACGTTTAGCAACCCCAGCCAAAATGTGCTCCAGTTCCTTAACCAGCCCATTTAAGAATCTCAGAAATGAATCTCCTTGTTCTTGCTTCAGTCACACAGCTATCCAGGAACCAATCACTCTGGCCAGGAGTCAGAATGCTTGGATTGGTCAGGCTTTGGTCATGTGCCTACCCTTGGACCTTGGGGATGGGGGTCAGGCTTACCCTAATCATATGGACACAGAGCGGAGGAACAGTTTCCAGAGGAGAAATTGGGGTGAGTTACATATAAGGGGGACTGTAAGCATGGCCGAATTGCCCACTCTTTATGCCCCATGGACCCACAGGGTCACAAGAGCTGTTAAATGTACAGACCTGAGTCATACGGACCCATCTGGAACCTGCCCCCCACCCCTTTCCAGACCTTGGGCCAATGGTGATCTCACTGAATATCAGTTTTCTCATCTGCAAAAGTGGAGAGAAAACGAGTATCAGCCCAGATTTTAAAGATTAGAAAGAATGCGAATATAAAAGGACATCGGTCACATAGAAGGTGGTAAGTACAGTAGATATGGTTAAATCCACAGTTCTCGAGGCCCATAAATCTCCTAATTCCTGGCTTCCCCAGGGGGATCTCTTGTCTTTCACTGTCCTATTTCTTCCTCATTTATACATTGCTTTGCCTTTTTTTTATCTTGCATAGATTAAATGTCCAGCCCAAATGACAGCACACGCATAAAACAGAAGAGGAAAATTCTTTGATATCTAACTGTGAGCAACCAGAGGTTAGTGTAGTGGAAAATATGTAAAAGGCTTGAAGGAGGAAAGAGGATGTTAAAAATTGTAATTTTCCCAATCATATCGAGACATCGCTTTAGCCCTAATGACAGGATGCATAGGACATCTGTCAAAAACTACTCCATCTCCTAGCAAAAGCCAACTAAATTGAGTTTCTGCTCGGTGACAGCAGAGGCTGAGGCTGCTATTGGCCTTGTTCCAATGGGTTTTTTTTTTTGCCCTTTCTCTTTCTCTCCAAGGCTTTTTTTTTTTTTTTTTTTTTTTTGGTTACCATCTTTGTGGGATCTGCTCCTGTGTTCCGTTCCTGCTCTTCTTCCCACAAGAGTTGGCTAGGACGCCAGTCTGCACGTACCAGGAGAGTGCACAGGGAACCTGCTGGGGGGGCGGGGGGGCCATCCAGGCCCCAGAGTGCAGTAGGAAGTCTGGTGATCAGGCCCTGAGGGTCTGACCTGGATGCTGACTTCCCTAGCAGAGCCCAGGTCTACTGCCTTTTCAAGTGGCCGCTGCTGGAGGCCATGATTGGTTACGCAGGGGAAGGCTCTGATTCGGCATCCGAAGTGGTATGTGGTTAAACGGACACTGGCCAGTGGTGGGCAAAGGGCTGATGGTATCTCTGGCCAATGGGTGAGAGCAGAGCACAATTTCAGGGACTTCCTTGAACCTCCAAGGCCTAGCTTGGAAGTCCAATCTATGTCGATCTTCAGGGGTGAGCTGGTTCTTGGATCCCCACTAGTGGACGACTGGCATCATCCAGGGGTTCTAGGCTGAAGATATGGGTGGAACGCCACCATGCCTGGTCCCCGGTTCACCTTACCCACGTACCTCAAGGTGGGACTCTCCCTCAGCGACAGGGAACAGCAAAGCCTGGAGTCATACTTAACACACCGGAAGCTCATATCCTTGAATGGATGGGGGGGTTCAAGGGCGGAAAATCTGAAACCGAGTCAGAGGACTTAGATCGATTAGACCCAAGGAAGAAAGGGAGCTGGGGAAAATATTTTCCAAGGGAGTGACAGCATAAGATGAGCCTGGGGAGGGAGACATGGGTCAGATCTGGAAGGATCTGGACACTAGCCTGCGCACACAGGGGAGCCATTGCAGGGCTTAGAGACAGACAGAGTCAGATTTGCATTTCAGAAGAGCAGTCAGGCTGCGGGAGGAAGAAGGAGGGGGGGGAGGGGGCGGCAAGCAAGGAAACATCCGACCAATTAGAAGGCTCCTTGGAAATCCAGGTAAGAGAGGGAGGTAGCCTGAGCCAAGACTCTGTGAGAAGAATGGAGACAAGTCAACAGCCCCGAGAATGGTTCTAGAGATAGGATTAGAAAGGTAGGCAGTTTCACGCTGGGGAGACAAGAGCTGAGCACCTAAAAAGGCTCCTCCCTGGGAAAAGCTAGTCCAAAGGATCCCCCTCCCTTTAGCTCATCACAAGCTAGGGTCTGTTGTAATCTTTTTTTTTTTTTTCTTTTTAAGTTCTCACAGACCTTTTGCTGTCATTGCCCTGGATGCGGCTCTAGCTGATCGACTCTGAAATCCTGACTGACTGGGCGTGGTTGTATTATTTAGGGTCTTCATTAGAAGCAGGTGGAGGCTGGGTGCACTTAATACCTCTCATTGATGATCTACTTAGGAAGTGGGAAGAATGAAAGGGATGAGGTTTTGAAGGCTCTAGAAGAGTTAGCAACTCAGCATCCCGATCTAAGTAAGAAAGGAAATGATCTGGATGCCGCCCGTGGCCGTGGAGTCAGAAAGACCCAAGCTGCGACGGAGAGACATTGATCTACGTCGAGGAGAGAACAAATTACTTGCAGGATCCCAATACGTACAGTTGATATTGAAGAGCCCCTGAGTAGTCCTCTGCCTTCTAGCAAAAGGCACACATATTTGCCAATGTCCTCAGATCCCAGCTGACGGACAGTACAAGTTGCTAGGTTTGTTCCTGGAGGGGATCTCATCCAAATAGATTGTTCTAAGGCTGAGCAGGGCAGGAACTGAAAGCGTACCCTGATGGGTAAATTCATCACCCTGCAGTCAGTTAAGAACTCACCACTCAATCCGGATCACAAATGGAAACATTCCACAGGGACACTGACCATCTTCCCTGAGCAAGAGCGCTGCCCATCCCAGTTTGCCAGGGACTTCCTGTGCTAAAACAGGGAAAGTTCCAGGCAAGCCAGGATGAGTGGGTCCCCCCAGTCCCTGAGCCCCACTTTGAGCTCCAGTCACCATTTTGAATGGTATCCTTTTCAGTGGTGATTTCAGAAAATGTCATTGACCAATTTGGGCTCAACCTTGTTGGGAAGGAAAGGGAATCAATTTGTTCAATTACGTCTATTTGATCATCCATCTTTTCCAACAGAAAGGACATTGGTGTAGCTACAGGGGGGAGTACGGGCTCTGAAGCAGGTGCGGACGGTATAAATCCTTGCTCTCCTCTATAAAATGGGAACGTTCATAATTCATGCCTCATATATAAGAAACTGTATGGAAAGTGCTGAACACAGTGTCTGGCTTGTAGTAAGTATTCAAAACCATGAGCTGTTATTATTAGTATTTTCCATCTCACCCCATCCCAATCCCCAGTCCTCCAGATCGAAAACTACTTAGAGCTTTTAATCTCTCTCTGGACATTTCCCATTTGGCATAATGCTTTGAGGAGCTTCTGTTACTCATCCCCCTACAAGGTGCCTTAACTGATAGAGTCCATTTACAAAGTTCCTCTTTGCAAATTTGTAACCAGAGGATTTGGAAAACCTTTGACCAAGCGACTAACATGATTGAATAAGAAAGAAAAGCCTATCAATCATGTCTTTCCTTAAGAAGGAATGGGTTATCTCCAGGGGAAGGGAGTTTTCTAAGAACCAGAAGATGTTTGTTAACTGAGATAATGTATATAAAAAGCTTAAGCTGTGGTCAAAACAATGCTACCACCATATTATCTCTTGCCTAAACAATTGCAGTAGCCCTCCCAAATGGTCTACTGCTTCAGTCTTCTCGCCCTTGGGTCTGTTTTCCCACCCCCTCCCCCACCCTGCAGCTGGGGTTGTGGAGGGGGGATCATTTTATAAAGGTAAGACAGCCAAAAGCTAGAATCTGCCCTGGTGTCCATCAGCAGGATATTGTGGTATGTCCATACAAAAAAATACTATCCCTCAAAAAAAATAAATAAATAAATAACTGATACAAGTTATAGCATGTATAAATCTCAAATGCATTATGCGGAGTGAAGAAAGCCTTACACAAGACAACATACTGAACGATTCCATTTATATAAAATTCTGGAAGAGGCACCACTAACACATGGTGGGAAAAATCAGAACAGTGGTTGCCTGGGGGCAGGGCAAGGGGAGAATGTGAAGATAATGTTCTCTACCTTGATAGGGATTTGGATGACACAGGTATGTCAAAAATCCGTCAAAATTCCAAGAACGATACACTTAACGCTTTGTGCATTTCACTGTGTGTATATTTTCTCTTTAAAAAAAAAAAATCCGTAAACAAATATCAGGCTCCCGGTTAGTGATATGCATGCCAAAGCATTTGGGGGGATGAAGTAACCTGATCCTTGCAATTTACTTTGAAATGCAACAAAACAATGAGATGAGTTGATAGATGGGTAGAGGGACAAATAAATGAGCAGATGTGCAGTAAAGCAATTAGAACAAAGTGTTGAGCGTAGAATCCACTGGGTGGGTGTACGGATGTTCTATATACATTTTTTTCCCACCTTTTCTATATGCTTGAAATTTTTCATAACACAATTTAGGAGGGAAAGAAGGGTGGAAAAGGGAGATAGGTCACTCCTTTCTTTAAAAGCTTCCACTTTCATTCAGACGCCAAGCCAAGCTCTTACAAGGTCTATGGGAGCTGAGCCATCCCCACCGCCACCTCTCCAGCCTCATCTCCCACCACCTTTTGAATAAAGTCCTTTTCAGTGGCAATCGGCCCCTCTTGGCCACAGTACTTCAGCCACCAAAGCCTCCTTGCTCTTCCTCAAACATACCAACCGTGTTCTGGCCTCAGGCTTTGCACTCGCTGATCCCTCTGCCTGGAACACTGTTCCCCCAAATCTCCCAAGTTTGATTCCCAGACTTCTTCAGGTCTCTGCCCCAATGCCATCTCTTGACTACTCTATATAAAATAGCACCTCCAGCCTCCTGCTATCTCGAGCCCCTGGCTGGTTGTAGGTGGCCTGGTTTCTAGCACCCACTGATGGAATATCCATTTCTTTCTGGTCTATTCCTCCGCACAGCAATGTAAGCACTTTGCCTGGTTCCTCGTGGTATGTCAGCATCTAGAATGGTACCTGAAAGGAGACAGCACTCAATCGAGCACTTGGTAAGTGCCTGGCCCTGCGCTAAGCCATTTACGTCCATCGTCTGGTTGCATCCTCCCAAGAAGACTATTGCTATTTTTACGAATGAGAAAACTCATCGCCTAGGAAGATTAAGTGATTTATCCAGCTACACGAGAGCCCAACCCAGTTCTTTTGGTGCCAAAACTCGGAACATTTCCACCTCGCCAGAGGGCGGAGAGGGTCTAGAAGAGGGAGACAGATGGGCAAGAATGTGTCCGGCCATCACCAAGGCTGCCTTAACTGCAGACATAAAGACCCAAGGGCCAGCAGATCTGGAGACATCAGACTCTCCCCATCATAAAACTTCCAGTGACACCTGGTATCCCCTGTCCCCCATCTGGAAGGGTCAAATGGACTGACCAACGTGACTGGGCTTCCAGCTTGATTAGCACTTCTGTATCATGGTCTGTGTTTACCTAAGCCCCTCATCAAACATCTTTCTTGTGCATTTCCCCTTATACACAGGCTGTGTATCTAGTGACCTTAACACAGAGACCTCCTTAGTGAATAGATCACAGTTGTCCTCCGGGAACGTGAATGTCCAGTGTGCAATATTCTTGTAAGTGCTCACAAATGTTAGTTTTCTCCGTGAATAAGTCGTTCATAGCCAACAGTCAGGTTCAGTACATGGGGAAAAAATGTCAAAATGTTTGCAGTGATTCATAGATGACCAGTCAGGGAATGGGCATTCGAGGAGCAAGGGACATCTCGATTGTCACCACACGTATGTGTTGAGCACCTCCTATGTACATGGTATCAGGCAGGAGGGGACCAGGAGGAAGGTGGGGAGTGTGGTTAAGTTCCCTGCAGAGTTCAATCACCTACTGTGTGACCCTGGCCGAGTGATTTGAACACCCTGAAACTCACTTGTCTCATCTAAAAAGTAGAGATAATTACACCGTCCCGAAAATGTTATAATTGTGAGGAACGCAAGAGACCATCTATATAAAAGGACCTAACACAGTGACCAGGACACAAGAGCTCAGGAAAAAGATGTGAGTCACACGCCTGCATCCCTCTTCCCTGTGCCCCCACACTTCAAGGGGACCCTCAGACATGCCTGGGTAATTCCAGCTTCTAGGCAGACTGGGTTAAGTGCTCTGAGCAAGAAACCGACCACAAACTATTTAGTCCGATGTTTAGGGGATACTCATAAAGGAGGTATTTTTATCTCCCCATTATAGGTGGGAAAATCAAAGTTCAGAGAGAATAAGTAACCTGGCCAAGATAATACCATTTCCAAGTTTCAGAAGTCACCTAGTTCTTGTCTTGTTTGTCTCATAGTAGAGAGAGATGGAGTCCCACTGAGGAAATCCAGAAAGGCTACTTGGAGGAGATGGTCATCTTAAGAGTCTATCTTCACAGCATGAACATCTGTTTCCTCTCATACCAAACTTGGCATCCCACCAGGAATCTGCATCCTGGATTCCATAACCCACAGCTTCGTGATTTTCTTCCCAGGTTTGGCTTTAGCCAAAGTGGGCATCAATCAGCAAAGATGCCCTCTTCTAAACACAAATAAACCCTTCAGATTCATGAAGACGTCCATCCCCTTCCCAGAATGTCCCCACATCTAAAGAGATTTGAGAAAGAAAGACCCCCCCCTCAAAGACTCTTTGAGAAACCCCTCCCACTGACTGGTCATGTCAGACCTACTTTTTGTCACTTGGTGACAGAGTTAAAAAAAAGGGGGGGAGGGAGGAAGAATTCAGCAAATACTAGATCATCCTCAGGATGGTCGACCCACCATGCTATCATGAAAAATATGTGTGTTCTGGTTATTTACAATTACCTGTTTGTTTGGGAAAGATTTCTTCTCTTCCTTCCACGTCTCCTTGCTGTGTATACGGTGAAAAGGATGGGGCTGGGCGTGTAAGACTTTTTTTTCCCCCCTCGGCAGTGTTTATCCACCCAAGAAAGTATTTTAAGTACTTTGTTTCCATTATGCTATTCTGAGCCCATTACTTGGTGGGGTGATTAAAGATTGCTTTTGGCAAGAGAAGAGAAGACAAAGTGTTTGTTACTTCCATGACTGTTAGCCTTTTCCAGGCAGTCTTCAAAGGGAAAAACATAAACACATGGCATACAAAATACATATTGGCTTCGTAATGGGAGCCCTGGAGAATGTCTGGCCCTTCACCTTTGCCTGGAATCTGAGTGGCTGGGACAGAAGGCATGAGAATGACTCTTTCTAAGGCATTGTGGAGGCTCCCGGCCTCTGGGTTCTTTTCTCTTCCTCTTCGTCTATATGTTCATTGATCCTTTTGCTTGGCTGGGGTCTTCCTGCAAACTTCCCTACCCTTCCACCGGTATTTGGACATAGCCATGGACAAGACAGGTGAGCTGTCTCCTTGGGTCTAGTGCGGGGCTTGGGTCTAGTTCGATACTACAAGTGTGTTTCCGAGCCGCAGTGAGCTTCGCGGTGGAGTACAGGACGTGCCATGGGCCTGGGAATAGGAATCTGGATTTTTCTCGGGGTCAGGGAGAACGGGGAAGACTCGGGGAGGTGGAAAGGACTTCCCCAGGTGTGCAAATCTGAAAGATAAGCAGGCGCTGGGTAGGAAGGGGTCTTTTAAGCAAAAGATGCCAGGAGAGGAGAGAACAGGGTTTATTCAAAGAAGGGAAAGAGGGGGTGGTGGCTGGAACCCAGAGAACAAGGTCAAGAGTAGCTAGAGATGTAAACAGGTCAGGAAGGTCGGGACCTCCCACCGCCCCCTCCCCCCCCCCCCCGCCCAAGTATAACCACATAGTAGGTGTTATATACAGCTCAGTGGCAGTTAGGAGTGAAAGGTTGAAGTGTCACCACTTACAGGGACCAATCCCTGCCTTCTGAACAGCTGGGTGGCCCTTGGGCAAGACCTCTCACTGCTGTAGGCCTCCATTTCTTCATCTGTCAAATGGGTATCATTAGTCCTCCCTCACGGGGCCTGTGCTCCATAGCTGGAACTCAATAAACGTTAACTTCCTTCTTCCTTCCCAATTATCTTTAATGAGTTCGACTTCCCTTGTTTCACTTAGCATCTTGGCAGACTTGCACGAGGCCAAAAAATCCCATCACCCGTCTTTGATCCATTGCTCCTCTGAACGAATGCCCCAGACCTGTCAGTCCCCTTGGCCAGGGGTCCTCCCTGCTCTGCAAGGTTGCTGCAATCATTCATCCCCCCATCCCACTGGTTGGCTGGAGTCCCTTTGAAGTCAGCAGCTAGCTCTCCCTGGGATCTCGGGGACATTAGCATCTCCCTGGGCTATCTCCCAGACTATTGCGACAAGCAGATGTGATAAAGGGTGGGCGAGGTCTCCGAGGCTCGTAAAGAGCCCAGGATTCCTGTTCCCCTCCCTCGACTGGTGAGGAAACCTGCCTTGGTCTAGATAGGGCTACAAGTTGCCCAGATGCATTTTCCCTGAACTCATTTAACTCAACGGCCTCTCGGATTCAAAATGGCACCTGCAAGTTCAGGCATGTCCAGGGCACTTAAATTGTCTGGGAATCTCTCTCTTCTGGAGCCAAGTGGGCAGCTTCAGAAACTCCCAACTGCTCAGGCAGAGGGAAGGCACTGGCTGGGGCAGCCCCTGCTTAGCCTCGGCTCCTAGACCTCCTGAGTGCTTTTCGACACCCCTCTCCGTCTGTGCGTCCCCATAATTCTGTGAGAAAGGGAGTAACCTTCCCATATTTACAGATTTCATCAACTGAGAAGTTCAGTAATTTGCCCCAAGTCTCAGGAAGTGGAAGGGCAGGACTCTTGATTCTGAACACACCCGGACCTTGGCTCTTCCACTGGTGTAAGTCTCTTCCCTCCACTCCAAGAATGAGATTACCTGGCATCCGAGGAAGTATCATAGGGATGCTCGGGGCCCATGGGGGCCTCCAGGTTGGGGGTCTTTGCTGTGAATGTTGAATTTGGATTTTTGGAGACTCCCAGGCTATGGACAGTTAACCGTTATCTTCTAACTTCTAGTCCTCTTCTAATCCCGATCACCCTGCTAACCTCACCAGAGTTCTAGAAGGTATGATCACAATCGCAATCACCTTAATTGGCACCATTGATTAAGTTCTTGCTAAGCGCTAGACACCAAGCCAAGCAATATGGATTTCTTCATGTAATAAGTTCAAGGATGCTATAGGAGGGTCGTATTGTCATCCCCACTTCACAGAGCAGGAAACTGAGGCTCACAGAGGGAAGATCATCCCCCAAGATCACAAGCTAGCAAATGGCAGAGTCAAAGCTAAAATTCCGTCTGGCTGGCCCCAAGCTCTCAGCCATCCACGCACGGACTGGTTCTCTGTCTCCACACTTTGACAAAGGTCTTTGCTCAAAGAGACTGCACCAAAATCCAAATTTCCAGTAAATTCCTGCCCTGCCAAACCCTAAGGTCCAACCCGGGCTTGCACATCCCTCTCCACCTCCACTCCCAGGCCTCAGTGGTCCGCACCTGTGGAACAGGGACTAGGTGAGCTCCCAAATCCTGCTCCAATCCTGACAACTGCAACCCAACACAAAAACAACAGCCTCCTGCCCCGGGTCACGTCCCAGAGTCCTCTGTCCTCCTTAGGGCATTTCTCTCTTCATGTGGGAAACAGGTGAGGATTTCAACAAATTCACCCTATTTCTCTTGCTGACTTCCAAGGGGCAAGAGAAAATGACCAAAGTCACACCTGGGCCCCTTTTGGCCCCACACCAACACACCCCAGCACCCCCCTCAGGCCACTCCCATTCTGGGGGCCCTACCTTGGCCTTCTCTCAACTGGCATCAGAGTCTAGAGCCTGATGTGGGAATCAGAGTCATGCCCTCCAGGAACTTAGCCTCATCGTGACTGTGAGCTTTGAGAAGGAGTACGTCCAAGCCTTTAAGAGCCAGAGAGAGCTGGGTTCGAATCCCATACTGCCATGAACTAGGGGCGTTCCCCTTGTCCCCACAGGAGACACTTAGGGATTCGACACTTATGAAGGTCCTTGTGAGTAACAGGAGCTGTGCTACAGGGCACAGTGTTGAATAGAGAAGCAAGGCCCCTACCATCTGCCATCTTGGAGCTTTCTTTCTAGTCGGCAGAATGGGGAGAGTGGAAGTGAAGAATGAGCAAATACATAGGAGATTTCCAGAGGTACATAAAACAAGGTACCAAGCTGGGCCATGGTGGGGGGCCACCTCTTTGGATATTATGGCCAGCCAAGGTGTTCCTGAAAAGACATTTGCGGGAGGACGTGATCATGGGAATCACCACACGAAGGACTGGAAGAGCATCCAGGCAGAGGGAACAGCAAAGGAGCACCCTGTACTTCAAGGTCAGAAGAAAGGTCAGCACGGCTTGGAAAGGACTGAACCCAGGAGAGAAGAACTCAAGCCAAGGTGGGAGGATGGCTGGGGCCAGATCGCAGAGGGCAGGTGGGTCACAGGACACTTGGATGTTATTTTAGAGCCATGAAAACCCACTGGGGGACAAGAGCAAGTTGTTTTAAGAAAGCCACACTCTTCCAAAGTGGCCACACCATTCTGTGTGCCCACCAGCAGAGTCTGGGCATTCCAGCAGAGTCTGGGCATCCACATCCTTGTCCTCCCTTGGACTGTGACGCTTTTTGATTTTAGCCATTGACGTGGGTGGACAGGGGCGTCTCGTATGGTTTTCATTTTCTTCTACCCCATGACTATTGGTGTTGAGTGCTTTCTAAGGAACTTTTTGACTGCTCACATACCTTCTTCTGTGAAGTGTTTGTTAAAATCTTTTGCCCATTTTTAAGTGGGGTCATCTGCCTTCTTATTTGTGAGTTATAGGACTTCTTTCAGTATTCTGGATATATGTCCTTTGTCACATCAATGATTTACAGATATTTTCTCCCCTACTATGGCTTGCCTTCTCATTTTCTCAACAGGGTCTGTCTTTCTTCTTTTCTTTCTTTTTCTCTTTCTTTCTTTCCTTCTTTCTTCCTGAGGTCCTATTTTTAATTTTTTTTTTTTAAAGATTTTATTTATTTATTTGAGACAGAGAGAATGAGAGACAGAGAGCATGAGAGGGAGGAGGGTCAGAGGGAGAAGCAGACTCCCTGCCGAGCAGGGAGCCCGATGCGGGACTCGATCCCGGGACTCCAGGATCATGACCTGAGCTGAAGGCAGTCGCTTAACCAACTGAGCCACCCAGGTGCCCCCTATTTTTAATTTTTTGATGTTTTTGTTTTAATTCCAGTTAGTTACTATACAGTGTTATATTAGTTTCAGGTGTACAATATACTGATTCAACACTTCCATGCATCACCCTTCTCAACAGGGTCTTTCAAAGAGAGGACATATTAAAGTCTTAACAAAGTCCCATTTATCATTTATTTGTATTTTATGGTTTATATGCTTTCTGTGCCTTAAGAAATCTCTGCCTAGTCCAATGCCACGAAGATCTCCTAGGGTGCTTTCTTCTAGAAATGACGTAGTTACAGCCCTTAGGTTTACTTTTATCTTACATCGTCTACATTAGGTTAAAAAGTTACACATACACTTGCCATCTGTCTCAGCAATTCTGCTCTTAGATATCTACCCAAGGGGAAAAAAAAAATCGTATGTCCACAAAGTCTTATACTTGAATGTTCCTATCTGCATTATTCACAATAGGCAAAAACTGGGAATAACCTACATGACTCTCCACAGGTGAATGGATATACTGTTGTGCTCCCATATAATGAAATGCTGCTCATCAGTAGAAAGGAACCTGCCATTGATCCATGCAGCAACGTGGATGGATCTCAAAAACACGATGCTGAGCAAAAGAAGCCAGACATAAAGGAGCTCACACTGGAGGATGCCATTAATTGAAATTCTAGAAATGATCAAGAAAGCAAATCAGTGGTTTCCCAGGGCCAGACTGTACAGATAGGGGTGGGCAGGTGATGGGAAGGGCAGGAGGTCCTCACTCTGTAGTGAGGAATGTTCTATGTCTTGATCGTGTTGGTAGTTACACAGATGCATACATTTACCAAAACTCCTTGAACTGTACACTTGGAATGGCTGTATTTGATTTTATATAAATTGTACCTCAATAAAGTGGACTTTACAAAAATTTAAAAAGAGCCAAACAGAAGCCAGTGAAGAATATGTCCAGGATGGGGATAGGAAGGAGAGGCAGGCCACTGAGTCATCTAGATGGGAGATGAAGGTAGCTCGGTCCAAGGCAGAGGAAGCCGGTAGTCGTATTTGCTGTTGTGATTATTCTTATGTCATTGTTGTTGCTTTCCTGCCTTGTCCTTCCATGAGCCAGGGGCAGCCTCTCGTCTGTAGATGAGTGGACCATTTCCCCTCTCCACCACCTGCATTTTTCTCTGCTGGGTCATCCTTCAAGGTTATCGCAGGCTGGATATTGCTGACAGCTGACGCACACACTCAGGAAACCATGTCATGGTCAAGGTAACTCTAAGAACACCCGTGGTGCCACCCCCAGGCTCCCAGGCCCCTGCCCTCCTTTCCAAATGTCTTCTTAGAGTTCAGGTCCAATACGTTGACAGTAGCTGATGCTGAGAGTGAGACACCCCTCTTAGGGGACCACATTAGTGACCTTGGGCTTCTGTAGCAAGGTACCACAAACTGGGGGGCCCAAAATAGCAGAAATGTATTCTTGCACAGTCCTGGAGACAAGGAGTCAGAAATCAAGGTATTGACAGGGTTGGCTCCTTTTTGGAAGCTGTGAGGGAGACTCTGTTCCATGCCTCTTTCTTCTGGTGGTTGCCGGTGATCCTTGGCACCCCTTGGCTTTGTAGCTGCATCACTGTATCTCTGTTTCTGCTTCATCCACAGGGTGTCTATGGTCATTTCTCTCTTCTTATAAGGACACCAGTCATTGGATTAAGACCCACACCAATCCAGTATGACCTCACCTTAACTCCATTACATCTGCAAAGACCCTACTTCCAAATAAGGTCACACTCACAGGCTTAGCACTTTAACATCTTTTTGAGGGACACGATTCAACCTAGCACAGAGATCTTATTTTCCTCTAACATCAAATAACACATTTCGGAAGGAAGCT
The DNA here is from genome assembly GCF_054177405.1 of Leptonychotes weddellii. Taxonomy (NCBI): domain Eukaryota; kingdom Metazoa; phylum Chordata; class Mammalia; order Carnivora; family Phocidae; genus Leptonychotes; species Leptonychotes weddellii. The sequence goes on from NC_138381.1 coordinate 71,580,985, forward strand.
CTGAGGGGAAGAGGGTGGGATTGGGACCCTAGATTAAGAATCGTGGAGAAGCTGGGTTTAAATCTGGATTATGCCCCTAACTTGCTGTGCATTCCTCTCAATCCCTTACCTCTCTCTGGCCTGACTTCACCATGTCCATCCCTCACTGAATCATCAGACTCTTGGGAAGCAATGGATATGGTTAGCATTTCTCGAGCACTTACAGTGTACCATGCTAAGCACAGGACACATCTCATCTCATCAAAATCTCACAATGACTGTAGGGGCAGATGACTTCATACAAATGATAAAACGGAGGCCCGGAGACCTCGGTAACTGGAGTCCCCCATATCTAGTCAATCCCTGAATAACTTTCAACGGTCCACCCCACTCTGCTCATTTTCTACTACAAGCTGTCATCATTCCTTACTTGGATTCAGAAATGGCCTCCAGTCTCACCCTTACCCCAAATCTAGCTCTGAAGCCAGAAAGACATCTTTTTGCTAATGAAACTCCTTGCAGAAGACTCTTCAATGGCTCCCCATTACCCTCAGAAAAGAGCCTAAGTTCCCCCAACAAGGCCAACCAGGCCCTACATGATCTGAGCCCAGCCAAATTCCATCCTCATCTCTCCCTGCTCCCTTCCCAGGATGATATCTGCTCATCCTTCAGAATCCAGCTTGGATGCCACTTCCTCCAGGAAGTCTTCTTTGCCTGCCCCTTAGGTGTGAGTCAGGTCACCCGACTCAGTACTCTGAAAACACTCTATGTCATCATAGCACAGAGTGTTTTTGTTGCCTGTTAACCTGCCGGTCTCCCCCAGATGGCAGGGGATAGTCACAGGGCTTGGGTGGTTCATCTTGTCAAATATCAAACGCCACATTTGACATGTCAAATGTCAAAGGTCATATTTGTCAAAAACCACCAGTGCATGGAGGAAAGACAGAATTGGAAGTCACTGCTGGCTGACTCCAGGGTCTGTGTTCTCTCTACTATCCCACACAGATATTGGTGAAGGCACAAGAGTCTATTTGGATTAGCAGGCCCCGGAGAGGCTAGGCCCAAGTGTTCAAGGACCTGGGATGACAAGCATGCCTCCCCTTTCCCTGCCCACATCCATGGCAGACATTACTAATGGATCACAGCACTCCTTTCACTGATCTCAGGCTCAGGAGGGCCCCAGCCAGTCTCTACCAGTTGATCCAAAGCAGCATCTAACATGAAGTCTATTTGCCCATGTGATCTGTTACGCAACACCCCCATTTGGCAGGCAAGGAAAATAGGCTAGAAAGAGAACTGGCTTTTCTCATACAATACGCAAATCCATGTGGAGGCAGGGACAGGATCTCCCCTCTCCCAGCTCAGTGCTGTTCTCCTACCCCTCCCGGCCTCTGGAGATCAGCTCCTCATGCTGTGTCATCTACATACCCTCTGGACGTCTTGAGAAAAATGCATTCCTATGAAATTGGGGCTAGGTGTCTCACGGAAGGCTCTGAGGACAAGAATAATTGGGGATGGCCCAAGAGACTCTCCTTTTCTTCTCTTAAGTTGCCCAAAGGTAACTCTGGGGCTCTACCTCTTCCCTGCGTCTCTAACTGGCCACCTGCCTGTCACGTGCTCATCACCATCACAGGAATCCAGTGCAGGGCTACCTGGAGGCAACCCCCTAGGGATGAACAGAATTTCCAGACCGAGAAATGGAAGCCCTACCAGGACATGCAAAACACCATGGCCCTTTTTTTCAAAAAATAAATTTTTTACTTCAGAGAGGAAAGTTGCAAAGATGATAGAAGAATCCCCATATACCCTTCACCCAGTTTCCCCTAATGTTCTCATCCTGCGTATCCCCATCGCGACCACAGGACATGGCTCAAAGCCAAGAAATCAACGCTGGGATGTTATTATTAACTAAATTCCAGGTTTGATTCCGATTTCACCCATTTTTCTGTTCTGCCCAGAGCACTTTCCCTCTCTGATAAATACCTCCCCTGGATTTCTCCCTTTTTCCTGGTAGCTAATCCCCCCCTGTCACTCAGACACGGATGTTTGCCTGTTATTCTACTCTGCTCAGATTCACGGGGCAGATTCTAGTTGGGGGAGGGGGGAGCTTTGCCTAATGATTTCTAATATTGTAAACAACCCTTCTTCAACAAGTTCATTTTTCCTCTTTCCTTTTTTAAAGTCTAGTTCACATCATCAAAATGGCCACTGGCACTTCCTGGAATATTTGGCAGAGCATTTTACTGTATTTCTTAAAAAAAAAAAAAAGTTCTGGGTTTTTTTTTTTTCCCCAGCAGCCCCCCCACCCCAAACTTCGTTTGTTCTTTTTATGACTAAGGATATTTATCTCCTGCCTGCTTTAGAAGTTTATGGGCCGCTTTTCCTTTGAATTCCAGGCCAAGGTCAGTAGCCTTTGGGTTGTGATGTCACAGTGTGTTACCCTGGTTAAGACTATGACATCATCAGGCAAACCTGGGGGCCTGGTGGGGGTGGGGGGGGAGAAGGTCTTTGAAACAATCTCTTTCATCTGCAGCCCGTGAGGAAACTGCCACTGCTTTTGGAAAAAGTTTTGAGAAGTGAGAAGCTAAAGAGAAGAACTAATAAGATTTACTGCCCGCCCCCCCCAAACGCCACAGACCCCTAAAAGTCAGGCCACAATCAAAGGCTGCAGACTTCTAAAGGGAAGAAGCTGAAGGAACAATGCATTCCTAGAAACCAGAACACCATGTTTGCAAAAAGACCATCAGTAAAGCCACAAGAAGAAACACGCAATCCGGCCCGCACGCGCATGCGCTGACCCTAGCAACCGAACTGTCTCTAAATGGAATGTATTTCACGAGGTGTCCCTCGGTCTTTAATCTAATCTAATCTGTCTCTCCCTCAGCATAAAAGCAAAAGTAAAGAGGAATTACAAGCCAGGAATGTTTGGTTTTAAAAGGCTTTTTAATAAAAGGAGAAAAGAAAAAAAATACAAAAGCAGAGTGAACACTCAAGACAGTTTTTGTGCCATTAAAACAGCATCTTGAAAAATGTTAATCTTTTTTTTTTGTTTTTTTCCTAGGGTCAGGGGAAGGGGAAAAAAAGAATGTGTTTTTATTGTGAACATGTGTCAAGAGGACTCTGCCACATAAACTCGGTACCCACAATAAGTATATTTGCGTCGTAATGAACATGAGATCAGAGAGGCCTGCTCTGCCAAAAGGCCATTGTCCACGTGGGATATATGCTGTGGGTCAAGAATCCAGTCTTCCAAACGCGGTGTCCATGGCGCTCGCCGTCATGAAGTGTTTGTCAATCTAACGGCCTGGCCAGCGAGAGTGACTCCCAGACGGGATTATACCTAAAACACAGTTTCCAAATGTTCCTTCTTGGCAAATCTTTTAAGGAAACTCTATGCAGAAGGAATGTCAAGACATCTGTAATTAGATCTTAGAGGAAAGGATGGACGACTAGGGGCCAGGTTTTATTTTGTCTCTCAGAGACCCCATGTCATTGCTGGTCCTGGCTGTCGAGGGCCCTTCTCCATCACGTGGCTTTGGGTCATCCATCTCTGTGTCCCTTTTTCTGCCAGGGTCCCCAGGAACCCTCTGGTGGTGCCAGGTCCCCCGTGGAAAGTTTACTGCAGCAGCTGGGAAGGCAGGAACAGCAGCCTCCAAGCGGTCCCGGGCCAGGTCCATGCTTAGAGCTCAGTGAGATGCCGTTTCTGGAGCTTTCAGCTTTGTTACGGGCCTGGAGGTCTCATTAGAAAGCAGAACGGAGCGCGGTTTGTGGGCCCCGCGACTGTGTTTCGGAAGACCTCTGTGTTGCAAGGAAAACTGAAGCCGGAAGAAGAAGCGAAGCAGGTCCCTCCGAGACCATTCATTTAAACTTTTTGGAGGGGCCCCTGGGAGGGGCCTGCGTCGGGGGCTGCGTATCCCCATCGCGCTCTGATATCGGAAGTGGGTTTGGGTCTGTCTCCAGTTTGCTATATTGGTGTGGGCCTGCTCATGTATAAACATGCTTCCGCACACCTGTGGGTCTTTTGCATGTGTTTGCAAGCACATCATGCCTCTCTCTGCATGTGATGGGGGGGGGGCCGCCCTGAGCCTGTGGCTATGGGCTTTGCACACGCGTGGGGACATTTATAACTTGACCTACGTGCATGAAAGAGACACTGCTAAATATCCTGTATTCGTTATACATGACACTCTCTTTTTCAACCAACAGGCTATCTGCAGACCTCTCAGCTCTTTGTCACCCAAATACGATCTTAGGGTGTTTGCAAAGCAAAACACATCATAAATCTCAAGACGGGCTCGAACCTGGAGACTTTTAAAAAGCCAGAAAGCAGAAAGGGGGAGGGGAAGGGAGGCATTTTGAGGAAGTCTCTGCCCTGTAATGAAGCCCTTCCCCATGATTCTAACTTAGAAGCAATTTTCTCTTGGCACTAGGTGGGATGGAGCCCAGTGTTTGGGCTTTCTCCTCTCCCTCCATCCCTCCCCTTTGCCACACTGACAGTGAAGAACAGATGTGCCCCACTTTATAAATGCTGACCAGCTGGGGAGGTTACAGCAAGCGTCCACCCGGCTTTTCCCAAATGCTGATGCCCGAGGAGGCCTCTGGGAGGGAGACTGGGGGTCTCTCAGACATATCTTGTGGCCTGCTTGCTTCCAGAAACTTCCTTGGGGTTCCCTGAAAGGGGAGCACTAAAAGAAAAAAAATACATAATACCCAGAGCCTTTGCTTTGGGCACCCCCGTAGCTGTGCTGCTGTCCGTAAAGACCTAACACGCCAGACAGGTAATAATCCTGGGCTCTCTGGATTGAGACGGGGCTGGTGCGGGTGATAAGGATTCAGGACAGAGGGCTAAGGCTGAGCCTTGCCTTTAAACAAGTGTCAAGAGGCAAACTTGGATTGTTGCACGTGATGATTATTCCCCCCCACCCAGAAGATTAAAAGGGCCATTTGTTTTCCTAAACCTCAACCTGGCTTATGGGTCCATTTCGTGTATCAGTTTGTAGTGTGTTCCCCTCCGAAGGGCTGCCTGGAGAACACAAAGGCAGGAAACTCGATTCAACCCAGGCCTGGTGACGTCTCTGTTTGGGGGGTTGGGGTGTGTGTGTGTAGGGGCTGACAACGTGTTCCCCTCAATCAGATCACTGCTCAGTAGACTTATTATTCCTGCAGCTTTAGAAACAGCTGGAGGGAGTGCATAAGCATCGTTTAAACAAAGCCGCTCATAAACTGTCCACTCCAGGGCTTGGGACGGAGATCAAACCTGCACCACTGGGGATTTTTTTTTTTTTTTTTAAGACAGTCTTCTCTGATTCTCCAAATGTGTTCATTTAATATGTGTTTCCACCTCCCAACACACACACAGCTTTCAATACGGTGTCAAACACATACAGACAAGCACATACAGCATACATTTATCCAGCATCTAGATTTAAAAAAAAGAAAAGAAAAGCAATGTCCCGAAGGTCTCATCATGTGGCTTTCCAGTTCCTGTGTGTCCCCCTTCCCCAAAGGGCAGCTGTGATCCTGTTCGGCTCTACCTCTTTTGTACGTTACGTAAATGGAATCACATAGTATCACACATTAGTAGCTGGCTTCTTCTGTTCAAAAATAAGTGTGTGGGATTCTCCCATGTTGCTCTGTGCGTTGGTAGATCACTGGTCTTCAGCCGGGGTTGGGGGGGATTTCACGCTCCCAGGGGACTCTGGGCAATGTCTGGGGACATTTTTGGTTGTCACTCCCCAACTGGGATGCGTCTGGTGGGTCCAAGTCGGGGATGTGGCTCCACGCCCTTATAATGCACAGGATAGCCCTTCCTAGCAGGGAATCAAGTGGCCCAGGATGTCCATGGTGCTGAGGTGGGAAACCCTTGTTGGGATCAGTTGTTCTCATGGATATGCTTTGATTCCTCTGAAATACCATTTTTAGAGCTTCCTGGATACTCATGCAGGCACAGCCAAGTTAGCCTAAACCAAACTTCAAGTTCAAAGCTTTGATTCAGAGGCAAGTTTATTGACCTCTTGTTTTATCGCTGAGGTGAGGGCAGTAAGGGTAGTGCAGGGAGAGGGCGTGGAGACGAGGAGGAAGACGGAAGGGGTCAGAGAAGGGTGGTCCCCTCACTATTTCTTAATCTTGTCTGGTGACGAAGCCAACCCCAGAAGGCCCAAGCAAGCCACCCATGCTTCTTTGGCAAGCAGAGGAAGGAAATGACAGAGGAGGGGAAAAAAAAAAAAAACCCTCTCTTATGAACAGAGCCACACCGATGAGCACAGACATAAACAGACAACCACACAAGTCCAAACATATACCCCCCACAGCTCTGAACACACACACACACGCACACACACACTCACCGCCAGGCCCCCGCTTGGACAGAGGACAAAAGAAAGACCAATGTTATTCTTAAAGAGATTTCTGTCCAAGTCCGGCTACTTAAAGAAACAGTTAAGATGACTTCAATCATGAAAACCCAGCCAAAAGGCAGGGACCACATCTATCTTGGTCACCGCTATATCCATATAGTCCTTGGGCCTCAGCTAGGAGCTCAACCTCAGCCTGCCTGCTATTTTGAACCATATTCTTTATGGCAGGGGCTGTCCTGTGCATTGAGGGATGTGGGTCAGCATCTCTAGCCTCTACAAGCTAGATGCACCCCAGTGTTGTGACAACTGAAATCATCTCTAGACATTACCCAGCACCCCTCGGGGACGCTGCCTACAGTCAAGAACGCTGGTCCAGGGCCCCTGGGTAGCTCAGTTGGTTAAGTGACTGCCTTCGGCTCAGGTCATGATCCTGGAGTCCCGGGATCGAGTCCCGCATCGGGCTCCCTGCTCAGCAGGGAGTCTGCTTCTCCCTCTGACCCTCCTCCCTCTCATGCTCTCTGTCTCTCATTCGCTCTCTCAAATAAATAAATAAAATCTTTAAAAAAAAAAAAAAAAAAAGAACGCTGGTCCAGCCCAGCGCTGGGCTCACAGAAGTGGTCCCCCACTGAAATCCCGGTTGACTGAACGAGCGAGCCGCTCACATGCTTTCCCAAAAATCAGTGGACCCTCAGGGAGCCTCATCTGATTTCTCCTCTTTGGCATCTACCTAGACCAATAGATTAAAACACAGACAGAGCTGGCCCCGGGCTCTCTCCCTATACCGGGGACCCCGGTGTCCGAGGCCCGGGTCTGGGCGAGGTCACGAGGGGTTCTGGGGGGACGGGGGGGCCGACGCTGCCATCGTGACAGCCCTTAAAGAAGTGGCCCCCAGAGACACGCCTACGCCACATGTGTCCTGCTGCTTGATGGAGGGACATTAATGCACTTTTCCGGACCCTGATTGGCTTTTAATTGTGTTTGGAACATTGTGCTCCCCACACACCAGCTGACTTTACTGCCACGCTCAGAGCTGTGCTCACCTCTCCCCTTCTCTTTTCTCTGCAGGGTGGGGGTGGGGGTGGTCTGGACCAGAAAGTGCCTCTACAGAGTCTTCCACACCGCAAACGGGGGCTTCCTTTATGCCCTCCACCTCCCGGGGATGCGTGGATCCGTGGACAGGCCGGGAAGTGGGATTTCAGACCTACTTAGGCTGTTTGCACATGGAAGACAGGGCTTAAAGGTCCTACATGCATTCAGCAAACACTCTCTGAACGTCAGCGTGCCCAGGCACCGAGCCTGGAAAGATAGAAGACCCGCCCATTTGTTGCCTTCGAGCAGCCACAGAAGGAACCGGAGTGACAACTGCCACACTTAACTTGCCACCAGGCACTGTTTTGTTCCACTTTGCAAATATTCACTCAGTGAATCCTCAAAATAACCCTCCGAGGTGGATCCTTTTATGACGCTCAACTTACAAGCAAGGAAATTGAAGCTTACTTGGGTGGAGTGACCAGGCCAAGATGGTGCAGTTCTTAAGTGACAGAGGCGGGACTTGAACTGCAGGAGTGGCTAAGCCGTGCTTCTCGACCAGGGGCAGTCTGGGCCCCTGCAGGACACTGGGCAGTGTCTGGGGACATTGCTGCCTGTCACCACCTGGGGACGGGGAGCTAGGGGCATCACAACGTGGTCGTCATGAACCAAGATCCGGTTCCAAGCTGCAGAGCCACGGCCAACCTGACCACAGATGCTCCCCCACGGCTCCAGATATCACCCAGCTCGTGATCTGTGGGGCTGCAGGACAAAGAAGACCCTCCCAAGAAAAAATGGACTGTCGATCCAGTTCAAAAGTCAAAAGCAGGATCCTCAAGGAGGCAGGACCCTGATGCTACAGAGGGGTCTTCTCTTGGGAAAGGGACCCCAAGTCAAGATGTAGTAGCCACAGGCCACCAAAGAAATACCCCCTGGAAGAATCTAACTCGGGCCAATCTTGGCCAGCCCTGCATCTATCAGACCTGTGGAATAACCAGGCTTTAAGAAGATGTGCCTTTGCCTTCCCTCGATTGGGTTTCATGGGCAGCTTCCTGGAGGCTGGGAATTCTGCACTGTGGAGCCCAGCACCGAATCCATTGTCCCCGCGACAAAAGTACTTCCAATGACCCAGCATTTTACAGACTAGAAAGCACCTTGACAACAAGGGCAAGAGTTTGAGTGAAAAGCCCAGTCCGGCAGGGCAGAGTCTGAATGTGGCTCCCAAACCAAGAGCCCAGACCAAAATGGGAAGAGTTAAAGGCAGGGTTTGGAGACCCTAAGAAACAGATGAGACACAGGAAGTCAGAGCAAATGGGGTCAGGGAGTGGAGACAATGCCCTGAATCAGCTCTAGCTGTCGGTGAAAATGTTTTAGATGCTATGACTAAGCCATGGGTTAACTGATCCAAACACCCATTCCCAACGTCCTTCTCCCCGCCTGCCTCCTAAAAAGAGAGAAGATTCACTTTCCCAACCCCTTGGCAGCTAGAGTAAAGCCATACGGCACAGTCTGGGCCAATAAAATGTATGCAGAGGTCTGTTGGGAGGATTTGCGGGAGAGTTTTGATTTCTTATCAAAGAGAAAGCTCCAGAAGAAAGCCTTCTGGTGCCAGTCTTTTCTCCTTCCTGTCTTAATGCAGACGTGATGCCTGGAGCCAACGCAGCCATCTTTGAACATGAGGAAGCCAAGCACAAGAATAAAGTGTCAAAATGCTAAGGTGGGGTGACAACAAAGAAAGCTGGGATCCTGATGACCTCATAGGGCAGCTGGATCAGTATCACCGGCAGCCCACCTCTGACTACTCATTGTCTGAGGGAAAGGAACTCTTCGTTGTTTAAACTACCGTCGGTCGGGCTTGCTGCTCATACAGTTCTTAGCAGATTCGTTTCTGTCTTGCCCTACAGAGTCATTGACAGGAGTGGATCACCTTTGTCTGATGAGCCACGGGCAAGACACAAATCCCACCTGATAAAGTGTTGGCGATGCATCGACTGAGCTACAGGAGGAGGACTTTATGAACAATGGGAAACAACCTAACTGTCCAACTGCAGGGGATGTATTAGCTAAACCGTAGTGCATCCTGATAATGGAATTCCCAACTCTGCCCCCGAGAAATAATGATGTAGAGACAACTTCACTGACGTGGAGAAGCCCATGTTATGTCGTTAAGATTTTTTTTAAAGCAGGTTATCCAACAATGCGGAAAGAGATATCTAGCAAGACGTTCACTAGTAAGAAAATGGGGGTTGCAATTTGGGTTTTGTTGTTACTGTTCTTGTCGCTCATCATTTAAATATTTTACAATGAGTGTATATAATTTGTGCTAATGAAAACAGTCATATGCAACATGCAAGGCGATCTTATTTTCGTTTAAAATGCATTTGCTATACCCTGAAGACCGGAAAGATACACAGTAAAATATGAATAGTCAGCCCCACGTGGTGGGATTACAGGTGATTTTCATTTTCTTCTTTTTCCTTATCTGCCTTTTCTACGTTTTTTGATAATGAATATATATGACTTGTTTAATTTTTCAAGTTCTGTTTTTGAAGAGCTGCTCATCTCATTATGTTTGCCAAAGCCTCAAAACCTCCGCTGGGAAATATTTTAATCCAATCAAGATCTTCTTGTCCTGGCAGCAAACTCAGGGGCTGCGTGCTGTGATGTTAGGTATCTGGGAGGATGTGAAATTAGGAGACGGTTGAGTCCCCCATTTCTGGTCATTGTCAACTTTCCGAAGCTGGCAGCCTAAAGAACTCCCTAAACTTCTTAATCCAACCAGTTGGTGTTGCCTTTAAACCCCAAAGCAAAAGCGAGGGTGATAAGAGGGAAATCCCACCTTCTGATACCAGAGATAAGAAATTCTCCTTCCCTTCTCCTTGCAGATAAATCATGCTGACCCACCCTCCATGGAACCTCTTGGAAGAAGAGCCATAAAAATATGGCAGACCAAAGCATTTGCAGAAGGACGATGGAATGACGTAAGGACAGAAAAATATACGATCAATTTAGCAGAGGTGGCTGTCAGTTTGGGGGCCCTCCAGAGTTCAAGCATGCCCATAAAAGAACTCAACAACCCAATGACTCCCCTGGGAGAAAGAGATCTCCCTCCAAATCCAGCCTGTCACCTAACATCGGTGAGCAGAAATGCCCCAGGGAAGCAGCAATTGGTTTATCTGCGTCTGAAGGAGCCTGGGATGGAAGGAGAAAGGCCAGGAGTGGACAGAGGGGCCTTCTCCAATGATTTAGGACTCCGGATCTTCCAAAACAAAGTCTCTCTGGTGCCCCAGGGGTCCTGGAAAAGTCAGCCTAGAGAGGGACAACCATGGAAAACAAAACTCCCCGGGCTTGGGGTGGGGGCAGGGTGGGGGGGGGATGTCGGGGGGTCCAGTTGCTGCTGTCTAGTAGAACTAACACACAGGCCCCGAACATGCATGACCTCTGGTTCACATCAGCACTGCTGATCAAAAGGAAGCAACTCACCCCGCCCTGCCCAGGCCTCCCCATCCGGGGAGGATTCAAAGCTACTGGCTTCGTGGCTGGTGTGGCTTCCATTAACCCAGAGGTTGGCGCTGCGGACTTCTCGAAAAGTTGCATATCAAACGTAATGAATCACAAGAAACCAATAGCTCGGGCCAGCCCAGTGACCTTTAAAGCAAGATAATATTACTCAAAACGAACATAGTTGTGGGACCATGAAGACAAACAGTATTGGTTCAAGCGCCCTCCCATCCCAACTGCAGAAAACAGTCTACGCAATCTTGGGAGGTCAGCTCTCCTCACCCCTTCCCCTGCTTCCTCCAGCTTCGACCTGCCGGGCCAAGCACAGATCTTCCATTCTCTCCTAGAGAAACAGCAAGGATGATGCCACACTGGGCGTGGGGACCGCAACTGCTTAGGAGAACATCGTCCGTAATGAGTTCCTCATATGCCCAAGTATTTACAGCATCAAGACCAAGGAAATGTTCATCTTGGTTTCCTGCGCACTGCTACGGGGACAAATAACCATCCATACGCCCTTCCCCAGCACCCACCTTGGTTCTGAAATATAACAGACTGAGCTGATTTGGGGACCCCTTGCCTGCCCTGCACTGAGCAGCCGCTGGGGGACTCCAAAAGAGCGTGTGCGTGTGCGCATGCGCGTGCGGACACACAGGCACATGCATCCCCTTCGTTTTCTGTAATATTCGGCTTCTGCATTGTCCGAAGTTTTGCATGGAAATAGATACAGGGTATTTTGAGATCAAGATGGAATCCTCACTTCAAGAGATCAGATCGGTTTCAGGCAGTGCCTGGGTTCAGCGAGAGGCCAGTCTAGCCAGAAACGTAAACCAATTCCAGCCAGGGCTAGGTGAATACTCACCAGACAGACGTATTGGCCCCTCGTAGACTTGGCTCGAACGCACACACCGGGGCATGCACCTCGCACGCACACACACACACACAAACGCGTGTGCGTGTGTGCACGCTCACATGCATACACTCATTTTGTTCTTAGCTGTCATAAAACTTAAGACACTTATATGGGGGTGAAAGGTCAGAAGGGGGGGAGACATTATTTTCTGTTATTAATTACACCTTATCCATTCGACATGTGCTGCACTCATCTTAGATAAAGTTACAGTTCTATTTTATTAGGAAGCCTCCGGGATCGTGTAAAGGGGGATTTTGGATTGAGACAAAGGAAATCGCAGGAGGGGGAGGGGGCTCATTTGTTCTCCTGCTCAGAAGCCGAGCCAGTCTCCTTCTAGGGCCACTTCCAGGACTAAATCCGCACATTCTTGGAATAGCTCACTCTGCAAATGCTAAATGAACCTGGTCCCCAAATCAGCTCAGCCCTGAGCAGGGCTGTGGGTTTCCTGAAAGAAAGGGGAAGGAGGCGAAGGGGAGAGGGAGGGTGGGGTCAACATGCCTGCCAGGCTGCCCCTGGGTTCAAAGACAGAGGTGAGGCCAGCCAAAGTGGTGGTTGGGGGAAGGCGGGGGATACCTGAAAGTTCAAGTCCACATCTGGGTCACCCTTGCCTTCCCTGCAACTGAGCAGCTGCTGGGGGGAATCCTTCATTCGCGTGGGCACGGGGTGGGGATGCAGTGCTGGGTGGTTAGGCAGATGGAGAACCTCGGGGCCGGACAGGAGGACCCTTGAGCCCCTTCACCCTTGGCCCGAGTGCAAGAGAAAACTGAGTAATCCGCCAAGGGAAAGAAGGAAGCAGGACTCCATGGAAGGACAAAATGACAAGATAAGAAGGAGGCTGCCTCGCTCCCAGGATGAGATGAGGGGAAATGCAGGAAAAGACCCAGCAGGACAAAGCCTGGATTTAAATCTCGGCTCCAACTGTTTCCTGGGACAAGCCTCAGTTTCTCCTATGTGGAAACTAGGAGAGTCACATCAACAGTGGCCCAGACAACACCGTGGCCACTGAGGGCAGCGATTACGTGAAAACGGCTGGGACAGTCATCAGGAGAGCGCGTCCTTCTGTAACGCTGGAAGATAACATAATGGGAAGCGCACCAGAGCCATAAATCACGGCGCAGATATAATTTATTGATACTAATATGATCTGCCCTGTCCTTCCCCGGCCCCCCCGGGCTGCCCGCGGAGTCTGTGCTCTGTCATCGTGCACTTGAAGACAGGGTGTTGTGTCCCTTCTCTCTTCTCATTTCTAATCACAATGTTCTAATTCTCCAGCTGAGGTTGAATTCAATTCTCGGCCGGAGCTAGATGCCATATATTACCCCCTGTCCGGGACAGCAATCTGCTTTCTGTCTTCTAGACACCGTAGGGCCTCCATGGGCCCGGGGTTACGATGCACCAGGCGCTGGGCTCTCCGAGCTTTGGCACTGGGGATCACACTTAGGGCCCTCCGAGGTGTTCCTATCATCCCCATTTCACGTCCGAGAAGACTAGGTGTCAAGGACTCTGCAGCCTGATTTCATCCCAAGGGTGCCTCTCCACACTGGCATGTTCTGCCCCCCGAGCACTGAGCATCATTCCATGGGGTCTCCGGACAGCTCTGTCAGGCACCCCTCCGCAGGTGTTGCTGTAAGGTTCAAGAGCTGGGGGGCCCTGGAGGAGCATGTCCTGCCCTCTCGAGTTCAGTTAAGCACTGGCCAACCCTCTCAATGCTGATTTCAACCCACGCGAGAGGTAGAAGAGGAGAAGGAGGAGGGAGAGAGGGGGGAGGCGGCCGGCGGTTGCAGTATCTCTATCTGCCCATCAGAATGTTTCCTGGGGGTTTGGCCAGGAATTCAGGCCTGCAGGGCCCCGCCGGGAGTCCTGCCAATGAAGCCAGGACCCTGGTTCCCTTTGATCCTCTCCATGGACCAACCCTCCCCTGACGCAATCCAGCCCCCAGCCCGATGCCCCATTTGTGATAGCCTGGCAGTGTCCCTGAGGGTGCCGGGCCGGGCTCGCGGGGACTTTGAAGGCCTGGTGACGCTGGTAGGGAATTCTGTGTTCTGGGGGAGAAACAAAAGTCAGTATCCTTACGTCTCAAGCATGGGATCTGCCCACTCGCTCCCCATTTCTTGCTCTGGTCATCTTGCTCCCCCTGAGACCCTGTCTTTGTGTTTCGGTTTCTCTTTGCACACGTGGTATGGTGTGTCTGACCCTCGCGGGCTCCCGCCCTCTCTGTTTCTGACTCTTTCCCTCCTTTCCCTGTCCCTCCCTTTCTCCCCTGCTGTCCCTTCCGTGCTGTCCCAGACTCTTAACCTCTGGCTTCTTCCCCTCCTCTCTGTCCATCTCTCTGTAGCTCTCTGTCCCCCCTCTCTCTCTCTCTCTCTGCCTGACTCCCTGTTTCTCTCCTTCCTTCCTTTCTCTCTCCCCTTCTGTCTCTCTGGGGCTCCTCCCACCCCACCTCTGCCTCTCTTTCTGCCCCTATGGGCTGCCCAGCCACTTCTCTATCCCCCAGGGCACCAGGAGAGCCCAGTCCCTCCACAGATCAGCTCAGAAGGGGTGGCGGTAGCAGCCACGGATACGTGGCCTGGGGTAGTGACGTTGACCCCAACCCAGAGCCCACCCGAGGCACGCAGGTTTGGGTGACCTTGTCCAAAGCCTCAGCCACCTTCTCTCCATCACTAGGAACGTCTGGGCTCACAGAGGACCAAGGTCATTCCCAGTATCTGAACACACCGCTTGATGGGGATTCTGGGGAGGTTTGATACGTGGGCATGAGCAGCTTCCACTGTCCCTGAGAACCTTCCAGACGTGCTAATCAACTTCCAACTCACTATTCCAACATTGCTGGGGGCTGCCGAGCCCACGCTTGCAAACTGGCTCTAAATGATCCTGTTTCCACCGGTCATCACAGCCCAAAATGTTTCTTTGGCTAAACCTTGGAGCCCATCTACATTTTGAAACTTTATGAACCACACATATCCACACATATGGAGGACCCGGGTCTCCCCACCACACAGCGCCACCACCCCCATCACACACACATTTATCTATCTATTAAAAGTCTACCAAGAACCCATTGGGACATTCCCCTAACTTTTCTTTGAGTTATTTCTCAATAGGCCAGTGAATCTTATTTAGACTATTATTATAAACCAAAAAACTGAGATTCAAAGCAACGCAGTGACTTGTCCAAGGTCACACAGACAGTACCATGGGCGCCCTGCTGAGCATCCTTTTCACCTTTTAGGAAAGACAGAGTAGCAAAGTTGCCTGAATTTTGATATATTTTTTTTTTTTTTGTGATCAGATCCCCGTTTTCACTGATTTGCATTAAAACTGGGTTTTGTTTCCATGCCAAGCATAGTCAGTCATTCCTGCTTCCAGAACCCATACCAGCGCAGAAACTGAATTTCTCTTCTCTAGAAAATTGCTTTTTTTTTTTTTTTGGCTTGGAAGTACTGTTTTCTCCTCCATTTAGGGGCAGGAGGCATTCCGGATATTTAGCTTTTGGAAGGCAAATTTGGCATCCGGGATTGTTTTCTGCCTTGTTAAACTTTTCAGAAACTGTATCACTTTTAAACAGCCTAGGGGGCTCTCCCCCTGCCCCCCCAAGCCCCTCTCCAAAGGACCCTCTCTCTGAGTCCACACGTTCCCTCATCCCATCTGTCAGAGGCTGAAGCCAAAACACGTCCCAGGAAAAGCCAGAGAGGAAGAGGCGAGGCAGGGAGAGAGATGTCTAATCATCACAAAACCTTTGAAAAGTATCTTGAGCAAATCGAGTTTGTCTAAAACGCATCCAGCATTTAACATTTAATAGGAGCTCATCAACTTAATGCACCACATGCGCTGGGTAAATGGATCCTTCCCCTTTAAGGGCCTGTTGACGTTAGGTGAAGGAGAAAAACAGTTGTTATGATTCAGAATCTCAGGATGAACCCAATTAATCAATGCTGAGATGATTTGAATCATGTGGCAAATGCTTGGTCACCTCTCTGATATCCTATCCCCATCCCTCGGAAGACGCAGACATGATTGATGTCACCTGTGACCACCGCGTCTCCAGGCGAGACCCCCCCAAACCCCGCAGACAGAGAAACAAATTAGATCCAAAGGCCCGGGATCAGTTTCAGAGGGGACAGGCCCCCGGCGGGGGAGGGGGCGGTCTCAGGGGTGCCTGGCCTGGGCTGTCTGTCACAGGCCAGGCAGAAGAGAGAGGCCAGACCATATGGAGGCTGGGAGAGAAGGAGTGCCCAAGGATGGGGTGGCTAGGGCCTCCGCCTAAGCCTCAAGGCTCTCGGCTGGCGGGGCCCTGAGCACGAAGGCATCTTGGAGGGCTTTTTTTTTTTTTTTTTTTTTTAGTGTAAAAATAATTGCTCAAGCTTCCCCTGCCTCATAGGGTTACAGTCAGGCGTGTCTGCCCTGGACCTTGGCTGGGAGGAAATGGACTGGGGAGGGAGAGGGTGGGAGAGAGTGTTAATCAGAGTCATTTTGATTGCTTTCAATGTCCTGCCTGTTACACACACACATACATACACACACACACACACACACACACACACTGCCTTTTCTCTGGCAGCCTCTGTGGCTGCCCACCCTCATATCTACCTCCTGTCCCCCCAGCTCCATACCACCACGGTCACCAACACCTTTTTCTTTTTTTTTTTTTGAGAGAGAGAGAGAGCATGAGAGGGGGGAGGGTCAGAGGAGAAGCAGACCCCCCGCCGAGCAGGGAGCCCGATGCGGGACTCGATCCCGGGACTCCGGGATCATGACCTGAGCCGAAGGCAGTCGCTTAACCAACTGAGCCACCCAGGCGCCCTCCAACACCTTTTTCTATCAGCCTCCCCGCCGTCTTCCTCGTCCCGCACAAGAGAATGGAAGGTGGGGTAGGTGTCTCTCCTGCGTGCCCGTGATGTCTTGGCTTCCAAGAACAGACCCTCGGCATCCACCTGTCCACACACACCCTCGTACACACAGTTTTTACCCTATTCCCAATAGCTTCGGAACTTATCAACCACACAGTGGGTCCCCGCCTGCTGTCTCCTTCCTCCTTCCCCTATCTCCTTACACATTCTTTTGGTCTTTCCCTCTCTTTTGTGTCTTTTATCTCCCCTTTACTCTCCTGCCGCCCTTCTTTCATTCATTCATTCAACCCGCACTTCCAGAGTGCCATAGGCACCTCCTTCCAGGGCCTTCCAGGAAAGACCAGATAAGGTCCCCACACTCCGAGTTTCCGGGAAAGAGAAGCAGAATGAGAAAGCAAGCATTTCCCATTTCCTCACGTTTCTCACCCACATCCAAGTCTGCGATGCCGCTGAACTATCCTTGCCTTGCATCCTGTCTTGCAACCCCCTCCCGCAGAGCCTTTGCTGACACCAGGCTTCCACTGGGACCACGGACCAGAATCCTGGCTGCTAATCTACTTTTCCATCTCGCTGGGCCCTGGGATGCCTCCCCAAGATGTCTTCCCGAACCAGCCAGACATCCCCAGGCTCCTCCTGCTCCGAAGTCACTGGAAATACAAGACTGCCAGAACGGTGGGGACTTTGTGTCCGCTGTCTCCCCTGCCCCCAGCCCGGCGCCCAGCACACAGTAGGTGCTCTCAGCATCTGTGGGATAATCAAATGAAGAACGCTGCACTAACTGACCCTCATCACTCTACGGTGTGCTCATTTGAAAAGATAATAACACCTTGCCTCCTTCCAGAAAGGTTTTCAGATTGTTTACAATGCAGATTGTTGGGTCCCCAAGAGGCGGTTTCAGTAGGGCAGGGGCATGGCCCTGGAATCTGCATTTTAACAACACTCCCAGGAGGCTCTGATGCAGGCACTCCTCAGGCTCCTCTTTAAGAAGTTCTACCGTGGACAATGGGGAGCCATGGAAGGTGGCGGAGCAAGAGCATGACTTTATCAGTATGGGATTTAAATAGGGTTCTAGTCTGGAAGATGAAGTGGTAGAACTTGGGGGGGGGAGGGCAGGGGGAGTGGCGGGAGAGATGCACTGGGAGACAGCATGAGGGTAGAAGTTCCAGAACTCTCTTGTGAGCTTCGAGGCAGAATCTTCTCAGAAAGGGTTCTAGGGGACTTAGAGTGTGTTTATTTGGGATATTTCAGGGAGGTTTTTTGGGCTTCACCACTTCATGGGAGGAGGAGCCCACATTAAGAACATTAAGAAATTGGCAGATCACAAGGTTGGAATGTGCGTGGGGAAGGAAAGAAAGGAAAGGTATCCCCCCTTTCCTTCTTTTATTCCCTCCCCTCTCCACTTCCGAAAGCCCCTTAGCGGGCCCCCAAACCTCTAATTCCAGCGGCACTCCCCAACCAACCTGCAGGGTCTGGAGGGACCAGACTCCCGGCTTCTACCCTCCCAGGGTGCTCGCAACAGCATCTGGCCACGGACCCTGGGCTCTGGCCGGCAGCATCTGTTTGCAATGTTTGACTCAGTAGTTTTATTTCTGCTCAGCGGTATAATATAAACTATCTTGTTACACGGCAGGCAGGCTGGGCACAGAGCCGGGCCGCTCTGCAATCCTGCAGCAGGACCAAAGCAGAGCTTAAATGAGCTGGTGGGCTCGGGCAAGGCCCTTTCTGCAGTCAGGAAATGGCTGCTTTTCTGGAAAGTTCTACGCTGACCACACCCCCCATGCGTGTGCACACAGGCGTGTGTATGCGCACGCACACACACAGACAAACACGTCCCACATCCCATGTCTTGTCCCTTTCTGGAGGCTGTACAGATAGATGAGAACTATTTGCTACAAGGCTGGATGTTGGATAAAAGCTCAACTTCTGGAGTCGGTCTGCCTGGGTGTCAATTCTTGTCATACGATTTTGGGCCAATGCCTTCACCTCCCCCGGTCTCAGTTTCTTCATCTGTACAAGGGGATCCACAGTCCTTTCCCGCCCCCATGTTCCAGGGCTGTTCTGAGCCTTCCATGAGGCGACCTCTGCAAAGTGCTTAGTGCAGCACCCTGTGTGTGGTGCGCACTCCATAAACACTAGCTGTTATTACAATCATTGGGATGTTTGAAGCAAAATGAAAAGAACGACCAGCTAGTATTAGGGGCGGCAACTGGGATCGTCATTACGCTCAGCCCAGATTGAAGGAAATGTGCATCCTCCCCAGATGCAGGGGCAAACACGAAAGGAAACTGAACCTCTCTCCCCGCTCCTCACAGATCCCGTTTGCAGTAGACGATGGGGTCCCCCAACTTGGGGTAGAAGATAGGCCGGCCCCTATGTCTGACTTCCCAAAGAAGCAGATATGGGGGAGACATTCTGAGACTTGATGGGCGGTCAGGACCCCTGGCCTTCTGATTTCTCATATCAGTGGTTGAGGTTGAAGGGCAGAGTCTAAACTCTGAGACCTGACTTGGGCCAAGCTCACCTGCACTAAGATGGGTGCTCTTGGCTCTGACCACGGCGAGGTGCTGGACATCTCTACCACGCCACAGACGCTGAATTTAGACATTCCCAAGGTCAGAGGGGCAGTCCCTGTGCCCTGGACCCTGAGGGACAGTTCCAGCGCCCCTTCCCCAGCATCCTCCCTCTGGTTCACCCTGTCTGCAGGGCTCCCTGGCAGCCCCGCCTCTAGGGGGCGCCCGAGAGAGGCACCTTCACTTTTTTTCTTTCCATATTGAATACCCAGCCCAGCAGTCCGAGTATGGTAGGTGCTCAACAAATGTTGAATGCGTGTGTAACCACACGTGTGTGCTACGGTGAGTGAAGCATGTATGTGTGTCTGGTGGGCTTGCATGAGGGTGTGTGTGCACAAGTGTGGGGAGGTTGTGTGACTCTGTGCACACACACATATGTGCACACCGTGCACATCTCTGCAGCTGGACGGGGATGCTCTGAGTGCCCAATGCGTGGCTAGTGGGAGCTCTGCCCAGCTGCAGACAGCCTGGCCCATGCACACCCAGGGGACACCCAGGGCGGACAGAGTGAAATTTGAAAATTGAAGACGGGGCGTGCTGGCATTGGGAGGTCATTAAAAACCACTTATAAAAACCCCTTTATCTGGAAAGGAGACCAGGCCCACTACAAATTGTAGCCAAAAACCCTTACCCTGGGGGTTGGGGGCCAGAGGTCTCCCGACCCAGGACCAATTGGGCTGGGACAGTCAGGGACCCACGTGGCAGATAACCTCAGATCCCAGCCCTGAAGTGAATTTACATCAATTTGGTTTTCTGTCCACTGTCCCATCATCTGGTTCTCTGTGTTAAGCACTCTTGCTCCTTTCCTCTCTGTGTCCCTCCCTCTCTGTCCGTCTCTCTCCTGCTGCCTTCTCTGTCTCTCTGGGTCTGCCTATCTCCCTGTCTCTCCTTCTCTGTGGCCTTCTGTCTCTACTTTCTATCTCCCCATGTCTCCCCGTGTGCCTCCTTCGCCTTCTGTCTCTCTGTTTCTCCCTCCAACTGCCCACCTCCAAACCTGCCTCCATCTCTCCTTTCTGTGTGTTTTTCTCTCTCTCCATCTTGCACTGTCTATCCCCGACCTCTGTCTGGGTCTCCTCTGTGTGCCTTGGTCTCCGGGGATCTCCCTCCCCACCCGCTGTGTGTCCTGGCAGCCCGCCCCAACCTCGGGGCCTGGGGATCGTCACTCAGCAGCCCTGCCTGATCCAGCGCTGGCCCCTTTGTTCACAGCTCCCTCCCCTGCACTGCCCACCCTCCAGGCCTTTCTTTCTCTTCCTCCTTCCCAGGCCCAAAAGCTAGGCAAGGCTCTCCAGCCCAGAATGTGAAAAAATGTGCACCCGCCTCGGGTGTGTGGGCACAGGGCGGCTGAGGATGAGCATCAGAGCTGGACCACCCCCACGCAACCCCTGGGACCATTAGGGAGACACCCCCCACCACCATTTCCACCACCCCACAATCCCTGGCCCCGCTGCTCAAAGTTCTGCTGGGCAGCCCGCAGTGTGGGTGAGGTCAAGTTCAAGGCCATGGGAGGCCTGACCCAAGTGGCCTTGGCCAAGTGAGTGCCCCTCTCTGGCTCTGTAAAATAATGCTCAGGGCCCCATCCAGCTGTAAGTGAAGGGACAATGGTTTATCCATGCTGTCTGCCCCCTACCTCCAGCCAGTGCCCAGCCCCCAGGGTAGGTGATGCACTGACTGAAATCCACAGTAGGTCTCCCAAGAGGCTCTTCCCCACTAGGCCTTCAGGCCGCCTCCATCTGCTGCCTTGGGCACCAGCCCCCTTTACCCATCCTTTACCCACCCTCTCCCCTTTCCTGGAGCAGATAAGGAAAACCTGAAATTTCTATAGTGAAAAGTTCTGGTCCCCCCTGCGGAGTCACTAGGAATAGAAATATCTCAATAAATCAGCCCCAAAACATTCATCAGCACATTTCTGGAGCACAGATGATACCAGTCATTGCAGCAACAATCTGCTTCCTGGGACTCTGGCCTTGGGCATCTGTGATCACGTCAAGGATGGTCCAGCTCTGGGCCAGACTTAGGTCAGGGAGATGCAGTGTTGTAACGTGCTTATATAGTAGGGGCTAGAAAAGGCGTAGTCCTTAAATTGCAGCAGTAATAATAACAATGAAGAAGAAGGAGGAGGAGGAGGATGGGTTGAGTAGGGGTGCACCATGTCTATATGGGTCTCAAATCAGTACTCACATAGGCTGCTCTGGTGAATATTTATGCAGGCATTAGCAGGCAATCTCCCAGGCCAAGCCTAATTCCTCCAGCCAAGCCCCTCACCCTTCACCCTCCAGCCCCCTACCTGGGGCTCAATGGCCCTGTGAAAAGGAGGCCTCAGAAGAATCCCAGTGGGCTGGTATCAAGAGGGCTTTGGGGCTCCCGCTAAAGAAAGAGCATCTCTTCAGCAATCCAGTGAGCCTCCCACTACCACTCACCCTCCAGAAGTCTCAGGACCTTGATTTCATAGACCCTCGGGTTTGGGGACTGGTCCTGCTTGGCCCTGAATCTGCTTTTTGGCCTATGGCCTCATGAGCTTCTCAGAACATTAGGGTCACCAAGGGTCTTAGTAATTAAATACTCTAACCCCCCGTACCACCATGATTTTGCAGTTGGAGAAACTGAGGCCCAGAGAGGTGACTGACTGGTACAAAGTCACACACTAACTTGAGTACAGAAGGAAAACCAAGGTCTGGCTCAGGCCCCTCCCTTGCTTCCTTCCTTGGAGCTGCAGCAAAGACCCTGGCCCAGCAGGGAGATGGTGAGGGACAGACCATTTGGGCTCTACTTTTGTTTCCCCTCCTGACTTGATGTGGGATTTCAAGCCATGCTTGAAATCCTCAGCCGCCCTGTGCCCACACAGCCGAGGCGGCCTCAGTCTCCCCACTTGGAGGGTAGCCAGAATGACTGTCCCGAGATCCACTCACTCCATTTTGCAGCCGGTGTCAGAGGCAATCAGAAGTGACTGCCATTAAATGTGCCAAACTTACAGGAAGTGAGCTCCCACTGAGAGCCTCCTCCCTACTACAGTTCTGGACCCACGACTTTACTGGCTCTGTGACCCTGAACACATGACTTAACCTCTCTGTGTTCTTTAAAGGGACTGACTGAATGTCCCCACCTACAGGGCTATTAACATACAAAAAGAACCTTGCATCAGGCATAGCATAGTAGTTGTTCAATAAATGATGGTGACTATTATTATTTTTATTCTTACTCGCAATACTTGATCTGTTTCTCCCATCTGCAATTTCAAGACCTCCCTCCCAGATCTGCCCCCAGTTCGCTCCACAACCAGCTCAGCCCTTGGACTAAGAGGAGGTAGGGTCCATCGTCCATCGGGAGATGGAAGGTGGACAGCCCTTAGCTTGCAGACTGGTACCCCTGGCTAGCTGCCCAGAGTCAAGGCTATGCACCCCAGGGGTGGCTGCCTTTGAAGCCACAGACTTACTTAACTCCTTGCACCACCCCCCAGCTTCCTGTTTGTCCCCAGAGTGACCTTGGGGAAGAAAACACAGCCCAGGGTTAATAAGCCTGGGATTTCTTTCACATGACTCAGGATGACGGTGGGAAAAGCTCTCCAAGGGCATGAATAGTGGTGGTTAGGAGTGCCTGCGCCTGAGTTCAAACCCTGACTCCAGGAGCACCAGGGCGGCTCAGTCCGTTAAGCGTGGACTCTTGATCTCCGCTCGGGTCTCCATCTCAGGGTTGTGAGTTCAATCCCCGTGTCGGGCTCCATGCTGGGCGTGGAGCCTACTTAAAAAAATAAAATAATAAAAATCCTGACTCCAGCTCTTCCTTGCTGTGTGACTTTGGGCAGGAGACAACTTCTCTGTGCCTCCATTTTCCTATCTGCCATGTGGAAAGTACATAATCATAAAGGCATTATGAAAAACATTTGTGAAAGATGCATGAGTAGAAGAAGGCTTAGAACAGTGGCTGACACATAATAGCTGCTTATCAAAGGGCCATTGTTATACGTATTTAATAATGTTATATTAAGTCATCACTAATAATTATTGCTTTTTAAAAAAAAGGTTTGCTCAAAATTGGAATTGAATTCCAACAGGGTAGCTGAGAAACTGACCTCGTGGCTCAGCCTCAGTTTCCCTCATTTGAAAAATGGCCATAACTCCTCCTAGCTGGGAAACTGGCTGAAAACTGAATGAGGAATTCCATGGAAAGAGCAGTACTGGACACTTACGAAGCTCACTTCAGCTGAGCCCCAATCCTTTCGCGTCTCCACTACCTTCCTCGGGAGACTTTCAACACGGATTAGGGAGTGCGCACACGCACGCGCCCTTCCCCCAATTCGCCCTCCAAAAGGGTCTGAAGGCGCCTGATGAAAAGCTCCGATCCGCCGGAACAGCCTCCGCCTCCCCTCGCGGGTGTAGACCGAGATTCGCGGGGACAGGAGGGAGGAAGAATGTTTGCGCAGCCTTCAAACAACTTGGCAGGCCACAAGAGGGAAACGGCCGCTCCGGGGAGAGTTCAAATTGAAATTACACGGAGTGGAAAACGTGCAGATCAGCTCTGAAGCTCATAAAAAAAAAAAAAAAAAAAAAGCGAGGTGACTGAGAAGAACAAACACGCCTCCAGAAGGAAAATGGAAAAGTTCATAAAACGCGCTCTTCAAAGCCTGGCCGGGTGCGGGGGAGGGGCCGGGCAGTGGCCTCGGGACAAGGCCGTGGCCCCCTGGGCTGTTCCCATCCCCGGTCTGAAAGGGAGAAACTGGCCCGGCCTCCCATCTCCTCCGCCCCCCCTCCGATGTGCTCCCACGCGGGGAACCGGAGGGGTGTGGAGAATGGTGCGAGCTCCAACAGAAGCAGGGCCTGGGGTCTGGGGGGACCCCACCCAGCTGAATGTCCCAGGCGGGGAGCTAGTGAAAGCTGAGTCCTGAAAAGTAGGCAGGGGCTAGATCACTCGCTCCTAGGAGCCTGCGCTGGAGGTCGGGCATGGTTTGCGTTTTACTCAAAGAACACTTGGAAAGCCTGTGGAACCTCCCAGAGGGGTATCAAGCTCTCCTGCCGCCCATGCTCCCGACATCAGATTGCTTCCACTTGCGAGAAGGCCGCGGTTGCCCCAGCCGCATGCGGTGCGCCGTGAGCTCTGCGCTCCGGTGCTCCACACGCCCTGCGCCCGGCGAGGTCCGCGCGGACCAGCTCTGCTCCCCGGTGAGCCCCCAAGTTCAGCCCCTGCGCGGTTCATTAGCGTTACAGACACTCGATCACGGCCGGACGCTTTGCAGAAAAGCCCGGGCGTGAACCTCACGCCCCGCTCGCACTACCCCATGTCACCCCAAGTGGAGTAGTCTCATAAAAGATGCGCGGCGCCAGCTCCCGCATCCCCAGGAGTCGCGAGCCGACGTGCGCCCCCGCCTACTTCTCTCGCTCCGGCTTCGTCGTCCGCGCGCCGGAGGAACTTTCTGCGGGCTACTGACCTGAGCAGCGCTGGAAATTGGTCCCGAGGCGGGACTCTGTAGCTTCCACGGAGCTTCTGCCAACCTCCAGCCTCATTCGAGCAGCAGTGATCCCGCCAGGTCGGGGAAATTGAGGTTCGCAAAAGTTAGGGTGCCCCCAAAGCCGGCCGCCTGGAAGAGACGACGTTGGCCAGAACTCAGGGTTTCCGGGTTTCGGATCGGAGTGGGCACGTCCTGAGGCGCCTCTCTGACCTCCTCGAATTGGGTCGTGCCCAGTCGTCCATCCTGCAGAGAAATGCGGCCTCTGACCCAGGAGGCTCTATGGCGAGAGGGCTGCTGATTCCCCTCATCCTCATCCTCACCCGGCTGGGGCCAATTTCTCCCACCCACACTCCACTCCCTCCCCTCCCCCTCCATTCCTTCCAACCCCCACTGAGCTGCTTAGAATTTCTTGCCCCAAACCTCGAAACTAACAAGGAAAGTCAAACCTCACTCCAGAGCCTGCGCCTATATCCATAGCATCACAGGTTCTGAACCTTAGCGAGCATTACAGTCACCTGGAGGGCCTGCTAGACCCAGATTGCCGGGCCC
Source organism: Leptonychotes weddellii (assembly GCF_054177405.1). NCBI lineage: Eukaryota > Metazoa > Chordata > Mammalia > Carnivora > Phocidae > Leptonychotes > Leptonychotes weddellii. The sequence goes on from NC_138381.1 coordinate 71,606,169, forward strand.
CACCCCCAAAGCTCCGGATTCAGGAGGTCTGCGGTGCGGCCGGAGAATTTGCATTTCTAACAGGTTCCCGGGGCGGGCGATGCTGGTGCTGCTGAGCCCGGAATACGCTGTGAGAACCAGCTCTCTACCTGCGGGGTTGATGCTCAGCTCCTCCGTTCCTAATGTCTGCGTAGTTTGCCTACGCCCAGACTAAAAGTCCCCTCCATGTGAGGACGCCAGGCTTCTCTGTGTATCCCCAGTTCCTACCGCAAGGCTCTGCAGGCAGTATGTGCCTCCTGAATACTTGGGCTTAATCATGAATGCTACATAATGTCACCCATTACAGATGCTGAGTGTGTGCCTGGCACTCTTCTGGGCGCATTAGAAGTAGCAGTTTAATACCACCCACCGACAAATGCCAAAACAGAGCCTCAGAATGGGGATGCCAGGCACCGAGAAAGTGAGAAAGCCTCGGTGTGGAAGCAAGGTGTTGCCCAGTGCTTAGCAACCAATGTCTTCTCCACTAACCTGGGGCTAAGCCTCTTTTTTTTTTTTTTTAAAGATTTCATTTATTTATTTGAGAGAGAGAGAGAGAGCACATGAGGGGGGGGGAGGGTCAGAGGGAGAAGCAGACTCCCTGCTGAGCAGGGAGCCCGATGCGGGACTCGATCCCGGGACTCGCTCCCGGGACTCCAGGATCATGACCTGAGCCGAAGGCAGTCGCTTAACCAACTGAGCCACCCAGGCGCCCCTGGGGCTAAGCCTCTTAAAGGGACAGTCTGGGAAGGCTGGGCTCTCTAGGCAGGCAAGAGTAGAAAAGGGAAGACCTGAACCGAGGTTCCCTACACCCTAGAATATGTGCCCCTAGCACCCACCTTGCACCTGCTTGGGCCAGCCCATCTGTGCATCCAGAGGCTGGAAGGGACCCAGCACGCCCAGAGCCACACCTTCTGTGCCAGAGTTGCCCATAACCTCTGGTATCTGAGGTTACCAGATAACCAGCCGCATGCGCTGGTTATCTACCAAGTGCTTAGGGCGTTCAGATACCAGAGGATTCCACGGTTTAGGTTAAGACGCATACCTATCCAGTCAGCGGGGGTGCGGTGGAGGATCTTCCAGGTGAGGCATAGCGTCACCTGGAAACCATCATCCAGGTAACACAGGGTGAGGAGAAGAGGGTCCCCTGGAGAGCTGAGGGCACCCCCCTCTTACAACCTCCAGGTGGGGCCCCCCTCCCCCTCTAGTGGTGGGGCCAAGCTTCTGTGTTCAAACTGTATTGCGTCCCTGAGTTCTGCACACAGCTCAGCGTTCCTGGGCCACATCGTAAAAAAAATTTACAAGACTATGTTAAACTGGCAGTAAAAACAATTAACTTTAATGGTACCTCGGGTGGGTGGCTGGGTGGGTCAGAGGGAGGGCCCGAGCTTCCTCCTCTCTTGACCGGGAAGCCAGGTAAGAGAGGGGACCTGCTGTCAGGCAGGCCCTTGGGTTCAGAGGTTCAAGGTTAAATCTAGAAGAGGGCGGGGCACAGGGACCACAGGGGAAGAGTTCAAGTCCCTCTTGATGGTCAGCAGCTGAGTGACCCTGAAGAAGCCTCTTAACCACTCTGGGACTCACTATTCTCATCTATGAAATGGGAAAGTATAAAAAATCTATTAAAATGGGAATTTGTAAAACAAAACAAAACAAACAAAACTTCTTCTCAGGGTTGTAAGAATTGCAAATGAGAGTTGTTTTGTAAGTACCTCCCACTAGGCCTGGTTGGTAAGTGGGTAGGTAGGTGGCTAGTAGACAGACACATTTATTAAGCATGTTTGTTTAATAAATGATGAATGTCTCCCCAGGTGTAAAGTGAAGGGGAAACACCAGGCTCTTGCAGAGGCTGGAGCCGCCTTGTTCAGAACCCTGATGTGGTCCCTATCGCTTACAGGTAGGTTTCCTGCTGAAATTGACCTCCTTGTCCAGTCAGTGACCCTGGCAGCGAACCCATGCTCAGGCAGCCTGGAGCCCCAGGCTTGGAAACTGACCTGGATTTCTGGAGAACTGGCAAGGAAATGAGAGTGGCCAGGGGGTGGGGCAGGGCTTCTGCTCCCACGTGACCTGGCCCAGTGCAGGAAGCCCTAGTTCTACAGGTCCCCTTGACCTGGAGACGATTAACCATCCATTTCGGGGAAACCTCTGTCTGTGTGTGGCCCTCACAGCCAACCAGGACTGGGGAGAGGTGCCCCTGCCTGGGCATTGCCCATAGGAGGAAAGCACCCATTGACCTGTTTCTCTGCCTTGGACAGTCGGTGGAGAAACAGGTAGGAGGGAAATGTCCTCACCGCTCCATCCTCCTCTCCCAGTTCTGCATTCCGCAGGGGAGGCTGGCCCTGCCTAAGGCTTGCACGCCTTGCTAGGACCACTTCGGGCAGCCCTCTGTGAGGCCTCTGGCTCTGCCCCTCTCTGGGCCAGCCAGCTGGATGCACATTACCAGACACCCTGGGCCCTGGAAGGGAACCACTGGTAATGGGCTCAAGGAATCCAGCCCACATTAGGGCATGCACCCCACCATTCCTTTCTGGATAACAACATCATTTCAGAGCCCATTTCTCACCCTCACGCCCAGCAGAGATTTGCTCCCATTCATTTCAGGCAGTTAAACAAAGTTAAAAGGCTGGCATGATGATCTGGACGAAGGTAGTATGATGGCTAATTTTTTGACTGGGCTAAAGGATGCCCCGATAGTTGGTAAAACATTATTCCTCGGTGTATCTGCGAGGGTGTTTCCAGAAGAGGTTAGCATTTGAACCGGTGGCCTGGCTAAGTAAGACAGCCCTCACCAGTGTGGGCGGGCATCCTGCAATCCTTTGAGGGAGCCCATAACACACAGAGGAGGAGGAATGGCCAATTTACTCTTGGCTCGAGCTAGGACATCCATGTTCTCCTGCCCTCGGGCCTCACTGCTTCTGGGTCTCAGGCCTTGGACCTCCATCATTGGTCCCCAGTGTGTAGACCTTCAGACTTGGACTGCATTACCCCAACAGCTCCCCTGGGTCTCCAGCTTGCAGAGGGCAGATCATGGGACTTCTCGGCCTCCATAACCACAGGCGCCAATTCCTGTAATGAGTCCCGCTGCCATGATTCGAGGAATCCCAAACTGCCAGAAGAGGCCACAGGGGCTTGTTACCATCAACTGGCCCAGCTCAGTCCAGCCTTTGAGTCAGCCGGCTCCAGTGTCGGACACATGAACGAGCCAGCCTTCAGGGGTCTGAGCCGTCCCCCAACTGTTCAGATCACTCCCAGCCCTTCAGACACCATGGAGCAGGAAAAGGCTATCCCCGCTGTTGCCCATCCAAATTCCTGACCCACAGAATTGGTGAGCAAAATAAATGAGCTATCTTCAGGCCACTAAGTCTGGGGTGGTTTGTTACTGAGCAATAGATAACCAATAACCAGTAACCAATACAGTGACCTTCCCCAGTTGGACCTCACTTTCCCCCTCTGCAAAATGTGGATATGAACACCTTCCAAAGGTGATCTGGAAGTAAACATGCTCATACAAATAGCCGATGACCGGGCACGTAGGCCCACTGGATTCAAGAGGTTAGAACATGCTGGGGCAGCTCGTAGAGAGCTGGGCACCCTGAGGTTCTCGATCCCCGGACCACCTCCTCCATCTCATCATACCCAGAGAAACTCGAGCTACACTTCCTCTGGCTCTCATGTCCAAAAGGAGCCCCCCCACCCTGCATGCACCCCACCACTATCCACTTCCCTTTGCATTCCCATCAAAGAATTCATTTCCAGACGACAAGCCTGCCAACAGCAGAAATACATCACAACTGGGAAGTACATGAACATATTATCCAAAGAGGAACAATTAGCAAACATCTCCCCCCCTTACTCACCCCCTCCAAACCAATAACAATTCAATTATTTGGCCGCCACTGTAAATGATGAAGCACCACGTGGCATCCCTGGTTGGGAAGGGGGAAAGCTTTGGGAAAGGAGATGGAAACCGGCCAGGAAGACACACAGAGGATCACAGAAAGGGGGGGGAAGAGGGGGTGCCCCTCTCTGAAATTGGGGGAAGGATTAACAGTGATCACCCTCACGGTCATTGGCATAACCCTTTGTTACACAATACTCCTACATCCATTATTGTGTTGACCCTCGAGAAAGCCAGAGATGTTGCCTGGGATGATGTAATCCACCCCCATGGATCAGGGACAGGAAGCGGTGCTCAGAAAAGCAGTCAGGTGTGACAGAAGGAGCACCCAGGCCAGAGGGAGAAAAAGCTGATTAGTGCACATAGTCCATGACTGTTTTGAAAACTGGTTATGCATTGGTCACAAGACCAGGTTCTCGGGATACATCAATGAACAAACCACACAAAACTGCCCATGGAGCTTGCATTCTAATTTGGAGAGAAAGATAATTTTTAAAATTAGCATAGTAAGGAAAGGTGTTAAATGGCTCCTCACAATGCAAGAAGGGCCACGATAAAGACAAAAGCAAGGCAGGAAGGATGGGAGGGAGAGGGTTGCACTTTTGGGTGGGGTGGACAGCGAAGACCCCAGCGTATGAGCAAAGGCTAGAAAGATACTAAGGAATCCGTCCTGCCACAGTGTGGGGAAGGGTACTACTGGCAGGTGCTCAATAAACGGACGTAGAAAGAATAAAGTGGGCTGTTGGAGAAGGTCTTTTAAGTGAGATGAGCTCAAAAGCTCACTCAAGCAGCCCATGGAGAGACCCATATGGGGGGAAACTGAGGCTTCCAGCTGATAGCCAGCACCTGTTGAATTTATCCCTGGTGTGAATGAGCCTTCTCACAATTGGATCCTAGAGCCCCAGCCGAGCCTTCGGATGACAGCAGCCCTGGCCGACTTACAAATGCACCTTCACGAGACCTTGAGCCAGAACTGTCCAGCCAAGCTATGCCAATGCCTGACCCACAGAATCATGTCAGATCATAGAACCTTACTGTCGTTTTAAACCTTAAGAATACTTTGTTACACAGCAGTAGCTAACTGATACAATGCCCAGAGTTAAGGTAGAAAAATAAAACAGGGTGGCTTAACCTTATGTGTGCGGGAAAGAAAAGCATGCGGTAAGGACTGAGGGCCTGCCAAAGGCCCACCCATGGAAAGCCTTGCAAGCCCCATGAAGAAGCTTGGATTTTACTTTAAGTGCACTGGGAAGTTATCAAAGGGTTTTTCATAAGGGAATAACATGACCTACCTTTACAGTCTCAAGATCTTCTGAAAATTGATAGGAGAGGAGCAGGAAATCACAAGGAGTCTTGCAGTCTCCAGGTAGGCAAAGAGGGGGGCTGTCAAGTTGGAAAGAAGATGGCTTACCGGAGGCAGAGTTCGAAGGCCAGCTCGACTGAATCAGGTGAGAATTTGGATTACAGCAGACAGAGCAGGAGAGAAGAAGTCAATATGTGGGGTCTGGGCTCTCCGCAGGAAGTGAGGTCCTTCTCGGGAAATTGCCATACTAGAGAAATAAGTCTCCAAAAGAGAGTGCTAAGAGTTTTGCTTTGAACATCTGAGATACCAGCTCTCATGGAGAGGCCGGTGGGTTGTGGAATGAATTTCTAAGCCCAGCACAGGAGATGAGGTGGGAGCTCACAATTTAGCAGATAGCTGTCACCAAAAGTCACAGAAGCATGTGGGGGCATCTAATAGGGACACACTAATGAGAAGAGAACTGGAAAATGTTGAAAGATCTCCCAATGTTGGGAAATCGAAGAGGGCAAGAAGCATCCAAAGGAGACAGAGAGAGGTGGGAGGAAACAGGGATATGGAGGGGGTCCTCAAGGCTGACCTGAGAGGAGCACAAGGGAACTTGGGGTCTGATAGAAATAGAAATGCTCTAGATCCTGATCCTGGTGGTAGTGACATGACTGTATGCATTTGTCAAACTCCTAGAACCATACACCAAAAAAGCTGAATTTTGCTGTATATAAATTATCCCTCAATTAAAAAAAAAAAGTTCTGAGCTATAGTAACATGCGTGCATGCTAAGAGAAGCGACGCCGTAGGGAGGGAGAAGTTAGTGATGCTTCAGAGAAAAGGTTAAGAGAAAGAAATCATCAGAAGCCCAGTTGCACCACTTACCGGCCTAGTGACCTTGAGCAAGCCCATCTCTGGACCTCAGTCTCTGTATCTGTAAAACGGGTGTCTTTTCCTTAGAGCTGTTTTTGAAGATTATGAGATGGTGTATGTCGAGTGCTTCCCAGGGTGCCTGGCTTAGGTAAGTGCCCTGCAAATCTCAATTCTTCCTTCCTTTCCCCTCCTGAAAAAGCAAGTTCCATCAGGGACGCCCAAATCATCGGATTTGTATTCCAGGCTTAGGAATTACCAGACTATGGAACAATGGACGAGGCCCAGCCTGACCGCCCCACGGAGGGCCTTCTGAGTGCCCGGCACTGTGCCAACCTCTTTCCATGCACTACCTCATTCATCCTCCCCGTCATGCTTGGAGGCCAGTAATTACCGTCACCACGCCAACCTCAAAGGCTTTGGGCTGTCAGATTCCCGTGATGTGATGTCACAAAGCAAGTCCCAGCTGTCACTTCCAGTCCCCGAGGAGAGGCCACAGATATGCAGGTTGCCCAAGAGACGGCAAGAACCGAAGGATATCCTGGTGGAAGCCGTGGAGTCCTGTCCCTTGGATGGACCCTGGAAAAAGAAACTCCGGCAGCTGTCCCCAGTGACCTGTCTGAACCAGAGCTCAGCAGGTTCTCTCTCTGATGTCCCTGGCTGGACTCATCAGTCCTGCAAAAGGCAGGCGAGTAGAGTGGTCAATCAAGAGCGTAGCATCTAGAACCTGTCTACCTGGGTTCAAAAGCCCAGCTTTGCCATTTACTAGCATGTATGACACTAGAGAAGTTATATACTTTCTCTGGGCCTCATTTTTCCCATCTATAAAATGGGGACAATGCCCATGCCTCCTCAATAGGGCTGACCTAAGGATCAAGTTATTCGTATATGTAAGATGCTTAGACCCTGATGGCCAAGGTCATGAGGTGAGCTTGCCTGCTCTTCCCATAATGAGATCCTCTCTGGAATGCAGATTAGCCGGGGGAGAGGAGAAGGAAGGAAGGAGGAAGAAAGTGAACTTCCACAGGGCAAGAAACACAGGCTGGATGCACAGTGCGCACAGCCTGCATGGGTCAGTGCAGAACAGGGAGAGCTGCAGCCTGAAAAACACGCCGGTGGGACAGCAAGCGAGACCCCATTCTAGATGTGAGAGTGGTCCCAGTGGACTGCTGCCTACGTGCCCTTTTTTGTGCAGGTCTGTCCCTGGTGTTCACACAGTGAGAGCCAGGAGGTACGTCCACAGTTGTCCCCTGCAGACAACGCAGGGCAGGCTTCCAAGGGAATTGCTATGGTTGTAGATCAAACATGACTGACTATCAGCAGTTTCATAAGGTTCAACCTCATATAATTTTGGAACTAAAAAAAATAATAATAACTCTAAGTATGTTTGTTATGGTCTGAATTGTGTCCCTCCGCCCCTCCCCGAAATTCCTATGTTAAAGCCCTAATCCCCAGGACCTCAGACTGTGGCTATATTTGGAGTCAAGATCTTTATTTTTTTTTAAGATTTTATTTGTTTATTTGATAGAGAGAGAGAGCACAAGCGGGGGGCAGGGGTTGGGGAGGGAGAAGCAGGCTTCCCGCTGAGCGGGGAGCCCAATGCAGAACCTGATCCCAGGACCCAGGACCCTGGGATCATGACCTGAGCTGAAGACAGACACTCAACCCACTGAGCCACCCAGGCACCCCTGGACGCAGGGTCTTTAAAGAGGAGATTACGTGAGAGGAGGTCTTTAGGGTGGCCCTAAACCAATCTGACTGGTGTCCTTAGAGGAGATGAGGACCCACAGAGAGACGCCAGGACACAGGTGCCCAGAAGGATGACCATGTGAAGAGAGGCAAGAAGACGGCCACCTGCAAGCCAAGGAGAGAGCCTTCAGAGGAAACTGACCCTGCCAGCACCTTGACCTTGGACTTCCAGCCTCCAGAGCTGTGAGAAAATACCTTTCTGTTGTTCAAGCCACTCCGTTTGTAGTGTTTTGTCATGGCAACCCAAGAATACAATTTTTTTTTTTTTTAGTAAACTGTCCTAAAAAGATGGCTACAGGTCCAGAGCGAATCCAAACGACCGCCTCCCCTCCCTGCACGCCAGCCTGGCTTTCTCGGCTACACAGGGTCTGTCCTCCATAACAGGAGGAGGAGGAAGAGGAGGAGGAGGAAGGAGGAGAGGCAGGATGGATATGAAAGAGAAGAAAAAAAAATGATCAATCCCTGTGTGCTTAATAGGCGTCTGGCCCCGACCATTCTAAGTGCTGCAGGTGGACAATCTTATTCAATTCCCATTCGAATCCATTTTACCCAGGTGACACCACATCCCCAAAGTCACACAGCCAGTAAATAATAAAAACAACGAATTAAGCAAATACACACTACCTTTAAAATAAGACTCCCGATAAAAAGGGGCTGGAGAATGCTCCGGAGACACACACGCTCCAAATTCCTCTCCAAATGCGACAGCCACACACTTGAGCCCTATCTGGGCGCTGACAGGTGGAGAGAGTGTTTCGTGCAGGATTTGGTGAGCACGCCACAGTTCCAGGAAATTCCCAGTGCACCTACTGAAATGCACCCAACAGTCCCCTTTCTCTGCGGGAGACAGTCTCAAGGTCACGGAATAGGTTCCCAATGGGAGGCTCATTAAGGGCAGGGGATGGGGCCAAGACTGTGCTGTTTATTCTGCACCTCCCAACCCCCTCCCCAACCCACACACACACATCTGTGCTCCACCTTCTTTGCTCTGCCCACTGTCCAGGGAGCCAACCCCTGAAGATTCCTCACCAGACCCCTTGCTCTCTAGCTTCTGATTGGGCTCAGCTTATGGAAGGCACTGGCCGCAGAGAGGAGGGAGGATGGATCGAGAGATCATGTCAGAGTATCTGTTCCCCACCCCTCTCTGAACATGAGCCTCCATGAGAGTGGCTCATGCTGGACAGCCTGTCTCTGTGGTTCCAGCCCTCACGGGCTCCGTACACCCCACACCTGACCCCTGCAGCCCAAAGGGTGGTGATGGCTCCCACTGTTGCCGGCCCCAGAGAGCCCCAGCATCTCTTGCTGGGTTCCTTAACCCCACTCACCCCCCTGTAAGTAGCCCTTCTAGTAAACTCTTCCTGCTGGAAGAGTCTGAGATGCAGCTGTTTCCTGGCAGGACCCTCCCTGATCTAAAGCCCAAGGTGGAACTAGAAAGAAAAGATCCTAGCTTCTGTCTCTCCAAAACCTGTTTCAGGCCAAGATGAAGTCAAAGAAGAAGAAGATCTAAGATCTCACATGGCCTCAGACACCACCTCTCTTCCTACAAGCTCAGAGCAATGGATAAAGTCTGGCCATTGTATCCAGACAGACCTTGGTTCGAATCCTGACTCCATCACAGCCTGGCTAGGAGGCCTTAGACCCACTGCTTACCTTTCCTGAGCCTCAGTCTGCTCATCTGCACAATGGGCTCAGTACCTCCCAGGATTGTTGCGTGGACAGGACAATGGATGGAAAGCAATCACAAAGCACCTGGACCCATTAGATGCTCAGTAAATTCTGGTTCCCTTCCTCTTTCCTCACTTCCCTCTTCCTTTACCTAAATTCTGTCCTTAATAAGTAAGAAAGCAAGAAAAAAATAGTCATCACATCAATACATTCGGATTGCTTAGTGATTCTCAAAGAATGTTCATGGTTCTTATTTCATTCCTTCAGGCAAGTTGAAACTCTTATAGGTGAAAGGACCTAGCTTTCAAATGTCTCCAGCCAACTGGATCAAGAGAAGAAGCCATCAACATGTAGATCAAAAAGCAAGAAAAATCAGGGTTTCTAGAAACAAGAAAACCTCCGTTATTCACTGTATCAATTACCGATTGCTCTGAAATGAACCACCCCAAAAGTAATGGCTTCAATAAACCATAAATTTAGGGGTGCGTGGGTGGCAGAGTTGGTTGAGCATCCAACTCTCTTGGCATTGGCTCAGGTCACGATCTCAGGGTCGTGAGATTGAGCCCCGCATCGGGCTCCATGTTGGGCGTGGTACCTGCTTAAGATCCTCTCTCCACCAACACTCGCGCTCTCTCTCTCTCTCTAAAAATTAAATTAAATTGAAATAAGATACTGTTAAAAAAAAAAACAAAACGTAAATTTAATCTGAGACTTACCTTCCTCTGAAGGTCAGGAGGTCTTCATCACAGTGTCTCATGTCGACAACATGACTAGGTTCAACTTACAGACTAACTCAAATCCACTCTCATCATCACACAACGAACCTGGTATTTCTCCATAAGTTGGTGGGAGGTGAAACTTCCAAACACACTCTGAGTCAGGAACCATAGAGTCCACTGTACCCAGCTCTCTTAATTTGTAGATCAGGAAACCATGGTCCAGAGAGATGGAGTGACTTTCCTCAGATCACACAGGAGAGCACAGGAAGAAGAGATTGAACCCAGGCCCCATGCCCAATCTCTTCCTCTCCTCCCTTTAAACGTTTGCTATCCAGGAAGTCACAGTTCTGACCCTGTGCCTCCCACCAGAGGTGCCTCGGTTTCCCCCACCTGGCTAATAAAGTTGGTCATCACCAACCCCTCACCCTTCCCCCCCAGGTATGCTGTGAACACTAATGAGTTAATGTGTCTAAGAGCCTGCAGAACCTCAAATGAGATATAATTACAGAGAATTACTATCCACAGCCTTCTGGGAAGGATTTTGTCAGGGAGTAGGGAAATAAATTATATGCTGTGGTTCTCCCTTCCCCATGGGCTGCTTAACTCTCCCAGAGAATATTTCCCAGCGATTGAGGTGTTGGAGCCCCTTGGCCAGCCCAGCCTCCCACAATCCGGGGCTCCCTCTGTCTCCAGAGACTTCCCGGGTCGCTCCCAGCCTGGAAACCCATCTCTGGGATCTTGTTCTTCTCAGGATGGTCCAAAGCCATGGTTTCCAGGCCACAGGGGAGCCCGGCCACGCTCAGCCCTAGTCCCAGGTGAGCAGGTTTCTAAGAGTTAACCATCTTCCACAGAATTCCTGGGCAAATACCATCCAGGCTGCCAGATTTATTGCCTTTTAATGTCTCCCGTGTGGTTCCATTAGCTTTCCCTTCTGATACGTCTATCTTTTCCATCTGACTTCTCCTCGCCCATACTCCATAACCCCGGGTTACATATTTTCCCATTAGCTCTTGCACTGAGGCCTGGGCATAAAAAGTCACCGGGCTCCCCCACCACCCCCACCATCCCCGCATCGAAATATTTACTTAGATCTTCCTTATCTTTTCCTGAGCATCTCTCCGCGTCTCTCATTTTCTCCTGCAGCTGCCAGTCTCCCCTCTCCTGCTTCGGAGAATTTCTCGATAGAGCTGTAGTTGCTTGTTAAATTGACCTCTAACTTCGTTGACTCATCAGCCCCGCCCCCTGCCAGGAACCCCTTTCTTTTGTTTCTGTGTAGTCAATGCCCGCCAGGAGCTACTGTCCCTAGCCTGGCTCCCACAGCCGGCCACGGCCCCGGCCGCACGGTCTTTCCCCATCTGCCTTCCCTGAAGGACGACATCCTGACTGCTAAGCCCGGCAGTCCAGAGGCTCCTGGCAGAACTGTCTGACGGCTCAGACACACGAGAGTCTGCAGCCAGGCTGGCCCTGGCACTTCCTCACCTTGTGACCTTGAGTAAGTTACTCAACCTCTCTGTGCTTTGCTTTCCTGATCTGTAAACTAGCAAGACAACAGCACCAACTTCCTTGGTGGTGGAGCTGGGTGAGGCCAGGATTAGACTCATAATATGTGTCAAGTGTTTAACACAACACAGGGTAAGTGCTGGATAAATATTAACCCTCATTATTTGCCAGCCAGCCAGGCGCTCAGGCCCTGACCCTCCCTGGCTTGCACCATCAAGCAACTTGCCATCCCCTAAATACTTTCGTGCTCCTGTCCATGCTTCTGGGTGTTTCCTTATGCCATCCCCTCTGTCCTGAATATCTCCCCTCCCCGCCACATACCACTTGGTGGATTCGACTCATCTGTGTGGCCCCGTTCAAAAGTCGTCTCCTCCATGAAGCATCCCTCAATGCCCCTGGAGCTAGTCATTCACTCCCCTTCAAGGCTCTGCAGCTGTAACAGGCTGTAGCCCTTTTCATGCCTTAAGACTCAGCCCAAGGAAGGGCACCTGGGTGGTGCAGTCGGTTGGGCCGATGACTCTTGGTTTTGGCTCAGGTCGTGATCTTGGGGCCGTGGGGGCTTCAGGGTCAAGCCCAGTTTGGGGCTCGTCGCTCAGTGCAGAATCTGCTTGGGATCCTCTCTCCCTCTCCCTATTCCCCTCCACCCCCCTCTCCCTCTCTCTCTCTAAAATAAATAAATAAATCTTTAAAAGAAAAGGACTCAGCCCAAGGATCACCCACTCTAGAAGTCTCCCCTGGCATCATGTGGAGACCCTAAGGGCCTGGCGTGTCCTTGAATGAATCAATGATGACTGCAGCCAACCCAAACTTCCTTTGTTCTCAACCTGAATCCAGTCACCTTTGTGGACATACTGTTGTGTACCGATGTTTCTTTATTTGTTCCACGTTTTTATTCTGTCTTTCCATACTGGTCTTTCAGACCCTAAAAGCTGTTCATCTTAGACTCAGAGTATCTTTGACCTGGAGAAATTGCACTCGACCCATTGATCCATTCATTGATCCATTCCACAAACGATACTGAGTGTCCACTACGTGCCTGGAAAGGTAGTGTTCTAGGCACTGGGGATACAAATTTGAACCACCCAGAAGATTCCTGACCACACAGGGCTTTATAAAGGGAGGAAGACAGGTAACAATTGAATGATCACCTAAAGGTACAACTCTGATAAGGGCCATGAAGGAAAGACAAGGTGCTGCAGTGGGTGTGTAATCAGGGTTCACACCTACTCGGAAGGGCCAGGAAAGGCTTCTCAAGGGAAGTAAGCTTTGAGCTGAGCTCTGAAGCATGAATAGGAGTCATTCAGGTGACGAGGAGGCAGCATCCTGGGCCCTGTGGTAGAGCAAGTATGGCAAGAATGAGTATGAAAAAAAAAAAATCAGGGTGTCTTGTAACAGTCAGCTACCGCTGGGAAACAAGCAAGCACCTAGCCTTGGTGGCAATAAGAAGACGCATTTGTTTCTCCCATGTTCCCAGGTTGGTGGAACTTGGCGGGGCTCAGCTAGGCTTCTGTGCTTCAAGCTGTGGATCTGATAGGGCTTAGCTCCCCGAGGCAAATCAGAGTCCAGCCTGCTCCATGTGTATTGGTTCCAGGTGAGACCCAGGCTGCAGGGACCACGGCTATTCAAGGAAACCTCAGTGGATCATAGCAGAGGCACGAGAGGACCAGTAGAAATATGACATGTCTCTGAAGGCCTGTGGTCAGAACTGGCCACTGTCATTTCTGCTCACTTTTGATTGCCAAAGCAGGTCATCTGACCTAGCCCAAAGCCAAAGGTCAGGGAGGTTACTTGACTCTCAAGTGAGAGGAACTTCCAAGGCACAAGGCAAAGCGCACAGATACACGGGTGTGAAGGTGTGGGCTCCATCATTGCATCTGCCACAAGGCAAGAGCAGAGAAAAATGACCAAGGACTTGAGGCAGATTGAATCAGAGAAGAAGGCAGAACTGGACGCCGCAGAGCCTCAAAATTCCATTTAAAACGTGTGGTCTTTCCCTGAAGAGCAATGGGAAGCTACGGAAGATATATAGCGTGGTGGCAAATAATGATTCTAAAATCATCCTCTGGGTGCTTCTAGGGGAGCACACTGAAATAGTAAGAAATACTAAAAATAATAAAAAATCCTACATGCGCTATAGCTCCAATTCTGCATGTATTTTCAGTGTGTGGGGGTGTGTAAGTGTTTAGGATTGCACATTTATTCTTCCAGTCCTCCTTTGGAGAATGTGCCGCCCTAGGATTTATCTTTCCACACATCTGAAGAGGGGCTTATCTGTACACCAACTGGAATAACCATTCTATTGCTCCATCTCTGGAGCTCCCAGAATTTCACACTTTTCCAACATGGAGAACAGGAAGATTTCCATATGCTTGACAAATGTCAGTGGATTTCACTCCCAGGAGCTGCTTCCCTTATATCGCTGTGACTTCCATCATAACAATCCAGCTTCCAAACATTCTGTACTTTAAAGTTTTATCCACGGGCCCCAGGAGATGGAGCAGGAAGCTTCAGCCCCTGGATAGGTACTAAGGGATGGAGAGGTTGTCTGGCTGGCTTTGTTCACAATGTTGGGAATCAATGAGTCAAAAGCCAGTTGTTTGCACCCAAAACCCACGCTGGTTTTTCCACCGGCTTGCCTGTCCTAAAACTCCAAATCAGCAAATCCAGCTGATGCTCTGTTTTCTAGAATTGTTTGACCAGTGGGGACAGTGACTACCCAAGAGGTATGTTCAGAACCGCGTCCTGGAGCTCCTCCAAACACCATTGAACCTCCTTTGCCTGCAAACGTTCCTGAAAGTCCCTGACTTCCCTCAGTCAAGGGAAACATCTATCTTAAGGGTAATCAGCCAGAAAAACCTGTTTGCCAGCAAAATTTCACTAGCTTTCACAAAGACACAGAAAGAGGGGGGCCATGTGCCGCGAACAGCCATCAGCCGGAGGAGCGAGGACTCCAGACTGACCTTTCTTCCACGACCATGAAACCAAGGATGAGCTCTATGGCTCAGGTCTGCACCAGGCCACCACGGGGGAGATAAAGGAACACGCTTAGTCGCTTTAGTGGAACACAAGAAACAAGGCCAGCACAGCAGGACTGCTGGAGTTTGCAAAGCTGGGGTGAAAATTCAAGCCGCTTCTCTCTTGTCAGCCTTTTTGATTGGGCGGGGAAGATTTACTGCTAGCCTCGCCTGACAGCCTTTTACAGCCATTGCAAATGGATTTGAGACAGCAGAGTAGTGGGCTGACCTGACCACGGAGGGACCGTGGAAGGCTCATTTTAAGACCCATCCAACATCACGGGCACCTTAAAGTGGCACTCCTTGCCAGAAAAGAGCACGAAGGATTCAGCTGGAACCTTCGAAGGCCAAGGCTCTTAAACACATGGCCAAATTGCTGAGGGTTTCAAGACGTAAATGTTTTCAGCACACTCGCTCAGCGTGGCAGTTTCTGTCCATTTAGCAAGATCTGCTTGCAGTGTAGGCAAAAGTCTTGAGGTCCAGTTGATGGGGTAGTGCATTTATTATTGATAAAGGCCAAGGAAAAAATGGCTTGTGTCTGGGTAACACCTGGCCCAGCAGACTTACTGTTTATGTAGCGGATGTTTGTGATTTTACCCCTAGCTGCCATTTTTGTACCCATTTTGTCTGACTTAGTTTCTCTTTTTCTATAGGGATGATTCCTTAAATGTCAAATTCAATATGAATTATTTAAAATATATTCCCCGTATATAAATTCACAATAAAAAATCATCCTTCACATAAAACGTAATACGTTCTGGCATGAATAATATATTTCAGAAAATAAAAGAAACTAATGCATCAGTGAAACTATATGTGTATGTGTAGAAATATATACTCATATGTATCTGTAAATATTTTATATACATTATATATAATATAAACAGATAGCATATGGTCTATATACATTATATATAATATATACAGATAGTATATGTATTATACACTATATATAGTATATACCATATATTAATATAACTAGAAGGATACATATATATTAATGTATATATTAACATAACTAGAAAGAAACACCTTGAGTTCAGTGATTGTTTATGAGGAACGGAAGTGGGAAAGACATGAGAATTACTTTTCTTTTTTTTTAAAGATTTTATTTATTTGACAGAGAGAGACACAGCGAGAGAGGGAACACAAGCAGGGGGAGTAGGAGAGGGAGAAGCAGACTCCCCACTGAGCAGGGAGCTGGACGCGGGGCTCTATCCCAGGACCCCGAGATCATGCCCTGAGCTGAAGGCAGACGTTTAACCGACTGAGCCACCCAGGCGCCCCGAGAATTACTTTTCATTTATCCTTTTGTATCTCTTAGATTTGATACCCTGTACGTATTAGAACCTACTGAAGAGGAAACAGTATTTTTGTTTAACTATATGCCGGGGGGCGGGGGGGGGCGGGGAGGAAGAAGGAAAGTGATTATTATTAGAATTGTGACCAAGCTTTTCTGTAGATTTCAGATTTACACCGTGAGCGTGTTGACTTTTTAAATTTATTTTTTTGTTTTTGTTTTTGTTTTTTTGTTGACTTTTTTCCATCAGAAAAAAATACATGCTTATTTGCCTCTTTATCAATGGCAAATGCACGCATATGTGGTGCAATTCCAAATAGTTTGTAGTTGAAAGTAGGTTCACCTCCAGCTCAGGTTTCCAAGTTCAGCTCCCCATAGGAAACCAGTATTTCCAGATAAATATTTATGTGAAAATAACAGTTTGGGTTTTTTTTTTCCCCCAGAGCATGGGTCCAGAGTGTGATCTTGGGAAATACAGTGATTAAACAGATATAGGAAAAGGGGTGTGCATGTGAGGTGGGGAGGAAGAGAAGGAGCACATTATACTTTAATATATACTTTAAATACTTCAAGGGAGCCCAGACCCTGGGGCCAGCCCCGCCCTCATCACCCACCAGCCCCATGCCCAGCTCTGTGGGGATCAGCCCCGCCCTGGCACTCCCCACCTCTCTGGGCCCCACCCCACGTTGCTCTGGAACCGAGGACAAAAGCAAGCTGACCTGGTCCCAGGCGATTGGGGGTGGGCGGCGGGTGGGGAAGGCACGGGGAGGTTCCTGAGAAGGGGACCTCAGACCGAGCAGCCCACACTGTCCTCCTGCTGTAGTGTTTTTTTTTTTTTCTTCCCCCTCTATAAACAAGTGATTAATGCCTTGCAAAGAGGCACGGACACATCTCCCCCGCAGCAAGCGAGCCCTGCCAGATTCCCCAGCCTTAATTCCGCTGTTAACACTCCTCAAGCAGAGGGGTGAAGAGTAAATCCCCTCCTTCACGAAGCAGACCTGCGAGCAATGCGGTTTGTTTAAAGTCTCTCTGCTGAGCGATTGACCTGCCTCCCGTTTGCTCAGAGGGAGTGAAGGTTTTAAAATTAAAAATTAAACACACACACACACACCCTCCTCTAACGCAGTTTCCAGTTTGTAAAGCCTAATTGCAGGGGACCCCCCAAAGGGACCCAGCTTTGGCAGAATCTTCCTTTCGTTCTCCCACCTGGCATCAGGGAATGGTGGGGAGATCAGAAGGATGCACATTGACAGAGCTTCCGCAGGCTCCTTTCACCGCCATCTATAAAGTGGTTTTGCCAAAGGATCAAGTCTGAACCCTCAAACATCTCTTCCTAACCACAAGGTTGCAGGAAATACAGGGGACAGAGAAACACAGCCAAGGGACACCACAAGGATGAAAATGGTAAGAGCCAGAATGATTCCATTATTTCAATTTAAACATTTTTTTCAAAGATTTTATTTATCTGACAGAGAGAGACACAGCAAGAGAGGGAACACAAGCAGGGGGAGTGGGAGAGGGAGAAGCAGGCTTCCCGCAGAGCAGGGAGTCCGACGCGGGGCTCGATCCCAGGGCCCCGGGATCATGACCTGAGCCAAAGGCAGATGCTTAATGACTGAGCCACCAAGGCGCCCTTCAATTTAAACATTTTTGAAGGGAAAACAGTAATGGAAGGTGGGTGTAAGAGATTCATTCTCAAACACAGCGTAGACACCTTGTCCTCACTGTGACTGGAACAAGCCAACTGTAATGAAATCATAAAGAAGAGTGGAAACAATCAGAGGACATTGAGTACCAACTGAATATTTCATAAGAGTGTGCAATCATTGTCTTTTGGGGTGTGTGTGATAACAGTATTGTGGTTGTGCGTTTTTTAATTCATTCTTTCATTATTCATTATTCGTTAATTCATTAATTCATTCTTATGGAGATACATACTTAAGTGTCAACAAATGAAATGATAGGGTATCTGGATTTGCATTAAAATAATCCACTTTAGGGAGAAATGCAACAAGATTAGCCATGAGTTGATCATGATTGAGACTAGGTGGTGGGTGGTAGCTCAGTTGGTTGAGATTCCAACTCTTGATTTCAGCTCAGGTCATGATCTCGGGGTCATGAGATCGAGCCCCGTGTCAGGCTCTGTGCTCAGTGCAGAGTCTGCTTGTCCCTCTCCCTCTGCTCCTCCTCTCTCTCTCTCTCAAATAAATAAATACATAAAATCTATAAAAAAAAAAAGGTTTGGAGACCATTAGCATAGACCATGAAAATCAGCAGACACTTCACCTCAACTCTGGACCAAATGCTGCCAAGTAGCAGGTTGGCTGAGGAGGAATGAAGAAATCTATTTCTTGGGCACTAACTCTGTGCCAAGTATTAGAATAAATTCTCTTTCATGAGTAATCTTGTCTTTCCTGCCCAGCAATTGTGGAAAATTAATATGATTGGTTTGACCATTATATGACCATTTTATAGTTAAGGAAACTGAGGCTCAGGAACCAGAGTGACTTGCCATATGGTGCCAAGACAAGAAAAAGAGCCACTGATGAGCTAGGACATCTAGCTATTTAGTTTTTCTTTGTGACCTTGAATAAGTACTTGTCCTTTTAGGCCTCTGTTTCCCTAGTTATAAGGCTGGGCTAATGATTCATACAAGCAAATTTTACTCTTAGGTGTTCTTCTGCCATTCTTCCATTCCCTTCTCATTTCTTCTGTCTTCCCAGGAATGTGTCACAGGCAGCCTGGTCTGGAAGAAAGGGAACCTGGGTCCTGGGTTCCAGTTCTTGCTCTGCCTTCTGCTATTAGAATGACCTTGAGCAAGTCACTTAACCTCTCTGAGCCTCACCTTCCCAACCATAAAATAGGGAAGAAAACAGTATCTACCTCTGGGCACTGCTGGAATGATCGAGACAGCAGATAGAGAATGCCCAGCTCAGAGTCCAGTTTGGAGAAGGTGTTCCAGTAAGGATGGATCTCTTGCCCCAGTAAGGATGACGCTTCCCCAGTCATCCCCGAGGCTTGTTCCCACCTCCCCTAGGTCATGGCTGAAAAGTCACCTTCTCAGTGAGGCCTTCTCTGACCGCCCCTTAAAATTAAACCCCACCAGCCCCCATTCATAACTCCCTGATTGATTGTTTTCCCTATGACTCATTACCATCAAACATTTATTTTACCTGTTCATGATCATTCTGTCCCCTACTCAGAGTGCCTTGCGGACCATCATTTTTGTGTTTGGTATTTCACTGGTATCTCCTTAACCTGAGACACACAGTCGGCCCTTGGTAAACATCTGTTGAATGAATGAGTGAGTTAATGAATGCATGAATATGAGATCTGGAACACAAGCGAAGAACAGGGCATAGGTCTTCCACAAAGTAGCTGGTCCATAAATGCTTTTGTACTTGTTTTGTTGGGACCTTAGAATCCACTGAGGTTACTCTGTTCACTTTTAAGCAACACACAATTTACCTGAGGGAGTTCTAACAGTTTCCAGCTTCTTAATTCCGGCTCTCCCTTAAATCATCCTCCACACACCTGTCCCAGTAGCTCAGAGGTCTAGAAGCTGTATTGCACCAAGGACAGTGAGTGCCACTATCCTGGGGCCGTTTGCAACTTCCCTTCCCTGAGCAGATGCTTGACTAAGTGCTTTGTTTTAAAGACAGATAAATGTATCAGCTCCCCCGACTTAATCTTTACGAAGGGATTACCCAATGCTGAGGTAGGACTTGTCCACAGATCCTTTGGGGCAAAAGAGCAGCAGATGTGTCTGGTATGATCCGAGAGAAGGAGGCAGGCCGGGATCCTTTTTCCAGGTGGGAAATAGGAGGTTCTAGAGGGGCCAGAGTTGCTCAGAACGTTGGGATGGGGGTATTGATGGATACTCTCAGGAGAAGCTTCCCTACCCAGGCACAGTTTTCTGAGCCAACACGGCTCCAGGCCAGCCCTCGATCCGTCCTGGGCCCATTGAGAAATATCCCTTGAAATGTGGATCACGGCTTTCCTCTCCTCCTTGCTCAGAGTACCAGCTTCCAAAGCTTAGCTTATTTCTCATGGGAACCTTCTTCTGTCCCTACAGAGACCGAGAGCCCAGTTCATTCCCTGTACACCTCAGGGATTCTTGCCCTTGTCCTCCAACAGACTCCTACAGGAGAGCGGGAGCCCATGGGTCAAGCTCAGGGGTCTGTGACCTTGGGATTTCACTCAATTTTCATGTTGCCTCAACTCAAAGTGAAATGAGGATTTTCTTCCATTATAAATGCAGGTGACCCCACCCAGAAGGATTCGTGGTGACGGCGACTTGGTCACCAGTGAAACCACAGGTATTTATTGTCATGTCACATTACAGGTGTGATGAGAAATGCTGTCTTGCCATCCTGACTTCAAAAGTATGGTACTAGAGCTGTTGCCAGATTGTGTTCTTGAATGCCCTCCTAAGGAGCATATGCGTTACTCTACTTCGGTGTTTAATACGGCTTCTATTTTAAAATTGTAATTCTATACCTTCTAAAAATCTTATGCTGAGGAGACATCTGTAGGCTTCACCAGGTTGCCCCAGGGGTCCGTGGCCCCACAAGCTGGTGAAGGCCTTCTTGGTGACGGAATAAATGAAGCGATGGAGAGAAAGACAGTAGCAGAGCCCGGACACCCGAAATGACCATTAATGCGACTGTGTTATTGAAAAAGCTCCAGGAAAGCACATTGAGAGGTGTTCCCCAAAATGTCCAAAGGGGTCCACGTGTAGGAGCAGAACGTGGCTTTGTATGACTCTGAATCACAGGGGAAGAAAACAAGTCCCCTCTCCGTCTTCTCCTAGACCCTCCCATTAAGTCCAGTCTTAGGTGGGTGCTAACCCAGCTTGAACGCCCCTTCGAACGGCAGCCCTGCATCATCATGGAGGAGACCGCGGGCCTCCGTCTCCTGAGCCCTTGGAACATTGCTTTGTTTTCACTGCTTATCACGGTCCGGTTCCCTTCTATTTCTGGGAAGTGAGGCAGGGGGACTTTATTTATATACCTAGATAAAGATTTCATTTTCAACAAATTGGGTATTTTGAAAAAGTGAGTCGACGGGGCGTCTGGGTGGCTCAGTCGGTGAAGTGTCTGCCTTTGGCTCAGGTCATGATCCCAGGGTCCTGGGATCGAGCCCCGCGTGGGGCTCTCAGCTCAGCGGGGAGCCTGCTTCTCCCTTTCACTCTCCCTCTGTGCTCTCTCTCTCTCTCTCTCTCTCTCAAATAAATAAATAAAATCTTAAAAAAAAAAAAGAAAAAGTGAGTCGATTATAAAAATACATATTACGGAAATCATTATGAAGACGGTACCAGGATCTGTAAAATCTGAGTATGCTATAGCACAACGCCCCCTCCCACCCCCAGTTTTACCAGTAAGGGAACTGGGGCCAGAGGCTCGCCCAGTGCCTGTTAATTCCCTGGGCAAAGCGCAGGGCCTTTCCCTGTGGCGTTCTCTGCAATCTGCCCCTTCTCGGCCTCCTAGACCTCTGTGGGGCCAGGGGTAGAGAGGCAGGGACTCCAAGTCCCCAGCATGGGTGTCAAACATGCCTTCTGAGTGTCCTGGCTCCAGGGTCCCCCGTCCTGAAGGGCCCAGCTGAGTGGGGCTTTCATCAACCTCTGAGAGGTGGCAACAAGTCTCAGGGCAGGACGTCTGCTGCCCACTGTTCCCCACTTCTGCAGACCAGGCAGAGTGCTGGAAAGACTGGGAGCAAGATTCCAGAGGCATCTGGATATTATCAGTCACTCAACTGTCTGGCCAGTGGGGTGGGGTGGGGCTGGTGGCAGGGGGCAGAAACTGGCTGGAGGGTGGAGTCAGAAATCCCACACAGATTCCTGGGGCCAGACCCAGCTCCTGGGAGGAGGGAGGAGGGCGGCCATGATGCGCGCTGCCTGCAAATCCTGCACCCTGCCCAGCCCTCATTAGGCGGCAGGACCAAAGGCAACTGAAAGTCAATGATGTATTTATCTGACAGAGGAAGTGGGGCGGGAGGGGTTGGTGGGCAGAGAGGGATGAGAGAGGCAGCCAGACTACTCCACTGGGCAGCACTTGGGGACAGCAACAGGGCGGGGGGGCTAGAGCTGGCCCTCTGGTCCACTTGAGGATTCCTGCTTCAAAACTAACCCTGATGGCTTCCAGACAAGTCGGCACCAAGGGTCACTTCTGGAGGCTGTAAGTGTTGTTGATGGCAGCTGTAGGGACAGGTGTAAATCTGTCCATGCATTCCTTCCCGATACCCCTCCCATCTTTCTGCACCTGAAGCAGGTCCCATTTATTACTGCAAGCCCGCTCAAGAGGCCTAAACACACACACATACACACATACACACACACACACACACACACGAATGTGCGTGTTCACAGTTAATGCTTGGCCTGCCCTGAGGGTACATTTTTTTTTTAGCTCCCTTAAAGCAAACTCTATCAGCTGTTTGTTAAAGCAAAGCAAACACAAGCCTTTGCAACAAAAAAAGAAAGAAAAGGAAAGAAAAGAGAAAAAAAAAAAGGAAAAAAATCCTTTTATTTGCTACCATTAAAATGTTCTTTTAAAATACCTTTCTGGGCAGACTGGGAGGCCAGTTAGGGAGGAGGCATGGTCACAGGGAAGTGGAGCTCTGCTTTATTTGCACCACGTGGAGTGATGAGTCGGGGAGGGGCCACTTCACCTTAAGCAGCCTCCCGGCTAGTACGAACCCTCCTCCTCATCTCTCCCCGGCCCCCCACCCCATGAGCAAACAGCTGCCTTCCCAGGACTAATGGGGGCTCCTCCCCACCATCCGCACCCCATCCCTCTCCAGAGGGAGCCTCTAGGAAATTGCTCTGTCCCTCTCCATCTCGACAAAATGCACGCTGGGAATCTGGAGGCCTCCAGAGGAATGCTTCCTCATCTTGGCCAACTAGACCCCACCAACCAAAGCTTCCTTGTGGGAACTGCGCGCTGGGGGAGGAGAGGGGCTTGGACGCCAAGCCAGCGAGCAAAAGAGGGAAAGGTGGCGTCTTCCCTGCACCCTGCTGGGCCCCAGGCTCTCGGCCACACGCTCCCCACCCCCACCCCCAAGGCCTTGTAGGGGGCCCTTGGAAACCCCTAATGAATGATAACTTATCTGCTACGTTGCTGGTATCTGATGCTTTCTATGGTTTTGAAAACCATATTCCCTGAGGGCTGGAGGCTACTTGGGGAACTGGTCAGTTGGAGCAGCTCAATCATGATTTAATGGAGGCATTTATACGGTGCTAGATCATCTCCGAATGTTAAGTTAATACAGCAGGAGGGCGGCCGGGGTGTGGCGGGCTGTGCGCTCCCCCGCAGCTTCTGTCTCCCTGTGGCCATGCCTTCCCCACACGCCTTCCTTGGCTCCCACATCCTGCCCCCCCACCCCCGCACTCTCTTCTCTGCCTTCCCTGCCTTCTGTGTCCCTGTCCTCTGTGTATCTCTGCGCTTCCCTCCGTCTCTACACTTGGTCCTCTCTCTCTGCTCCTTCTCTTCTCTTGTCCTCTCGCCCCCACCCCAACTCTGCCTGCCCAGGTCTCCCTGTCTCCGGTCCTCCTGCCCGCATTGCCTCTCTCCCCCCGCCCTGGCTCTCCTCCAGGTCCCTCCCCGCCCCTCCAGGTGTGTAAGGGGCTCTGTCTCTGGGCGTCTGCCTGTCTTTCTCTTTCTGTTCTCTCCTTGGCCCCCTTCTCCCCAAGTGTCCCCTTCCTCCTTCTCTCCCCCACTTCTCCCTGTCATTGTCCTTCATTCCTCCATCTCTCCATCCTTCTTTCTCTTCTCTCCCCTCCCCCTCCCTCCCCCCCCCCCAGGAGTTCTCAGGCTGGTTTGCGGCCCCTGCCACGGTTTGCAGGGACCCAGAGCACTGGGGAAGGGGACAGTGGGTTCCTCTTGCTGTTTACAAGCCTAGGCCTGGGAGTGGGGACCTCGTCACGTACAGTGACACTGAGAGCCCAGAGGCCTTTGGGGCCCCACCCTGCGCCTGAAATGCCTTCACATGCAGCCCTGCCTCACTGATGGAGGGCAAGGCTCCCCCCCCCCATAGCATTGTTCCTTCATCCTCCACAAACTCTTTTTTCCTCAATAGATCTGAGAAAACTTCCCTCACCTCAGGGGAATGGAGAAGACCTGGGGCCTGGTGCCAGGGCTGGGGTGATGGAGAAGGCCTGGATTTGAATTCAGGACATCTGGTCTCTAAGCCCAGCTGGGACCCTAACTCCTGGGCAAGAGGAGCAAGCGAGCACTCTTATCTTTGGGATCGCTTGCAGTTTTGAGATCCCGGGATTTGGGAAGGGGACCCACAGGGGCATTAAGCTTTGAATGGGAAGCTTGAGAAAGCATCTCACCTCAGTGGCTACTTGGGAGGAGAGCAAGAAAGGGAGCTTCAGGCAGAGCTGGGAACAGAACTGGGTGCGAGGAATACTAATAGAGACAGGGCTTAATATATGCTAGATAGTCTTCTAAGAATATACGGATAAATACTTCTCAGAACTCTAAATATATATAGTATATACTTTGAGTACACGTACATGATTGATACTAAGTATGTATTAAGAGTAGATGAGATGAATAGACTGCGCCCAGAGAGTTCAGGGGTCCAAACAGCTAATGTTTAATGAGCACTTATTATGTGCCAAGGTGTGGCTGAGCAATGTACACACCTGATGTCATTTACCCCCTGCCATGTCCTCTGTGGCAGGACCTGTTATCCTGGTTTTCAGAGGAGGTAACAGGCTTAGAAGGGCTAATGGACTCATAGGAAGTTCTAAGGCTCTGATAGGCCACCTCTCAAAGCTCAGCAGGAGGTGTGTCAACACAGCCTCGGTGAACCACAGCTGGGTCTGCAAATGTCCCAAGGCCAGCAGCAGCTGTCCCATCCCAGCGGAGCCGGCAGCCACACGGGAACCTGCTCCGCGCACCCCCAAGCGTGCACCTGCTGGCTAGCACCAAGCTTGCCCAGCCTACAGCCCGGCACACCCCCACTGCCGACTGAGCTCAGGCAGGCTGTGGGTGGTCCTCAGAGAAGACGGGGGTCCTGGCGTTGGTGGGCTCCATTCCTAGGGTGACAAGCGAGACAGCAGCAGCGTTTCGTCTCCTCTTCTGTGCGTGGAGGTGGGTAGAAGTCCGCGGTGAACGGGAGCGGGAAAAGAAGCAGGGTTCGTCTGGACCCCCCGCCCCTTCACACGCAGCAACTGCGCTCCCACCACCAACCAATCCATTCTCCAGTCCTCCTCCTCCAACCGTGTGGCCGGCACGTCGCCAACTGCAAAGCAGGGGGGAAACTGAGGCCCAGAGCGGTTGGCGCCGAGCGCGAGCGGGAAGCTCGCCAGGCTGCTGCGTGCGCGCCAGGCAGGTTTGTGGCGAGCGGAAACCGCAGTCCCGGGCCTCCTCCGAGAGACGGGAGCCCAGCCAAGCACGGCACAGGCACCTCTGGGCTGCGAGGGAAGCCAAAGTCGGCCAAGTGGCAAAAGAAGGAAGGAAAAGTGCGGGTCGGGGCTGCCGTTGGGAAAGCACACGTTCACGGAAATCATCCGGGAGTCTAGGACCTTCTGGAGGCGGCTTGGGAAGGGCCTGGGCCGTGGGCACGGCAGGGAGGGCACCGATCGACTCGGGTTTGCTTCCGTGGCTCGGACCCTGGCGGGAGGCGGCACATGCACGTTCTGACCTCCACTTCAGAGTCCGGATTCCATGTGCAATTGAGGGAGTGAGAGATGGAAGCAGAGACAGAGCTAGAAAGACAAAAAGACGGGAGAGAAATGCAGAGTCCGAGAGGTTCGGGCCTTGCGCCCAGCGGAGGAGGCGAGGTGGTTCTGACCACCCTCGGCCTGTCCATAAACATTCCGGGCCAGCCCAGGCCCGGCGGACAAAAGAGCGAGACGCTGAGGCCGAGTGCCTCCCTGGAGGGTAGAACCCTCAGCCTCGCCTCCCCTTGGCGGGATGCCTCCAGGAAAACCACTTCGCCGCTCTGAGCCCTGAGTTCCATACCTCCATACCTTCAGTGCAGGAAGCTGGCGAGCGGCACAAAAAGACCTTGAAAGAATTGGGTTTACGATTTGTGCCTCCCCTCCCTTCCCTCCACCAGAACTGCTTTGGACGAAAACACCCTGGTCTTCCCTGCCTGGGTTGACAGGGAATGACTAGAGATACTGGAGGAGGAATGTACACAGCAGGCGCTCAATCATTGCTCACGTGTTGCAAGTCTGCCTTAATTCTAAGGCCCCATCATATGGGGACACAGATGACCGGTTACCAAGCCCTTTCAAAACCACCTAGAGGGCTCTCCTAACCACCGTTAAGAGCCCCCCCGATCGGAGGTGACCCAAGGATGAAGAGTCGTGTCCCCAGGAACACACTGCAGGCCTCAGGGGTCCAAAGCCGGGGCTCATTTCCACCCAGTATCCTAAGTCAACATCCCCAGCCCTGTCCCCGAACCACCCAGCTCCAGATCCTACTAGGCTGAGGCTGGGACTTTATTTTTTATTTTATTTTATTTATTTATGAGACTGAGAAAGAGCACGAGAGGGGGGAAGAGGAGGGAGCTGAGCGGGGAGCCCTACGTGGGGCTCGATCCCAGGACCCGGGATCATGACCTGAGCCGAAGGCAGACGCTTAACCGACTGAGCCACCCAGGTGCCCCAAAACTGGGACTTCAGAGAGAGACGACGGGTCTCCTGCGGAGAACCTGGGGATCGAACTACACGGCAGGGAGAGGGGAAGGGAGAGCCCGGGTAGAAAACCCAAGCAAAGTTCAGGGAGCAGGGGAGAACCGGAGAAGGCTCTGGCCCTGTAGGAAAAGGGAAAAGCAGCGAGAGAGGAGATACAGAAACAGAGAAGCAGACGACGGAAGGGAGAGCCCGAGGGAGTGCGCGAACCCGCTCCGGGCACAAGGCGCCTGGTGCAGGTCGGCCAGAGGCGCCCCAGCTCTGTTCCCCACCGGGCCCTACTGAGCCCAAGGGGAGCGCCCCACCGACCAATTTGGCATGCACAAAACCCGCGCCCCAAGGGGCCTTTGCCAGGCCGCTGGGGCTTGATTCATTTCTTGACTAATTAACTGGAAGCTACGTCGCCCCTTCTTTCAAGGCCCAATTAATTCGCCGCGGGCGGTGGGGCGGGGGCCGTGAGGCTGAGGCGCCCGCCTGGAGCCCCTTTGTGAAGGGCTGTCTGGACCATATTGATTCCACACACACACACACACACACACACATACACACAGACTCCTTCCTTCGTACAAAAAAAAAAAAAGTCTTGAAAGCCCTGGATTGCCAGAGTTTAAGGATTGTCAGACTCGCACTCCCTCCTCCCCCCACCCCGCCCAGCCGCTTGCATTAGCTTCCAGAAGGAAGGGACCCACGGGCCAATGCAGTTTCCAGAAAAGCCTGGGAAAGGGTTAAATGGAATTTCTCCCCCGTAGAGGGCAAAGAAGTAAAGGAGACAGGTGACCACTGTGTGCCTACTGTGTGTGCGCGCAGGGCAGCCGTGCCTCCCAGTTAAAACCCAGACAATAACATAGACAATCCCCAGGTGGAATCCCAGCTCCAGAAGACACTAACTAGCTGTGGCACCTGGGGCAAGTCTTTGTGTCTCTCTGCATGACTCAGTTTCCTCATCTGGATAATGGAACTCACTGAGAAGGCTCTTGCCTCCTCGGACTGTTGTATTTGATGAGCGGATGGGTGGGAAAACTCTTAGAACATTATCATCCACCTGAGCATTTCACAAATGCTGTCTTCAATACATAGCATTTCATAAAAACCCCGTTTCACAGATGAGGAAGCCAGGGCTATGGAGCGCAGACCTGCTGCACAAGGATCCTGGTGCTTGCTTCCAAGGCCACGGCGCTCCAGAACGAAATCTACCAGTGGGCTTCTCCAGCACTCGACGGGCTGGGTGCAAGTGGAGAGCGCTCTCCCCGCCTGCTGGACCCAGAGGCTTACTTGGAGGGGGCTGGAGCCTTCTTCCCGCCCACCTACCCTCATCCTCCCTCCAGTTCAGTACTGATTGCGGGGGGTGGAGAAACTCCAAATCCCAAAAGCTTCCAGTTGGAACCCAGCACGCGGCAGCGGCAGTGACTTCCCAGCGGTTGTGGGGACCTCATCGATTGTACTGACCTCACGGTGGGTCAACTTGTCTCCTTCATCGATCAACCGAACGAAGTCTAGGACTAAAATAAAAACGCAAGGAAATCACAGCCGTCTTTGTAAAGCTAGTGGGAAGTGGCCCTGCTGCACCAGAACGCGCCGGTGACCCAAGCCGGCCCCAAGCCCAGGCAGCGCAACGGGAAACCGAGCTTCTCACCTCACTCCCCTTTATTTGATCATCGTTTCATTTTTTTGTTGTTGTTGTTCTGTGCTATACTGAAAACAAAAAAACAAAGAAGGATTAGTTTATTCAATCAACAAACACTTGGTGAACACACTAAATGTACCAGACTGCGCTGGTCATTGGGGTACTAAGGAGGAGGGGGGTCTGCCCAGAAGCATAAAATCCTGGCGGGGAAGGGGTTGTAAAGGTTTCTTTGCTGTCGCTTTTTAGCAAATGTGACCTTAGGTCAGACTCCCTAGCTATCTGTCCCACAGTCCTCTGTCCGTGAAGAGCGACAACACTGTCCAGCCCTAGCTAGACAAGATGTAGGCGCTGCCTGGTAGAAACGGATGGAAGAGTCTAGAGGTTAGATCCTTCAGCACAGCCCCAGGCTCAGAGCGTGGGGAGCAGATCTGGGGAAGTCCTTTGCGAAGCCTCGATGGTGTGTAGACTCCTTACTCCTGAAAACTGCTGGGAGCCCGCGATGAGATTTTCAGGGCTCCCCGTCGCTGCTGCCTCTTCCCGAAAGCAGAAAACCACCTGGCCCTACCTCCCCCAGCAGGCAGAAAAGCTGAGGCTGGCCTGCATTTGGCCTTCCTGCCTGAGACCTTGAATGGAAGCCCTCTCCCACCCCACCCTTCCTGGGCCTCGACTTTCCTCATCTTTAAAATGGAAATGTACATGTATATATACTCATCGCAGTGAATAAGGCTCAGGACAATGAGCATCAAGCCAGCCAGGACCCAGTGTCTCCAGCGCTTAGCAGGGAACCTGGACCAAGAAGCCCCTCAGTCGATATTTGTGGGATGACCTTCTCTTCCCACTACCACCCTTTCACTGTTTTGCTTTACATATCAGAATCTGTTTGCGGAACATCTAATAAGTTTGATGCTGTTTTTCTAAAAATGCACTTTGGGAGCAGTCATTTGTTTCCAGATGCACGGAGAAGCCGCTTTAGTCCTTCTCCCTTTCTTCGTTGACTTTTATTCCTCTGTTGAAAGGTTATTCACTGAGCACTTATCAGTTGCCAAGCACTGTGATCTGTGATCGGAGTTGGACATAGGATGAGTCAGTTTTCTCCTTCTAGGAGCTTACAAAGTAGAGACCTAATATTAGACTCTCCTAGCTGGACCATGTGGCCAATAAACCTCTTTGGTTATGGTTGATTTTTTTCTCTCTCTTTCCAGCTCTTTAAGTAACTTTGACCAGATCATGAAGTCTAACGCAGTGCCTGGTACACAGTAAGCGCTCAACAAGTGCTGGATGAATTTATTCTTCCCAATACTGTAGCCACAGCTCCTCCTTTGGCTGCGCAAGAGGTCTTCCGCGCCTTCAGAGACACTTCCAAATGAGGGCTCCATGACATCGGGGTGCAACTCCAACCCTGACATTCCCAATTCCAGGTACAATTCAGGCTGGTAAGACCAGCCACTCCGACTTCAACCGAGCATGTCCAGACCGGGGGAGCACCGGGTTGGCCTTTGCAAAAGGGGACGCGGGACTGTGAGGTTCTGCAAACCGGGTACCCGTTTTGCATCTCCACACCTATCTGGCTGTCCTTTCCAGACCTCCCGTCCCGCATACACACCTTTCCCGGTAAACAAGAGCTAGTACAGACGGCGCCTAAGAAATGAGGCGCCAGTTTGCGCTGAGAACCCCCTTCCCCCACATCCCGGGTCTAGCCTAGCCTCTCTGCATCCAGCTTCCAGGTTTGGGAGACTGTGAGTGACCCTCTCCCGCCCCAGCCTCCAGGAACAGCCTTAGCCTCCTGGTGCATCCGGAACTGCCTCTGCGGAAGCTCAAAACTGAGGTCCCAAGCCCGCGCGCGTCAGTGGCGATTGGCTCAAGCTCTGCGGGGCCCTCAGAGGTCGGCTGTCCGCCGCCGCGTCTCCCCCGAGCGCCATCCAGCGGCGAGACGGCAGGGCCACCCTCCGCAGAGGTTCCGGGCGCTCTTCTCCAGAAGCGAGGAGCGCAGGTTTCCAAGGGGGAAGCAGTCCCTTCCTCCACCCCCCTGCCCCCCCGAACCAGATGAGGGCACATCCATCTCTTATGCCTCCCCACGTACTTCCCGCGCTGCTTGAGGCTAATTCGGGTTCACCCGGCGTTCAACACCACCCTCCCCCTTTTATTTATGCCCAACATATGCACTGGACAGGGAATTTTTTTCAAGGCGAGCAGAAAGAAAAGAAGGAACGAGAAAAAATTAAAAGGGTGTTTGCACCGCCATTGCCTGGAAACCTTCCTGTGGCGGCTCAGGGGGTTTCATCCCGGGCTGGGTGACTCCTGCTCGCCCTTCGTTGCGAACGGACGTGTTAAGTCCTGCCTCCCTAATTCTACGCCTATGACCTTATCCTGGTTAGAGTCAGGCGCTCTGACTCCCTGCCCTTGCATGCAACCCAGCCCAGAAAACCTCCTCCCAGCGATCCCCATGGGCGTCCACCCCCACCCCAGATGAGTGTCCAGAGTGGCAGTTTAGCGCACACCGAATCCTAAATGCAGAGGGAGAAAAACACCATTCTTCATACACCCAGAATGTTATCGCTAATTTTTTGGAAAAGTGCCTGTGTACACACATATTACATATATTATTGAGCGGGTTAGTGCAAGACTAAGAATACCGAACAACAGTGTGTGTGTGGGGGGGGGAGAGACATATTCTCCAATTCCCTGGTAATTTGTAACAGGCAGACTTTATTGCTCAGAGAGAAAAGGAGTAGCTGCGGAGCTGCAAAACGAATTTAACTCTGTCTATATTGATCAAATGGGAGTCCGCCCGTGGGGTGTGATTGCAATGCATTTTTTAATCTGAGATTTAATTTCATATTTGGGGCTACTTGGAATGTCCATATGTACACACTTGTACCCACATAGGACATTTTGGAACCACACATGCATATTCTATTACATTTAAATAATGCAGTGGAATATAGCCTTTAAGTTGGGCCCATACATGGCTCAGCAAGTTCCCCAAACATTAGGGAGATCTAAAATGAAGCCCTAGAAAGCTCAGAAAGCCAGGCCCTCCTCTCCTCCAGATTCGGTTTGGGGCAATCTTCTGATATCCCAACTACAGGGGATTTCTTTGGCTCCTTACCTCTCCTTCACCTAATCTCTCCAACTAAAAAAGTTTATAATAATTCAACTCCAATATCCCTGTTATTAAAATCTGTCTTATTCCCTAAAAATAAAAAAATAAATAAATCATAACCCACACTCAAAAGGCCTTTCAGTGACTCCAACAATTCTCCAATTCTAGACGGAGAAATGAAACAGAGGAGTTGTCCTGGTTATTCACGGCACTATACGAGGACATAAAAGTGAGTGCAACATCATATTTTAACTTGTCTAATAGCAAAATCCTAACTCTGGCCCGCCGGTCTTCCTCCTCCCTACTTTCCTCTAAAGGACTAGAATCTTGGAGGGGTGGGAGCTGGATGGGGGGTGGGGGCAGCGGTGAAATAAAGGCGCTTGGAAAGGGTAAAAAAAAAAAAAAAAAAAAGGCAAGGCATTATTTACACCTGCAAACTTGGATGGCTGTATTCGGCCCCAATTGGCTTAATTGTAAATCTTTTCCTCATGGCCCCAATTCCTGGACGGAGCGTCTGGGTTTAATAATGCGCCCCGGCACCCCAGCAGCGCCGGGCTGAAAAGAGAGAATCCCCCCGCCCCACCCCCACTCAGCGCAGAGGTAATTAGAGCAGCGCGCCCCCCCCCCCCCACTACACAAACCCTGCTTGAGGTACCAGAAGACCAGAGTCAGACATGTGGGGAACTCATATTTTACCGTCTGAAGAC
>NC_138381.1:71638368-71731866 GCF_054177405.1 Leptonychotes weddellii
TGGCTTGTAGGGGGGCGAGCGGGAAAGAGGCGTCTGCACGCGTAGCCAGACACAGCCTCCACCTCCCTGGGCTGGCAGTGTAGGGCTGACCTGTTTATAGAACTTGCTGTTAAGAAAACATGTAAAAACACACCCCAGCGGTGGGAGCGGAGAACGCTCCCTTGCACCCCACCCTCTCTTTGTACACGAAGATTCTCCCCGGACTCAGCTCGGTGGCCTTGTTTTTCCTCCCCAGGAGGCTAACTCCTTGCAATTGTTTTTCCATCCAGTATGAGAGCCCGAGAGGGCTACATTTCTCCTTTATTTGGGGGGAACCCCCGCACCCCCTGCGCTAAAGGTCTTTACTAACCATCCCGGATTTGTCCATTGCAAGCAGGAGTGGAGGGGGAGATGGGAATCACTGCGGTAAAAAGGCCACTCGGGCGCTGGGTGTTGGGGCGGGGTGGGGGTGCTCCTCACCGAACCCCGCTATCCCTAGTGTGAGCTCTCGAAGAGGAAAGGCCTGCGTTCCGCGGACCGCCCCGCGCGCTTTCTGCGCTCGCACCCGGAGCCCGCGCGCGCCGCCCCGGGAGCTGCGGAGGGAGAGCAGGTAACCGCGCAGGGAGCCGGGGTGCGCGATTCGGTGACTCCCGGGCCTGCAGGACCTCCTCGCCGGGGGCAGGCCAGCCTGTGCGGGGGACCCCCCCCTTTGCTCCCCCGCGGGCCGGTGCGGCGGGCCGGGCCAGACCCGAGCCTCGACCCCGCCACCGCCGGGTGCGGGTGTAATCGGAGGCGGCGAGCGTCTCCTCGGGTTCCGCGCTGGGCGAGGCCTGCAGCCGCACCGAGCACGTCCAGCTTCCGTATTTGGAACCCGGGTAAGGCGGGTGCGGATAGCAGGGGAAGCACCCCGGGACGGAATCCATCGCCGCCGAGAGGACCGGATGGGGCGCTCCGGGCTGTCGCTGCCTGACCCTCCCTAACGGGGGTGGGGGTGGGGGTGGGGGGGGCGCAAGTTTTCCCTCCCCAAGGGAAAGTTAGAAAGGACATTGCCAGGGAAGTTTCCTGGATCTGGAAGGCCGCTCCTCTCTGCCCTCCTGCCCGCCTGCCAGAAGGATTTTTAATATTTGGCTTGGAGATGAAATGAACTGAGGTCTGGGCGCCAGCTAAAGCAACTCTTAGGAAAAGCGCTTGGACAATTCCAAACATTCCCTCTTTCTATGTATGTGTGTGTGTGTGTCTCTACCTCGCTCTTCTTCCTCTCAGAAATAAATACGATTTTAAAAAGAAAAGAGAGACTTCTCTAACTCTCAGGTATTCAGACCCCAAGCTGGAGACATTTAAAGGCTTTTGGGGTCACCAAGGTCACACTGTCACCCAAACCTGGAGCTCAGGTTGGGAGACAGAGAACAATCCCTCCAGCCCCCCCGGCCCCCCCCCCCCATAGCTCCCTGGATATTGTACACGACTCATGCAGGATTTGCTGTGTACTCTTTGGAGACAGGGATGATTCCTTTGGGAGCAAGTCACCTCCGACTTAAAGACACACTGTGGAGGCCTCAAGTTTCTTTTTGAGGTGGAGGCCGCGGCTACCCAGATTGTCAGGTAATGAAGACTGACGCTGGGGTTCAGCGATGCCTCCCCCTCCCCAACACCCATTTTCTGAGTGGCCCTGGTCCAGGGTCAATGATCACAGAAGACAGAGTGGTGGAGGGGCTGGAGCTTGGTTCCAGATTGTGAGGAGCCAGTTTGGCCAGAGAAGTTTCCCTGGGCGTGCAGCCGCTCAGGGACAGGCCAGGCCTGCAGTCAGGATCTTGAATCTAGGGCTCACACCCTAGCCTTAGCAGCAGGTTTCAGAGTCCCCGTTACCTGCCAGGCATGCCAGAGAACCACAGAATTCCATTTTCCATAGGACTGTACAAGGGAGAAGGGGTTTTAGCAGCTTTCAATGTGACAGTAAGACTTGGAACCTTAAATGCTCAGATGCCTCCAGTCCTTGAAACCCCATGCGCACAGAGGGAAGGAAAACCCCTCCTCAAAGCCATAGGTCCCCCAGGGACAGCTACATCTGGGGGACTTCACTGGATATGAAAGACTCTCTGAGGGTGTTATCTGCTCCTGGGCTGGGGAGACATGAAAACATCACTTTGGCTGTACGTATGGCAAGGAGCGGCTACACACACACACACACCCCTTCTGTGTCCACTGTTCTCTTTCATTTATCTCCTGCCTTCCCTCTCTGCTCTCACCCTCTTTAATTGAAACCCAGTACGGGAACTAGTAATGGATATTGTGCTCCAATTGAGAAAACGTGTCTGTGGCTAGGAGGGGACAGTTAGTTCAGCTGATTTGGAGGAGCCGATCTTTCTTGGCCCTGTCAACCTTCCTGACAGTAGCAGAATGTCATTAGCCATGCCCCCCTAACTGACACACCTCCCTGTTCCCTGGCCCCAGCGGCTCTCAGAGGGCAGGCCCCACTGCCCCCCACGCCCTGGCGCCAAGTAACACCACCGGTGCATAAAAACGGGGAGGAGCAGGGAACCATGGCAGTCAGCTCTCCCCGTCAGAAGAAACCCCCCAATCTACCGTTGGGAATTGGAGAGTGTACCGTTGTATTTTTCCTCCACCTTTTTAAAGGATTCTGTCCCTTAGACCCCCACCCCACAAGCCAGATCCCTGGCATTAATCGCCAAGGGACCAATGACACCCTTACCTGTCTGGACTGAAAATCTGGAAAGAGGATGTTGAATAAACAAAGGTGTTGGGTGGTCAAAGTGCCTGAGGGCCAATCCAGCTCTGGCCTGCGTCTTGCTGATTCTGGGTCAGATAAGGCGGGAGGAAAAATTCCCCGGCCTCTTCCTCATGAATTCATTTCTGCTGGACTAAGAGAAGTCCATGCGTTATTTTTTTTTTTTAAGTAATTGGGTAAAACACACAAAGAGAACATTGAAGATGTAGATTGGTTTGAAATTAGGAAACCACAATTAGTTCCTTTTCCTGAGAGAGAGACAGAGAGAGAGAAACCCTTCACAGATGTATAAAAGGCACTCTTCCCAGACACACACACACTCCTTATCCCCCCCGCCTTGTTTCCCTTCCAACTTATCTAAATCACTAGCCATGTACAAATTTGCCATTTTCCAGGGCGATCGGCTTTGATGAAAGGTAGGTGCTAATAAGAATAATGCAGAGGGTGAAATCTTTCCATTTTGTTTCTGCCAAAACCATATTTACATTAAAAGGAGGTATGATAAGCATGGATTAAGCGAATAACGGATGATGCTCTAGAAACAGCATAAACCAACTGGCGCCAAAGTGAGCCTCCGTACTAAAAATACTGCTTCCCCAAGCTAGACAACTTTGACAATCTTTTCTCTCTCTCTCTCTCTCTCTCTCTCTCTCACACACACACACACACACACACACACACGCGCGCGCGCGCGCTTCAGACTCTTGCACTGAATCGCCCTGATCAATAATTTAGAGGGCTGTCAGAGGACAGGGAAATGTGCCTTACAAGAAAGCCCTGTGCTGCTGGGGCAAGGCAGGGACTAGGAGCCAAGGCTTTAGGGTAGCCTCCTCTCACCCTGGGCTCCTGCCTTTGAAAGGAGATAGAAAGGGAGGGGGAGAGATCCTGGGGTAGGGGAGGCTGACTTTGGGGATCCCAAAAGGAGAAGGGGATACTTCCAACCTACACAAATGGGCCCAAACCCATTTCTATCTCTCAGGACACCTTATCTTCTTCCTAGCCAAGGGCACAAGGGGGAGGTGCTGGCTAGCTCCAGCCTGTCTCGATTACTGACAAAGATGGGGGGGTAGGGAGGGGATACAGAGGCAATCCAGAAATCCAGAAAAGCAGAAGAGAATTCAGAGAGGGCCAAGAAAGCCAGAGAAACCAGAAAGGGGGAAAGAAGAGGCAGAAAGAGTGGGAACGAGAGTAAATCAGAAACAGAAGGAACAAGAGAAGTTAAAGGCGGGGGGGGGGGGGTTGCGGGTGGTAGAGACAGACAAGAAGGGGAAACAAAAAGAACAAGACAGATGCAAGGGAGAGAAGAGAAAGTTCAAGGAAACACAGCAAGAAAGATCACATGGATCTATAGTCACACAGTCCTGAAAGATGAACAGAGAGACAGGGACACCAACAAAAAAAGAAAGAGAGAGAGAGAGAGAGAGAAGGAAGGGAGGGAGGGAGGGAGGGAGGAAGGAAGGAAGGAAGGAAGGAGAGAAAGAAAGGAAGGAAGGAAGGAAGGAGAAGAGAAGAGAAGAAGAAGGAGAAGGAGAAGAAGAAGAAACAAAAAATGGGTGCTCTGTCTGGTCCAACCAAGAGGCTTGTACCTACCCCAGAGGGAGGAAAGATAGGGAGGCTAATTCTCCAACAAACTGAATGATCTTGCAGCCTCCTGGCCAGGGAGGAACTGAGCTCTAAAGCAAGCTTGGGGTGGGGGGGGGTGTGTGTGTGCAGTGAATGCAAAGCTCCAGGAGGAAAATCTAGCTTCCCTGGTCTGTGCAGAGATCCTCCACTGGGTCCATAACTGCATGTAGCAGAGTCAAGGTTTGGGGTAGCACCAGAGTGCTAATGTGGGGAGGGGGGTGCTAACAGCATTTCGCAGGAGGAATCACAAACAATAAGCGAGGCACTGGGTGGGTGGGGGAGCGGATTCCCTGGGATCCGGGTAAGAAAACCAAATCCCCAGTTAGCAGAATGGAGAGCAGAGGAGGATAGGAGCCCTAAAGCAGACACTTAGTTTCAAAGCTGGTCAATTAAAAAGAAAAAAAAAGCGCCTAGATCCAAAGTGGGGGGGGGGGTTGAGCAGAAACAGGGAGCCCTCCCTACACTGCCAAGCGACCAGAGAGCCCCTCCCCAGTAAAAGTTTACATATTGACCGACCACCGTAGGAAACTTCTTAATTAGGCCTCAGACCCCTGGAGAAACAGGGATGTCCTTATGTCAACAGAGTTTCCAATTTAGCGACACCTCGGACTGAAAAAAGCTCCGCGGCAAACGGGGGTGAAAGTTTAAGAGGGAATAAGCGTGTAATAGTCCCTCGCCAGACCTCACACATGCTGAAGAGAATATTTACAGCAAACTTGCCAAAGTAAACCACCCCGCCTACCCACCATCCTTTCCCCCCGTCTCCCCCCCTTTTTTGTAAACTGCAGATAAACAGCATTCGGTCACCAAAGGGTCGGTTGGTCCCCTTTATAGTTTGAGGCAGGCGATGTCATAGGGAAAAGTAGGATCGAGCAGAGGCTTCCTGGATGATCTTTGGCAAGGCTAGCTTTTCTGCTGCGTCCGTGGCCTGGGCAGTGGCTTGGTTTCGCATTTGTGTGTGTGTATAGGAAATTTGTTCTGAGGTTCCTCTAACCCTTCCCCACTTTACCATCTGCACACACACACACACACACACACACACACACACACACAGAGCTTGGCCTTAAAAACTGCAGGCATTACAGATACGGAGAGGTGGGTTTAATTAAAAAAAAAAAATCAGGCCTGCAAAAAGGTGCGGGGAATATCTGGGGGCCATCAGAAGTTCCCTGGGTCCCCTGCGATCCAAACTTCAGCCCCCCTGCTCCTTTCTCCCGCCCTTAAAGCACCGCTCCTCAGACTCAGCGGAGGGGCAGACTCATTCAGTGTTTCCCGAATGTCTTTTGTTGAGCGCGAGGCGGGGAGAGAGAGACTATCGAGGGGTTCTGCAAACAGAGAGAGGGAGAGAGAAGGCCGTGTAGACCCCGCGCCTGGGGCCGAAAGCCGCGGGCCGGGGGCGCGCTAGCCTTGCGCGTTCCCCCGGCTGCCAGGCTTGGCCCAAGTCTCCAGAAGGCGCTGGCCAGTGTTTCACCCGAATGCGATGGCCACCAGGCCGCTTTTGTTTGTTCGCAAATTAATCACCCAGCGCACGGCCGGCGCCAGAGTGGGTTTATCACCCACCGGGAGGGGGGCGCGACGGCCCAGCAAAGACAAAGAGGAGTTCGCACCTTCCCGCTTTTGATCCCAATTTGCCGCGGCCTCCCTGCAGAATACGAGCCTCCTGGGGCCGAGTCTGGGAGGTCGGTCATAATTGGCGGAAGTTTGCAGACCATTAGCAAGACGTGGACATTTTCGAATCAGACCCCGCAAACTTTCCTCTCTTCTCCACCCCCCCTCACCCCTTGCGAGCAAGAATGGGAGCGGGGATATGAAGTGGCAACTAGGGTGACCCCAGGGTTAAGTTAGAGCTAGGGGCAAAAATAGGCATTTGAGGGAGGGGGCGGTGTGAGGGTCAGAGATCCCGCTCGGTCCACTCTGGGGCCAAAGGCAAGTCGAGATATTTACAAGTAAAATTAGCAAGCTCCCTTCCCACGTCCAAGACTGTAGGGAGGCCAGGAAGCCGAGGCCCTGGTGGAAATGTCTCTCCCGAGCATCTGGACGCTTGGGGCACCGAGAGAGGAGGGGGGTCAGTCACGTTGTGCCAGCAGAACTGCTTTCCTTCTACTCCCAGCGGCCGGGCAGAGATTGGCTGGCGAGTGCAGGCAAAACCTGATCGCGGGGATTTGGGGCCGCTCCTGAAAGCGCCGCGGCGCTGCCCGCGGGCTCAGGCGGCGAGCAACGTGGGGGAGGGGGTGGGTGTGGGCCTCCAGAGACTCGTGAAACCCTGCGGTGACCTCGGTGGACGGCGTAAGGAGGGGGAAGGCCTGGCCTCTCGCACCCTCCAGGATCGGGCCGCTAAGGGACGCGGGAGGTGGGTGGGTGGGTGGGGGGCCGAAGTGAGCCGACACCCTGGGCCCCTACCGCCTCTTGCTTTTCTCTCCCGCTTTCTCTCTTCTCAACCACCGGCAGAGAGGCCCCGAGAGGACGCCAGAGAAAGACAGGCCGAAAGGGAAAGAAAGGGGCGAGATGGCGAGCCAGACAGAGTTCCGAAGAACCACTCCATTCTCTCTGGTGACTTTAGGGAATTCTCTGCGCTGGCGCCAAGCGCTCTTAACCATGTGCGTCAAAAATGCGAGGCTGGAAAAGCTTGTCGCCTCAAAAGTTCCGCCCCTATCTCGAGGCGGTTGGCCCACAAAAGAAGTGCATTTTCACCCTCCACTTGCTCCCATTTCGGAGTCTGGGGGCTGGGGGCCTGGGGGTCCACAAGGCAAACTAAGAGAGGATGGTTCTGACTGTCTACGCAGACACACACACACATATCCCAAGCCCTGGGTTTCTTAACCCCCTAGGCCCCGAAACCAGCCCTTTCTCCTTTCCTTTCCACTCGAGGCAGCTCTCAACTCAGGAAGGGTAAAAGAACATTCTCCCCCAAGATTTCCCTCCATCTAAGCAGGGACGGCCCAACTCACTGCCCCCCCCCCATCCGCAAAAGCGAGGAATGTGGGTTTGGGGAATCCTCTGACCCAGACAGGGACCTGCGGTAACAGATATCAATTCGGCGACAGGTCTGATTTCGTAAGTTCCCTCCCTCCCACCCCTGCACCCTCGCTGACGCCCCCACCCTACCTGAACTGGAACAGTCACCTCGCCTCTGGGGTGGGGGCGTATCACGGTTTGTTCTACAAATTCACCCCCGACTTCTGGTGAGATAAGTCCCCGGGTGCACGGAGAGATAAGTGCGACGCCTGGAGATTATACCAGGAGGGCGCGCCTCCCCCTCCCAGCTCGCCCGCGGCCCGGGGAGGTGAGGGCAGCGGCTCCGCGGGGGCAGGCCCAGAACCTAGTCCCTCGCGGCGCTCCTTCTGTCCGGGTCTCCATTCTCTGCTCCACACTCACGCACACAGTCAGGCGGAACTCTCGGGGAGCCCGGAT
The DNA here is from genome assembly GCF_054177405.1 of Leptonychotes weddellii. Lineage (NCBI taxonomy): Eukaryota > Metazoa > Chordata > Mammalia > Carnivora > Phocidae > Leptonychotes > Leptonychotes weddellii. Next base: position 71,646,128 of record NC_138381.1, read on the forward strand.
TCAGATATTAGACAAGACTTAAAAGGGCTGGTAAATGCATTTCGAAAAAAAAACAAACCCCAAACCCCGAGTCCGGCTCCCCCGGGGAGCGCCACCAGGGCCGGCGGCGCAGGCTGTGTACGTGTTTGCGTGTACGTGTTTTCCCGCGGGTGGCTGGGTCCCAGGGTGCCCGCGCGAGTCCGCGCGCAGGAGTGCCGGGGTGTCTGGGTCTCCGCCCACGGTCTCGGGTGGGGCCCGGGCCAGAGGGAGCCCCCGGCCCACGTCTGCCCGGGAGCCCACGAGCCCGGATGCCGGGAGCCCGGCGCCGAGAGCCACCCGAGCTCGGGAGCCCTTCGGCGGCGGCCGGGCGGAGCTTGGCTCCACGTGGGGCTGGAGAGCGCGCAAGGCCGGAGTCTCGGCGCTCGCCTCTCCGCCGCTGCCGCCTTCTGCGGCGCCCGGCGGCGGAATGGCAGCTCGCGGGGCACTCGGCCGTCCGCCTGGCCCTCCCGGGGCCGCAGCGAGCGGGTGAGCCGCACAGAGAAACGGCGGCGGCGGCCCGGAGACGAGAGGCGAGGCGAGCGCGCGAGAAGCGAGCGCCCCTGCCCGGCGCCCGGCGCGCTCTCCGCCTTCCTGGCCCGGCGCGCTCGCTCCCTCCTCCTCCCCCTTCCTCCCGGGCCCTGCCTCCTCCCTCGATCCCCGGCTGGATGACTGAGGCATTTCAGACGTGGGCTGAGCCAGCGCAGGCGAGCGAGCTCAGGGGCTGCGGCGATCTCTCGATAAGCCACCTAGAGGCGACTCTGCGCGCGCTCCCCAGTGGCTCCCCGCCCTCCCTCTGATCATGTTGACATATTCACAGGACAGGCAGTAGTACCGATGCGGCGCTGCGACGTTACAGTTTCCGACACCTTCCTTTTATAACTCGGCTCTATCCCCCAGCACTCGACCTGTGAAAACCACGCCTATGCAGCAACACAATTGGTCCGAAAGCGTCAAAGAGCCAATCAAGAGGCCTCCGGCTCCCCGCAGCCCACAGCAGAGCCCGACCTTCTAGAGCCGCCGAGCAGACGCCCGGGGAATTCTAGAGGCGGAGGAGGGTGGCGCGGAGCTCTCGCTCGCTCGCTCTCGCTCCCTCCCTCTCCTCGCGCTCCCTCTCCCACTCCGTGCCTCTCTCTCCTCTCTGTTTCTCTCTCTCTCTCTCCCCCTCTCCCCTTTTCATTCCCCCCCACTAAATCCTCCCTGCCCTGCGCGTCTGGACGCAGATTTAGGAAGCGATTTCGCTCACGTTTTAGGACAAGGAAGACAGGCGCGGGAGGAGAGCACGGCAAGACTCGGATTGCAACCCAGACACCCTCCGGAGGCTCGGAGCAGAGGAAGGAGGAGGAGGGCGAACGGAAGCCAGTTTGCAGTTCAAGTTTTGATAGCGCTGGTAGAACAGGGCTTAAATCAGAGAGTTGTTTTTTGTTGTTGTTGTTGTTTCTTTTTAAGGCGAGAGACTTTTCCGCTCTCTCGCTCGCTGGTGAAGCCTGGTCTAGCGCAACTGCAGACGCCTCCAGCGAGAAAGAGGGAGAGGAAGACAGACAGGGGGGCGGGGAAGAAGAAGGAGAAGAAAAGGTAAAAAGTCTCCGAGCGGAGCCGTTCGCATTTGCAACAAAGAACTGGGGGCCGGGGAGCGATTCCCGGGACCGGGGGCTGCGGTGTCTCTTCCGGCGAAGCGGCGGGGCTCGGGCGCGGGTGAGACCCTGCTCGCTCCTCTCGCCGGTGAAACCGACTTCCAGGAGCGGCTTTTTAAAAAAAACGCAAGGCACAAGGACAGTCACCCAAGCGACTATGTCTCCTGATTTCTCGCCTTGCCCTCTTTAAAAGCGGCATCCCCCCTCCCCAAAAGACTCTTTCCTCCCCCTTCCCTAGGGTGCTCGAGTGGTGATTCCCCCCTTTTCTTTCTTTCTTTCTTTCTTTCTTTTTTTTTTTTTTTTCCTTTCCAAACTATGTGCTGCTGAAAAACCAAAAACAAAACCAAACAGCAGCTGCGGACTTGTCCCCGGCTGGAGCCCAGCGCCCCGCCTGGAGTGGATGAGCCTCTCCATGAGAGATCCGGTCATTCCTGGGACAAGCATGGCCTACCATCCGTTCCTACCTCACCGGGCGCCGGACTTCGCCATGAGCGCGGTGCTGGGTCACCAGCCGCCCTTCTTCCCCGCGCTGACGCTGCCTCCCAACGGCGCGGCGGCGCTCTCTCTGCCGGGCGCCCTGGCCAAGCCGATCATGGATCAATTGGTGGGGGCGGCCGAGACCGGCATCCCTTTCTCGTCCCTGGGGCCCCAGGCGCATCTGAGGCCTCTGAAGACCATGGAGCCCGAAGAAGAGGTGGAGGATGACCCCAAGGTGCACCTCGAGGCCAAAGAACTTTGGGATCAGTTCCACAAGCGGGGCACCGAGATGGTCATTACCAAGTCGGGAAGGTAAGCAAGTGGCAGGGCCCCCTCCCCCCAAACTATTGCAGGGTTTTTTTTACACCCCCCCTCTTTTTATCTCTTCCCCGAACAGTTAATTTGGGCTTAGAGAAAAACTTTATGTTCCCCTGGAACTGTGTACAGACATTCCCGGGCCCTGCTTCTATGGCAGGAAATTTCAGCTTACCTGGGCGTCCGCAGGGGATACTTTCCTACCTAGCTCCGCATCCTGGTTTCCCTACAGGCTAGAATTTTTCCAGGGAGCACAGACACCTCCGCAGAAAGAAAGAAAACCACCCCACTGCAGGAAATTCACTGTTGCAAACCTTTCCATCCTTATGCCTTTGTTGATGTTTTGTTTCGTTTGTTTCGTTTTGTTCCCAGTGAGGAGAACTTTACGCCCTTTTCTTTTGTGTGGTCGTGGGAGACCTGACACTAGCTATCCACTTGCGCCTTTTGCCCCTCCAACCTAGCCTCTGGGTCTGCAGGGGGGTCTGAGCTTGCCTCTGGCAGGGTCACAGAGAAATTGGAGGGCATTTGGGTTTGTTTGTCCACACCGGTTCACGTGTCTGTAATCCGAGGGAGAGTTGAGGCAATTTTGGATAATTAAGATTATGTTTGCAGATCCAAGGAGCCAGTGGAGAGACACATACTGCTTTTTTACGTGTGGATCTTATCAACCATATTTTACATAATTTTCAAAAGGTCCTTGCCTGACCGAAACCTGCCTGTCACTTAAAATCACTGATTTTTTTTTAATGGCCTTGACATCTATGAAGGCGTAACATTGGAATAATAAAAAGAAAATCCCTCTCTTGATGTCTTGAGCTTTCTGTGTCTTTTCCTAGCTAAACGAGGCCAAAGTTTTGGCAGAAAATCCTCAAACCCAGAAGACATTTCCTCAGTTTCACAGCGAAGTGCTTCCTTTTAAGTCAAGGCTCTAGAATGCCAACACTCCTGAGAAATAAAAGTCAGTTTGGTGGTACAATCTTGCAGTTTGGGACCAGCCTGAGCCAGAGGAGAAACGCGGTTAGCAGGCGTGCGAGGCAGATCGGTTATCAGGCCCAGGAGTCCAGCCCAAACTACAAAATTCGTTTTGAGAACTCACTGAAGGCCAGTTTCATTTCGCCAGCCACGGGATTCCTGTTCCGTAGCAGGGAGGGTGGAGGTTTATTTCCTAACATTTTCTCATCAATGGAATGGTGGAAAATTCTAGCCTTGACTGACCCCGCTTTACTAAAATCCTACCCCAAGCAGTTTAGAAGTAGACACTCAAAGGGAAGAGCACAGGCAAGAATTTCTCTGTAAAGAGGGCCATCTGTGAAGTCCTACAAGAGGAAAAAATTGTGGAGAAAGTATTAGACGCTGCAAAGAACTGTAGTGCAATATTCACTTGTTTGAACCTTGGGACCCTTCCCGTTAGAGAAACTGAGCATATGTAATGCTTGGGCCGTGAAAGAATAGGATTTTGCACTCAGTGGCTCTCACACCAAAGCCCATCAGTCAATCACAATAGAGAAGTTTTAAATTTGATTTAAGTATTTCAGGGTAAATAGGGAATCAAAGCCAAGAGTCTGAGTGATTTCTTTTTCTTTCTTTTCTCTTCCCTCCAATTGTAGGCGAATGTTTCCTCCATTTAAAGTAAGATGTTCTGGGCTGGATAAAAAAGCCAAGTATATCTTGTTGATGGACATTATAGCTGCTGATGACTGTCGATATAAATTTCATAATTCTCGGTGGATGGTGGCGGGTAAGGCTGACCCTGAAATGCCAAAGAGAATGTACATTCACCCAGACAGCCCTGCTACCGGGGAACAGTGGATGTCCAAAGTTGTCACTTTCCACAAACTGAAACTCACCAACAACATTTCGGACAAACACGGATTTGTAAGTTACTCGGCTCCCCTCAGGAAAATGTCCTCTTTCTTCACCCTAGGGAAGGCAGTACTTATCCTCTCCTTGCAAAAATCACCAGTTTCTGCTCAGGCTTCTCCCTTGCTCTCTGTTGCTAAGCATAGCAAAGTTTTTGAATCCGAAACAGAGGATTCCGGGGTGTTTCTCTTCGGATAATGGAAGGCCTGGCGTTCTCAAAAAAAAAAAAAAAAAAAAAATTGAGGGCCAAAACACTAACCGCTCACGTCCTGTGGCAATCCCAGATCTTGGTAAACGGCTGACAGTGAAGATAAAAACCAATCGTTAAGATACAAAATCAATTTTTAAAGTTATGTGTGCGCCAGGGATTGGTTCTGAGCTATCATACTTCTGTTTTGAAACCAGCCGTATTATTTCTTGGGGGAGTTTTAAGGTTCAGAGGCTTGGCTACATTGGTTAAAGGGGGTGAATGTATTTTTTGAGAGATTTCTTTCTTCTGTGAAAGAAGAATATGGGGCTGAGGTGAAAGTCAGGTTTACTAGAAATGAGGCTGAGCTCTCCAGGATAAAAACTGTGTGTGTGTGTGTGTCTGTGTGTGTCTCTGTGTTGGGAGTGTATATATGGATTCAGTGGGGGAGTCCTTAGAAACTTTTAGGAGACCAGAATTGCTTATAAAAGTCAAGCAAAACACCTTTTGCCCCCTGCCCTTACCTCTCCCCAACATTTCAACAAATAAAGCCGAGTGATAAGCGAGGAATCAGCAGAAAGATTAGGCCCAGGAAGACGTGAATGGCACGGAAGTATCTTCAAGCGGGCGCGGATCGCCTTTGAAGCCCTTGATTTGATTAAGGCATAAATATTCCTCTCTAGAGTTCAACCTTTCAGGGCTTTAAGTGGATTGGGCTCGTCAATTAGTGGGCACTTAAAGGACTGAATCATTTTGTAAATTAAAATGCATGTTTTTCTCTATCTTTTAAGACTTTGGCCTTCCCAAGTGATCACGCAACGTGGCAGGGGAATTATAGTTTTGGTACTCAGGTAGGCTAGGGTTCAAGGTACGAACGGACCTTAGGTGGTGAGGGTGGGGGGACCCTTTGGAAATTGAGGAGCAATTTGGATTCTCCAGAAGAGGATATCTGTGGAGCGGAATGTACCCAAAGAGGTACTCCGAGGAGAGGAGGTGGGCTCGGCATAAGCGTGGTACCCTTCGGTGGGGTAGACGTCAGCCTGGCAGGGGTCCTGAGGTCCCATTGGTCCCACTAAATCTTTTTTTTTTTTATGTGTCTCCCCTTCTCCCTGCTCCCCTCCACCTCCCCCCCCACCCCCCCACCCCCCCGCAGACAATATTGAACTCCATGCACAAATACCAGCCTCGGTTCCACATTGTGAGAGCCAATGACATCTTGAAACTTCCCTATAGTACATTTCGGACTTACTTGTTCCCCGAAACCGAATTCATCGCTGTGACGGCATACCAGAACGATAAGGTAACCAAAGGCGCTTTTCTTTTTAATGGCTGTACTTTTCCCTCCCACCTTTAGGCCGCTCCGGGTGAGGTGGAGAAAGTTAGAAAAGATTAGGGATGGGAGTCTTGAGTTTTTCTTCTGTGATTTGACCCTTCCGTGGAGCTTTTGGGGAAAGGGGGTCTGGCACGTCACAGAGGCAGGGGAAAACAAAACAAAACAGAAAAAAACAACAAAGCAAAACAAAAACTTGACCAGCTAGGAATCCGATGCGGAGAGAAAAGATGCCAGACTAACTTCACTCCTGTAACTGTGCTCACAGCCATTTCCCCACTTGGGCCTTTCTCTTGTTTGGAGGCTCAGCCTCTTCTCCTCTAGGATGAAGGATCAAAAATCAGGTTCCAGGTTCTAAAGGAACCAGCTAAAACTTGAAGGCAAAAGCCATTGGGGATCTTGGGAGGAGAATCCCATTGGAGAGCAGCTTTTCTCCCCTAGCCAGAAATCCTGAGTAGCTGGTCTGGTTTTTATTACCTTTTATGCTGCTGTGTTTTTTATGGTGTGTGTGTGTGAGAGAGAGAGAGAGAGAGAGTGTGTGTGTACGTGTGTGTGTGTGTGTGTGTGTGTGTGGAAAAACCTTCTCTGATCACAGGGTCATGCTAATCGAGTTGTCTGAGGCTTTTGAGATGAGATGACCAAAGTCAAGATCAGTACATTTGAAGGTTTTTCCTCCCTTGGGCCTCAGGCCCGGGGTTAGGAGTACCCCCGGATAGACCGACAAGCAGCACCTGGTATATAAAGTTATGGTGGCCTGAAGGTCATGGGCATGTGCACAGAGAGACACGGAGAAAGTGACTCTTGCTGATTCACCAGTTCCCAGCGTGGCTGTTTGCAGGCAGTTATGGGGGTGGGGAGCAACTGAGGACCCCTGCTCTTCTTACTTCAGGGAGAGTCCAGCTTACCTGACAACACCTTGCATTTTGAACTCACTGTCACTGTGGGTGGGTCCTCTGGCTGGCCCTTGGGGTGTTCAGGTATGTTTCCTTAATCCGGAGACTGAGACTCCAGGACCTCCTCTTCCTGCAGTCTTGCATACGGGAGTTTATGCCAAAAACAAGAATCCAGCCAAGGGGCCCTTTTCCCACCTCTGGGGAACTCTGTATAATTTTTTTTTTCCCCTTAAAGGGAAGGGATTTGAAAGATGGCATACTATGGCATTTTGCCCCAGCGTGCAAAATGCATGCTCCCTCTAGACCCAGAACCCTGTGAATGTAAGTCGTTAATGTAATAAAATGTACCATTTTTGATCAGACGAAGAGGCCAGAGGCCTTCTCCAACCTAATGGCGGTGGCAGAATATATAAATGAAAACAAATGTTTCCAGTGGTCATTCAGCCCTTTGACATCTGTAATTGTCAATATTATAATTCCTCAACCCTCCCCCCACCCCACAAGACGCAGCAAAAAAATCAAACCCACTCTGGCACAAGGGTAGCGAAAACCCCATAAATCATTTCATTAGATTCACAGAAAAGGTTGGAGTGTATGCTGTGAGGTGTGTGTGTGTGTGTGTGTGTGTGTGTGTGTTTGGGGGTAGGAAATAATGCCATAACATATTTAATGATTAATTGCACTATGTAAAAAAAATGAAAGCACAATTTTAAGATCTACAGGTTGTCCCTTTTGACAGCTTTTGACAATCTTTCCATTTCTAAACGCAAGCTCTGAAGGCTGCCTACAGAACAGAAGGAGGCATTTCCCAGACAGTCTAATTTCAGTCTGGAATCCCTGGTTTGGCTTCCTCTGAGAGATGCAAGTCATTGGTACAGTTCTTTGGATTTTTCTCTCACTCCCCTCTGACTGACACTGTGAGGTCCTCTCCCTTTCTCTTGAACCTGGCATAGCCTGCTGACTTCTTTTGGCAGTCAGATTTCTAGTAGACAGAGTTGGGGGGGGGGAAACACCCCCAGAGCATTCTAGAAAATGAGGCCAATGTCTCTTTCTTGCTTGTGTCTCCTCCTCTAGATAACTCAGCTAAAAATAGACAACAACCCTTTTGCAAAAGGTTTCCGGGACACTGGAAATGGCAGGAGAGAAAAAAGGTGAGCGGAGACACTTGGTATTACTTTCTCAGATAATTTGGAGAATCACTTTTCTAGGGCCCAAATCTCAGCTATTAGAAGTGGGATGCAGGCACTTCTATTAAGAAGTTAGGGGGAAGAGGGTGGAAAATAATTGACTGCCTCCCTGCCACCTGCTTGCGGACCTCAGGACACTGTACTTTTTCTACCTCCTACAAGTTACCTTAAAGGAGATGAACTAGGCCACACCATTTTTGTCTCTGGAAAGAAAAGTGTCAGGGATAACAGATTATATACAGATGCCTATTAATTCCTAATTAATTGAGGTTCATCCTGGGCAGGTCCCAGGAAAGGACTAAACCATTCACAAAACGCTTTGGAATTTTTGCAGTCTTGTCTTGCAAATACCATCAGACAGAACTGAGGCCCCTTGAGAAATCTGTGGCTCCCTCCTTAATGGGCAGATGTATCATTTTGCATGAAGCAGACAGCTGGATAGTATAGGGAAGACGCTCTCCCCTCCCCTACCAGCTTTCCAAGAATTTCTAAAATCCAGCAAATCAGTCCAAATCTTTAACCTATCCCCTTGCGGGGTGGGGGTGAGCATTATAAAATAATTTCTAACATCTAAGTGGATTTTTTTTTTTTTTACTCCGGTTACGATTAATTAGTGTGTTGGTAAAACAATTAAAGTGCACCATGAAAGAAGCAACTTCTTCCCAGTCTTAGCAACCAGTCGGGGGTGTGTAGGCTGTTTGTGTTCACCAGTTTGGGCACCCAGGTCCCCTCCTTCTGTAAGGCCTGCTGCTTAGCTGTCTCTGGCCCATGCCCTTTCCCTAACAAGCCCCGGGTCCTGAAGCCTCCTTCCTCCGACACCACCCCCCAGCCCCGTGCCACACTCTTCAGCCTAGTTAAAGGGTCGAGAACCATGCTTGGGTCTCTGTGGCTGCCTTGGGGCAAGCAGGTTTCAGAGAACTCGGTTGTGTTGTCCGTGGGTGGTGGGCTGGATGAGGCTGTGTGTATGCACGCCTCTTTGGAGAGGGTGAGGCAGACAAGAGGGGAAATGTATGTCCGGTTCTGTAACGCTGGGTGTGGGCTTCTGCCACAGAAAACAGCTCACCCTGCAGTCCATGAGGGTGTTCGATGACAGACACAAAAAGGAGAATGGCACCTCAGATGAGTCCTCCAGCGAACAGGCAGCCTTCAACTGCTTTGCTCAGTCCTCGTCTCCAGCTGTGTCCACTGTAGGGACGTCGAACCTCAAAGGTAGGCCTGGTCACCTCTGATTTCTCCACTCCAGGTCTCTGGAGTTGAGGGGACGGGGCACCCACCAGGGAACCTGCCCTTCAAAAAAACGTCAGATGCTTCCAGAAGCCCCTAAGCAGGAGCCAGAGTTCAAACAGGGTGGCCAGGTGTGTCCCCCCTCCCGAAGTTGTATAAAGGAGAGCTCAGAACCCTTCCCCCCAGACCTCGATTTGGCTGAGGTGGGGTGTCTGCATGTTCCTTCTCGGTGGAGCCAGCCTTGAAAACTTGCATGGAGCACTTCTCTCTGTCTCTGTCCCTCAACTCTCTCCAACCAAGCAACTGCTGACTTTTTTTACTATCTTTTAGCTCTAGATTAAAATGTGTTTGGGGGGGGGCGGGGAGAGGCAAGGGATTCTCTGCCACCTGGAACAGGGAAGGTGGCTGAGAAAACAGCCAGCCATAGAGCAGCAATGGGCACTGGGAGAGAAGCCGGAGCGGTGGGGATCTGAGAAGGGAGGGTGGGGGGAGTGGGAGGGGACAAGATGGTTCAAATCCCCAGTTAGTTCCCGTGTTTAAAGAGCAAGTACTGTTTATTTGGAAAGACACGCATTCTCTCTCTCTCAACAGGAAGAAACCTGTTTTTAAGTGAATTAAAATGGAAGTCCATTATGACTTCAATCCCTTTAAACTTTACACATAAAATAGGATCCCTTTTTTTTTTTTTCCTGGTAGGACACCCACAGAGGGTGTGGTGACAGCGAAAGAGAATCTTGTGATTGTCTCTGGGCAGTGAGCGGGCTGCTCCCACCTCTGTCCGTGGGGACAGGGGCAAACAGGAGGCTCCGCTGAGTGTGTGTGTTGGGGGAGGCAGTCCATTTCTGCCCCTGCCCATTCGGATGCCAGGGTTCAAACAAATCCTTCTGAAAGAATTGGCAATTTTGTGGAAGGTGTTAATCTTGGTCACTCAGCTGAACTAAGACTGGGTAGTAACTAGGTGTTCCCAAAGTGAGTTTTAGGATGAGTTTAATTTTATTTAAAAAAAAAAAAAAAAGTAAATGCAACGGAGTGGGGAAGGGCTTTGTCTGACACATTAGGAGCTCAATGGATGATTGTAAAAAATAGTAAAATCCACTAGCGATTTGGGGCAGGGGGTCAGTGGGAGAAGGGGCTCAGTTCTATCTAAATATTTTAAATTCATTCATTCTTAGCTTATTGACACATCCCACTAAAGTTGTGAGGTATCATCACTCCCACTTTGCAGATGAGAAAACTGAGGCACAGAGGGGTTAAGGGGCGTTCCCGGGGGACCACACAGCTTGTAGATGGCCGAGCTGGAGTTTCACTGGCCCAGATTTCAGCTCACGCCCTTCCCCTTGGCTTTTGTGCCCCTCCTATCGTAGATCTGTGTCCCAGCGAGGGTGAGAGCGACGCCGAGGCCGACAGCAAAGAGGAGCACGGCCCCGAGGCCTGCGACGCGGCCAAGATCTCCACCACCACGTCGGAGGAGCCGTGCCGGGACAAGGGCAGCCCCGCGGTCAAGGCGCACCTCTTCGCCGCCGAGCCCGGCGGCCGGCCCCGGGACAGCGGGCGGCTGGACAAGGCGTCGCCCGACTCGCGCCACAGCCCGGCCACCATCTCGTCCAGCACCCGCGGCCTGGGCGCCGAGGAGCGCCGGAGCCCGGGCCGCGAGGGCGCGGCCACGTCCAAGGCCGAGGAGGGGCGCGCGCTGCCGGGCAAGGAGGCCTTCGCGCCGCTCACCGTGCAGACGGACGCGGCCGCCGCCGCCGCGCACCTGGGCCAGGGCCCCCTGCCGGGCCTCGGCTTCGCCCCCGGCCTGGCCGGCCAGCAGTTCTTCAACGGGCACCCGCTCTTCCTGCACCCTGGCCAGTTCGCCATGGGGGGCGCCTTCTCCAGCATGGCGGCGGGCATGGGGCCCCTGCTGGCCACCGTGTCCGGGGCCTCCACCGGCGTCTCGGGCCTGGATTCCACGGCCATGGCTTCGGCCGCCGCGGCGCAGGGACTGTCGGGGGCGTCGGCGGCCACCCTGCCTTTCCACCTCCAGCAGCACGTCCTGGCCTCTCAGGTAATGAGGGGTCTTCCCCCGGGCGGTCCAGACCCTCTCTCCGTTCGCTCTGGTTTCCCAGCCCTGGGATCCCAGACCCTCACCCAGGGCCCCTCGCCGAGGAGCTTTGAATAATAATAATGGTGGTGGTACTAGTAATAATTGCTAGGTCAAGGGTTACCTCATTGACTCAGCATAACCTCACACTCCTCCCAAAAGCTTAAAAAAAATTTTTCTTTTTTTTTTTTTTAGTTCAGGGCTGTTTCTAGTAGAGTAGCTAGGTAGTAATAGTGATCATGAAGCTACACCTAGCATTTACGTGGCACTTGGTCTGTTCTGACTCCAGTGGCCCTATTGTCACCTCCACTTTATAAATGAAGTGGCGGAGGCCCAGAGACGTTGAATAACTTAACCAAAGTCACACAGCTGGTAAGTGGTGCCGCAGAGACTCAACCCCAGGCGGTCTGACTCCAGGGCCTTTTCAGGGTCTCTGATTTTAGCTTCAAAGTGGGAATGTCTCTTATCTCTGAACTGGCTCCTAGCCAACCAGCCACCAGGAATCAGACAAGAGGGAGACCGAGGTCGGGGGCGGGGTGCTGACTGTCCTTGGGTGGGAGTTGAGTCTTGACCCTTTCCTCCCAGGGGGAAGCTTGTCCCCTGTCCCCCAAAGGGTTAACGGTTTGTGCCCGTGTGGGAGATGTCAGAGGATAGGGGCAGGCTTCGGCTGTGGCAGGCCTGGCAGCCTCTGTGTGGTTCAGACAGCTGTGCTGGGGGGCAGGGCAGCCGGGGAAAAGTCCCCGGCCCTTGGAAACGCTCTGAACCGGGCGAAAAGGTTCTGTGGAGTTTTCTGCACGCCCTTGCCTTTGTTTTGTCTGAGCACATTCGTCTCCCTTCTCTGAGCCAAGAAGCAGGGTTGTCCTCCCCTCTGGGGGGGGAGGAGGGAACTGAGAACAGGGTTGGCTTCTGGCCTTTTCCCATTGCTCTCCTCTCTGTGAGCCCCTCCTGGAGACCTTGTTCTAGGTGGGCAGTGGATAGGTGGGCGAGGGGCTGCCTGGGCACACAAGTATTAATGGTACCCCAAGACAAGGGACAGAGAACTAGCCCAGGCTGGGGTGCCTGCATTTTAAATTCTGCTTCTGCCACTGAGGGACTTCCTGCACCCCTGGGGCCTACCTCAGTTTCTCCACCTGTAATACCAGTGTATCAGGCTGGGTGATTTCTTTGTCTCTCTCTAGAGCGAATGCCTTTTGCACCCGCCACCCCCAATTTCCTTTAGCTTAAGGATCTTCTCTGGATTTTTTTTCATTTGAGAAACTTCTGGAATTAGAGTGGGAGGGCTGTGTTGGGGGTGGGGGAGGAAGAATGAAAGAAATGTATGTCCCATAATTTATGCCCCCTGGTGGTTTTCACTCAGCTACCTTCTTTGTGGCTGGACTGGACTGCAGCCCCATTTCACAGGTGCAGCAGCTGACCCCCAGTGGGAGAATTTCTAGCAGTTCTATTGGCCAGGTGCCCTGTGTAGCACATTGCAGGGGTTAGCTCGTTTAATATCCAAAGTCCCAATCAAATCAGTAAATGAACTATTTAGTATTTCCCTGGTTTTTTTTTCCCCCCATAAGAAAGCTGAGGCATAGGGAGTCAAGTGGACCTAGAGAGGGAAGTTTGAGTGTTCCCCCGCCCCCACCCCACCCCGCAAGCGATGAATGACTTGCCAGAGGCCCCAAGGTGGAGGTGGTGGGGTTGGGGGTGGGGAGGGGGGAGATGGACGGACCAGGTTGGCTCCTCCCCATCGCGCAGCCCCTACTCGGCTGATTCACTGCCTCCGTTTCTCTCCCCCTCCCCCTCCCCCTCCCCGCAGGGCCTGGCCATGTCGCCCTTCGGAAGCCTGTTCCCTTACCCCTACACGTACATGGCCGCGGCGGCGGCGGCGTCTTCGGCCGCGGCCTCCAGCTCCGTGCACCGCCACCCCTTCCTCAACCTGAACAGCATGCGCCCGCGGCTGCGCTACAGCCCGTACTCCATCCCCATGCCGGTCCCGGACAGCGGCAGCCTGCTCACCACCGCGCTGCCGTCCATGGCGGCGGCCGCGGGGCCCCTGGACGGCAAAGCCGCCGCGCTGGCCGCCAGCCCGGCCTCGGTGGCCGTGGACTCAGGCTCGGAACTCAACAGCCGCTCCTCCACGCTCTCCTCCAGCTCTGTGTCCTTGTCGCCCAAACTCTGCCCGGAGAAGGAGGCGGCCACCAGCGAACTGCAGAGCATCCAGCGGTTGGTCAGCGGCCTGGAAGCCAAGCCGGACAGGTCCCGCAGCGGGTCCCCATAAACCCCTCCCTAGAAAAAAAATCTCTTCATTCCAGTCCAGTCCAGTCCAGTCTGCAGTGCACTTTGTTGGATGTAAAATAAACCACGGGCGTGCGGTGGGGTTGGCCCTTTGTGCAGTCCTGTCTGGGAAGGGGTGCCGGACCCCCTCTAGAGAATATGCTAGAAACAGGTCCTGTCTTCTTGGCGTGGTTTATGTATCCGGGATCTGGCTCAGATTCTGGGGCTCAGAAATGGCTGTTGCATTGAGCTATTGGGGTGGGAGTGAAAACATTTATGGCCAGAGCACCTCCAGCCAGGCTGGTCTGGGAGCTGTGGGAAGTAAAAGGTAGCCAGGCCCACCAGGAGGGGAGGTGTTGAAAGGCTTCTCCCCCATTGCAGATTTATATATTTTTTCCTTCACCGTGTCAAGTAGAAACAAAAACAAAATTAAAAAAAAAAAAATACTGGGGACAAATGAATACATTAACATGATTCTGTTTGTGAAGATTAAAAACTTTATAGTGACTTGCATATCAGTTCTAAATAAATTACTGAGCAGCATTGTTTGGGGAGGGAAGTCCTTGCCATCCTTGTTTGGTCTCTATTAAGGAAATCTGTGTCTTTTTAATATTCTTGTGATGTTTTAAGAGCCGCTATAGGTCTCTTCTTGCATGTTCCACAGTAATGTATTTGTGGTTTTTATTTTGAATGCTTGCTTTTAGAGAGAAAAGAACATGACCCCACACCTTTCTCCCCCCCCTTCTCTACCCTCCAGTCGGCAACCCCAAGGGGGAGGTTTTAGAGGGAAAGGGTGGGGAAAACACAAAAAATGAATTTATTTTATCTAAGCTCTGTAGCAGGATTTATGTCCTCCTTTGGCAGTTCTCTCTCTTTCCTGTATATGCAATAACAAGGTTTTAAGAAAAATAATAAAGAAGAAGCAAGACTATTAGACAAAGTATTTATGTAATTATTTGATAACCCTTGTAAATAGGTGGAATATGAATGCTTGGAAAATTAAACTTTAATTTATTGACGTTGTACATAGCTCTATGTAAATAGGGTCGCAGCTATCAGGTTTTGTGTTATTGTTTTCCTTTCATCAATTTTATTTCAAGGTCACAGGATCGCTTTTAAAACTAGAAAACACTTTCTGCACCGACACCAACACACTTTCAAAAGAGTTGTCTGCGAAAAAAAAAAAAAAAAAAAAAAAAATTCCTTTTTTAGTTTCCAAGAGTGGGGCAAAGTGCCATTGCCTGTTAAACCCCAAACTGGGGAGGTGGTGCCACATCCCAGCTCACCTTAAATTCCTTAAAATATAACACCCCAAGTGTGGTTCTGAGATTGCTTGGGGGGCGGGGTGGGGTGGGGAGTGCAGAGGCTGTGGTTTGACTTTCTAATTTTTCTTTTGTATTTGTATTTGCTAGTCTGATTTCTTCAAAACGAAGTGGAATTGACTACTGTCTTCAATATTGATGGTGTTTTGAATTGGTGCCTATAGAGAGAGATTCACAGTTCACAAATCAGGTGCTGAGAGATGGTTTAAAGGCAAAAATTCATGAAGGTATATTTTGTGTTATAATTGTTGATGAGTTCTTTGGTTTTCTGTATTTCTTCCCCTCTCTTTAAAACATTGAAATTTCAATAAATTTTTATTGAAATGTCTCTGGGCCTCGTGTTAAGTGCTTTCTTTAGAAAACTTTCCTGCAAGAGGAGTCTTTCTGTCCTTGCTTGCTTCCTCTAACCCTCTTCTCTTGCCTTTGAGTAATTAAGACCGCCCCCACGGAACCCAAATGAGCTGTCACTCAAGTTACAAAGCTAGAAACAAAAGTCCCTTACTGGGGCGAAGGGAGCTGCTTCAATCTGAAATTACTTTTCCTTTAAATTAGGGAGCAAAACGCGAGACGGAAAGAGGGCTGATTAGAATTGGGTAGAATAGCAATTTCAGATACTTAAGTTTTAATGGAAAAAGAATGCTCTGGTCCCCTAAGTCCGTGGTTCCCACACGAGTCCGACCAAAAATACGTTTCGAGGACTGCGGACGTTTTCGTTTTAGGCTCGCTCTCCCTTTTCACGTCGACATGGGAAACGCAAGGCAAAACTATCTTCTTGCACCAGGGTGCAAAAAAAAGGCGGGGGGGAGGGAAGGGGCAGGATCTCCTCGCCGCCAGACCCGGCTTGGCAAGGAAGCGACCCTCCGGGTTGTGGGAGAAGCGGCCGGGCCTGAACGTCCCCCCGCGGTCCCCGGTGTCTCCGCCTGGACCCCGCTGACCTGAGCGCCCCAGCGCGCGTGCGGAGCGCGGGCAGCTCCGCGCGGACTTAGCTATGTCGCGCGAGGGAGGAGGCGGGTTCTCCCCGCAAGGGAAAGGTAATTCCAGGGCGCGTCGCTGACCCCCTCCCAGGGAAAAGTCCCCCAGGAGGCTGATACCCTCTTCCAGCCCTCCCCTCCAGCCAGCCTCCAGGCTGTTCGGGGAGTTGCCTTTTGAAGCTCAATTTATTATTGAAACATTGAATAAAAAAAAAGAGTGAGACCGTGACCGTCTTTTGGTCTCCTAGCTGTCCCCACCCCCAGAGGAGGTGTATTTGTGCGGGGGTGGGGTGGGGAGGGGGCAAGGGAAGGTTCTCGAGGCCTTTTCTTGCCCTGGGGGCCGTGACGTGAGGACCCAGCCGGAGCCTGCCTGGCGGCTGCCTCCCTCCTCCCCTCCCTGGAGCCCGCCAGCCCGGCCCCAAGTCCCTGTCACCTTCGGGCCTCTTGAATAGCCGGCGAGGATCCCCCCCCCATCCTGGACTTGCAAGGGGATCGAGGTCGGGACCTTTTGGAGAGGGGGGCCGAGCCCCTTGCATCTGCAGCCAGGCACGTGGGGAGCCCCACACCCTCTCCAGGGCTGTCTCCCCGGGTGAGAGGGCAAACAACGGGGGAGGGGGGGAGATGGGGCTTGTAGGGCCGGGGGACCTTTGGGGCCCTAGCTTCCCCGAGGGCCGGGAGAATTGCAGGGTGCGCGCTACTGCGGCGGGCTCTGGGCCCAGGGGTTGCGCGCGGAGGCTGCGCCCCTGGAAGGTGGCCGTGGGCAAGGTGTGCCCAGCGCGCTATCCCTCTCGATTCGGGGAGCAAAGAGCCTTGGCCTGGGAGAGGGAAGGAAGGCTTTTCTCTCCCAGCCCACATCCGCTCCCCCTCCCCAAATTCTCGGACAGTGCTCAGACGAGTTGCCAGTCTCTCCTACAGCTCCCCCCCACCCCTTTAATCTCTTGTGTATCTTATTTGTATGTAGTGATGTTAATGAGTAACTCTGGTGGCGCTGATGGACGGGGGGTGAACCGCTCGCAATCTCTGGATTTCGTTGCCTATTACTCACCTGGCGCCGGTCGCAATCTCGCCGCGGGCTTTATGGTGGCGGCAGCCGCCGTGGAGGCCACTCGGGGCAGGCGCCTTCGGCTTTTTTCCGGGCTTCGAGTGCCACCTATCTGTCTGGCCCACGAATGCGCCCAGGTCGCCGCCGCTGGCTCGGCATTCCTGCGCCTCCCGGGTTCCGGACCTTGGGCGTTTCACCTTTGCCCTTTCTCATCCTCCCCACCCCAGCCGGCGCTCCCCTCCTTCTTGGACCCCCCCCCCTCCCCACCTCCCAAGCATCGGAAGAAACAGTGGTCTCTTTCCTGGATATCACTTTCACTCCTCTTTGGGCCCCAGATGAGAAAAACAGTTTTTCCCGTCTTTGGGTTTCCAAAGAGAGTAAGGAAATTCCGGAGGGGACCCTCTCATCATTTTCTGGCCAAGCACCCTGCTGCTTGGCGTAGAAATCCCCAGCAGTTCCCCCCCCCCGCCCCGCCCCGACCCAGCCGGGCAGGGGATAACCTGTGTGTTCTCGGTGGGCAGATGGAGGAAGGATTCCCTCCTCCAAATTACATAATTCACATTCTACGCTGGATGCGACTTCCCTTTGCCTGGGTGCGCTCTCTGTCTTTCTTTAGAACTCTGGAACGTTTCGGATTTTACCCTGGCCGCGTCTACAGGGACAAAGGCCGCCGCTCGAGGGAGCAGCAGTCCGTAGGGGCCCCGGCGAGGGTCAGCTGCGGCAGCCTGCAGGGCCGAGCGACTTGGTGATTTGTAGATTTAAGGTGACAAATGCGGGTGCCGGCGGGAGCCCTGTGGCCCCCGCCCCTGGGGGAGGTCGGCTCCAAGCCTGGCTGCGCGCAGGCGTCTGAGGCCGGCGGAGGGGCGGGGGTGGGGTCGCCTTTTGCTGTGCTTTGAGCCGCGGGTAAAGGCGTCCGGGTTCCTGCTGACCTCCCGGCGCTAATTGCAGGGGCCGAAGGGCGCGCTCCGGCAGAGGCAGGGGTCACGACCCTGTGCGCTCCCTCCTCCCGGGTCCCGCAAGCCCGTAGGAGCGGGGTGTGTGCACGCGGGCGTGCGTCCGTGTGTGCGTGTATGTGTGTGTGTGTGTATGTGCGCGCGCGCGCGCGGCCTCCCTCTGGGTCTGCGCGGGCCCGGAACCCACTCTTTCTTTGTGGGGAAAGTTCCCGGCGCGTAGGCCCTCAAAAAAAAAAAAAAAAAAAAAATCCTTCCAAGAAGGAAAACCCTTGTTCTGACCTTTCCCCTAAGCCAGCAGACAGGGAGCCGCCTTCGGGCGCTGCAAGCGGCTTGACACGCTTGGCATCCGCGCGCTTTCTGCCTCGCTGGTTTCCAAATTCGACCTCGCGGCAACCAGCCAAGCGAGAGGCTTTTGGGTGTGGGTGCCAGGCCGCGTCGTGGGCTCTAATACACAGAGCTGTAGATGTGCGTACTCAAGGGTAGCTCTTTGGGTGCCGGCGCTCCGGGCCGGAGGACCTGCAGGTGTCACAAGGAGATGCGTGTGTGTGCGTGTGCTTGTGCGTGCTCCATCTGCAGACGTCTCTTCCAATTTAGATTTCGAAGTGCATGCGCCAGACAGTTCCGGATGTAGATGCATTTGGTTGTTTTACAATCAAGATGCGTATAATCAAGATGTATATGTTGCAGATGTCGGCGTTCAAAGTACACGTAACAACAATAATAAAAATAGCTGGCATAGAGAGGCACGTGCACGTGCCAGGCGCTCGGTTAAGCACCCCACAAAAGTCACCTCTTTTCATGCTCACAGTTCACCCGACAATGGGGGAATGACTTTTATCCCTGTTTTACAGAGGGAGGAAACTGAGGCACAGAATCGTTAAGGCACTTACCTGAGATCAGCCGGGAAACCCGGAGCCAGAATTCCAGGCGAAGTGGACTCCAGAAGCCACTTCAGGCGCCATACCTAATTCAGGCGGAGGGGTACATACCTGTAATGCAGTTGTCCTGGAGGGAGAGAAATCTATGGGCGTGTTCCGGCTTTTCGTATGGGTCTCACGCGCTCTTCGTATGGGAACACTTGAATTTCTCCAGGCATCGGTCGTGCGGTGGTGGGAGAGTCCAGCTCCTGTTTTGGCGTTCCATTCCCCGGCCCTTTCTCCCCCGAAGGACCTGTCGGTGCGAAGACCGGAGGCTTGGGGCCTTTGTTCGCAGGCAGAAGTAGCGAGAGGTGGAGTGGGGACAATACCCCTATTTAAAAGCGCTGGAGCAGATACCCGTGTTCTCCTTCGGGATCTGAGTCGGGAGGGAGCGGGAATGACAATGGTGCTGGCGTGTGCCAGGGTGGGCAGGGCGACCCCCGCTAACTCCAGAGGGTCCCTTTCCCGCGGGGTGGGAGAGCGGGACCGGGCTTCTCCCCCGCCCACCCATGGGCCTCAGATCCTCCCCCACATCCCTCGGCTTGCTGTGTTCCATCTGTCCAGGCGCAAACGCCAGGGACGGCAGTGGGGACTCTGCCCGCACAAGGACCATTTATTCTTTCCTGCTTCGACCCTGCCCAGCTTCCAGGACCCTAAGCAAATTTAGTTTTTCCTGCCCTCTTACCCTCAACTCTCTGGCCTCAGCTGGGAGCTCGGCCAGTGGGGAGCCAGATTCCGCTGTGAAGCGGGGAGAAGGGGTGTGGAGAGCACAGCCCTGCGTAGGAAAGGGGGTGCGCGCTTAAGGGTGCGCGGCCCAGTTTTCTGCGGCCTGGGCAGCTATAGGCCCCACGCACCTGGAGAGCCAAGGCCGGGGTCCGGCTGCAGGCCGGGCAGGGGTGACACAACACGCTGCCTGGGTGTAGGGAGTGGGGACCCCTCTTCTCTGCCCCAGGACGCAGAGCGCTTTCTGCCCGGAGCTGAGATGAAGTCAGAAGGCCTCTGCGTGTTGGATCGCTCAGCTTGGGTGCGGTCCCTGGAATAGGGGGCGGGTGGGGGCTTAGCGAGGGGACAGTGAGTGGTACCATCCGAGCTGTCCGGATCCCCCCACCCCCACCCCCACCCCTCGCCCAGTCCAACGTCCCCAGCCAGCCAGTCTATTTGAGCTTTTGAAATGCGATCCCCGAGCCACTTCGGTTTCCCGCTAATGACCGGGGCTCTGGTTTCGGGTTGGGGAGTCGCATCGGGAGGAGAGGATTGCTTCCTCACGCCCCGCGCCAGCCAACCCTCGCCTAGGCGCTCTTCCCGCCGGCGCAGTGGGCACAGGAGGGTGCGCCCCCCGACCCTGCGAGGTCCCCAGAGCGTCAGGGACACCCAGGCACGGAGCTGACACGCGTGCGCCGCCGACTTCCTTTCTGCCACGTTTGCGGTGCGGTTCGCCCCAGTCCCCAGCGCGGACGTCTTTAACTCACTTTGGCGGTAGCTCCAGGAGAGCGCCAGCTGTCTTGGGGGCTTTATTTTTTCACCCCCCTCCCCCAATCCTCCCAACACAGCCTGAGAGCCGAGGTGTGAGCCTGTTAGGGGACCCAGCCGAAGAGTGTACCCATCATCCCAGTCACCGCCGGGCCTTCCCCTGGGCGCCCCACGCCCCGGCGAAGGCAAGCCCGGGGTTGGCTACTTGGGTATTCTCTAGGGTGGGTGCTCTTAACCGAGGCCAGACCTCATGACTTCAGTGAATCCGCAGAAATCCTACAAAGAAGTTTGTTACTATGCATACATTCGGATCTGGGGGCAAGGGGGACCCTACAGTTATGCTCAGATTCTCAGAGTTGTGTGAGCCCGACCAAATTAGGACCCTGTCACTGCTCTGGGGACAAAAAGAAACGACAGGAAGTTTTAGGGTGGCCTCTGGAGACTCTTGCCTTGGCCAGGTCGAATTTAGCTTTAGGGACTAGCTCCATCTCTCTCACCTTCTAGGACACTGTTTCCTTGCTTGTTTTTGAATCGAAGCCTCCCGACCCCCAGAGCCCCAGCAGGGCATTGTCTAATTAGTTGACTAATTAATGATATTAACTCATCAGCCAAATGATTATGAACAATCATTATCACCCCTAATGAATTCTGTGTTCCTCTCCTGTTGCTAGGCTTACCCCCACTCCACTCCCACAGGCAATAAAAGGAAACCACTTTTCATAAAACAATTAGTTTTTACCACATCCCTCCCACCTCAAGATCTAGGGTGAGGGGAGCAGTGGGGGATGCCCTTTGTGGAGAGACTGCTGAGGTCCATGTTGGGGGCTCTTGGACCTCCATACCCCTTCATTGGCCGCCTCCACATACATCACAGTGATACGGTGATATATATGGTCAGGTTTCATCTTTGTTGGAATCTTCAGGATTTAGTTTTTTAATTACAGTCACATCTGGTGGAATCGGAGGCTTGAATTTTGGGATATGGATATATATGTGTTGGAGGGGGATCCTTTGGAGTCTGAGGGTCACCTGAACCTTTTTTCAGTGCAAAAATTAACAAGGTGAAGGCTGGGACCTTGCTCAGTGCTGAGAATGCTTTTTAACTTTACGACCCAGCACAGCCTAGAACAACGTAGACATCTACCCAAATCGTGTGTGGGTCAAGTCTAAACATGCTCAGGGACCCCACTAGCTTGGATGGCAGAGAGGTTGGAGTGGATACATTTTTAAAAGTCCCCTGCAGGGCGCCTGGGTGGCTCAGTTGGTTAAGCAACTGCCTCCGGCTCAGGTCATGATCCCAGAGTTCCCCCATCGGGTTCCCTGCTCAGTGGAGAGCCTGCTTCTCCCTCTCGCTCCTAAGCTTGTTTTCTCTCTCTCTCTCTGTCAAATAAATAAATAAAAATCTTAAAAAAAAAAAAAAAGCCCCCTACGTCTCTACATGCTTCCCTCTGATTTCTTTCACTTTTAAATTCAGGCAAGCACCCTCACAGCCCAGGAAAGTTCACAAGCACTCAAAGGAACATCCCAGACGTTGCAAAATATTCAAGGGGGGAGAGAACCGTTCCTCCTTCCTCTCCTCTGATAAAACAGGATCCCAGGGGAAGCCCCTCACCACCCCTCGTCCTGCCTAAATAAATCCTCTTTGGTCGTCCTTGGCCACTTAGGGATGGATTTCTTCCTGGCGTCAAGACAAGATTGATTTCAAACAAGATGTTGTAAGCTGAGGCTCCCTACTACTCTCCGCCACCGCCATCATCTCAGCCCCCAAATCAGCAAATCCTCCGCCGGCCTCTACTTCATCCAAACTCCCCCCCGCCACCCCCCGCCACCCCAGGCTCTCTCGCAGGCACATCACAAGACGTGAGGATGCTGAGGCCAGTGTTTGACCACAACTTGTCTGTCTCAGGGAGCCGAGGACGTGGCGTTTTTTCTGTTTGTTGATAAACGAGCCATTTCTGCGCTGGTTTTATTTGACATGAAAGCGCTTCTGGCGTTATTTCCCGGATTTCTTGATCCCTCCTGGTCTCTGAGCAGAGATCTGAGGTGAGAGAGCGTAAACAGGAAGGGGGAACTGCAGTCCATCAACAGTAACGCTAGGTTCCTCCCAGGGGAAAAAAAAAGAAAACAGAAAAAAAGAAAAAAAAATCAAGCTACCTGTTTTGCAGAGAGAGCTCCGGGAAGGGAGGATCCATCAATAAAAGCAGCTAATTCCAACTTCCTCCTGCGCCTTTGCTTGGCCGTTCCTTTGCCGCCATCTGCTGGTCCTTCGAGGAAATGCACGCGCTTTCCAAGACTTCTGCGAGACTTTTTCTTTTTTCTTTTTCTTTCTTTCTTTCTTTCTTTCTTTCTTTCTTTCTTTCTTTCTTTCTTTCTTTCTTTCTTTCTTTCTTTCTTTCTTTCTTTCTTTCTTTCTTTCTTTCTTTCTTTCTTTCTTCCTTTCTTTCTTCCTTTCTTCCTTTCTTTCTTTCCTTTTCTTCCTTCCGTTCTCTCTCTCTTTTTCTCTCTCTCTTTCTAATTCATTCAGCAAATAGTCGTGGCTGAGACTCAATCTCAGTTCTCCTGAGATTTGCATTCCAGTAAAGCAAGCTTCATGGCCATTCTTTGAAAATGAGATACAGAGAGAGCAAGGTTTCAGAGGAAAGAGTTGGAATTTAGAGGCAGAGAGGTGGGACTAGAATTCTGAATTTGCCCTCTACTCGCTGGGTATCTGTTGGCCAGGCGGCTTCACTTTTCTGGGTCTCAATTCCTCAAAGTAAAACTGGAATAATGATATGCACAGGCAGGTGTGCTGGGCAGAGCGAAGGACAAATAATATTTGCAAAGCACCTGCTCCATCAATATTCCCATTATCTTCCCTTTTTGGAATCATGCGACTACATTTCAACAAAAGCAGAGTTTATTTAGGCAGTTTTTCTTTCTTCTGGATTGTTCCAGAATACTACTTCCTTCACCTCTACTACACGATCACCGGCAATGGAATTCAACCAGTGTTTATTGAGTGGGGATCCTGGGTATGGGTTTAAAAGAGTCCAGGGAGGGCGCTTGGGTGGCTCAGTTGGTTAAGTGACTGCCTTCGGCTCAGGTCATGATCCTGGAGTCCCGGGATCGAGTCCTGCATCGGGCTCCCTGCTCGGCGGGGGGTCTGCTTCTCCCTCTGACCCTCTTCCCTTTCGTGCTCTCTGTCTCTCATTCTCTCTCTCTCAAATAAATAAATAAAATCTTTAAAAATAAATAAATAAATAAATAAAAGAGTCCAGGGAGAAGGAGATGAGACAGATCTTCCAGCTCCCCATCCACTTTCTGGGCCCTCCTGCTGATCACACAGGTACGGAGAGCAATCCCCAATGATTATGGCAGATCCAGCTATTAGTACCATCCTTTCGCCCCTGTGCTAATCCAGTTCTTATCTCTGCTCCTGCCTGCCTCCCCTCAAACCCACCGGCCACATGGCAGCAGGACTCATCCCATGACCCTCATCAACTTCAGTTTCAGTGACGCCCATGGCCTGGCCCCTAGCACCAAGAGGCATGTCTGGTCTGACCCCTACTCATCTCTCCAACTTGACTTTGCCTGTTCCTGAAAATCAAGCTATAATGGCCAAGTCACTCTACTCCTTTTACCCAACTGAAGGTCTTTGCATATACTGTTGCTTAATAGTGAATTAGCTGTTCACTACTGACATTTTGGGGTTTTGTTTTGTTTTGTTTTTAAAGATTTTATTTATTTATTTGAGAGAGAGAGAGAAAGCATGAGCAGGGGGAGGTGCAGAGGGAGAGGGAGAGGGAGAAGCAGAGTCCCTGCTAAGAGCCCCTAATACCTCTTTCGCTGAGCAGAAAACAATTGTACGTAGATAACGAATTTTATTTTCATGTTTCTCTCCCCTAAGAGAATGTAAGCAACCAGAGGGGGACCTGGTGGGTCTTATTCACGGAGCTCCTCTGCAGGAGGAGGCCTTGCAAATAATAGGCAATTAATAAAGGCTTCTGGTATGATTTTGTGCTGCTGATTAAGGCTGGTCTCGAAGTTTGTTTTTGCCGAGTTTCACCTGCTGGACACTTGTAGGGCAATTGGGACCATTTCCACTTGTCTCTCCAGCCTCTCTCTGATGTCCTTCGAGGTTTTGATGGTCTAAAGCAGGTGTCACCAAGGTCCACGGACTACGGCCTGCAGGCCCGGTTCAGCCTGCCACCTGTTTTCATATGGCCTGTGGGCTTGGAAAGGTTTTTATATTTTTAAACAGTTAGAAAGGAAAAAAATCAAAGGAGGTATATGACATGTGACAATGACTCGCTATTCAAATTTTAGTGTTCATAAATAAAGTTTTATTGGAATCCGGCTACACCCATTCACATACATACCAGCCGCGTCTGCTTTCTCCTTAGGATGCCAGTGTGAGCGGTATGACCTGCAGAATCCGCACTATTTACTGTCTGTCCTTTGGCGGAACACATTTTCCCACCCCAGGTATGAAGGGAGGCATGGCTTCTGCACCCAGTTTTCCGAATGGAAAACGACCACCCATCCCAAGACAGTCTGGAGCCCAGTTTCTGTTATATTGACGGGGAACGGGAAGTGCAGACGGGGGCCCAGTTACTTGCAGGCTGGATGCCAAATGGGTTAAACGAAGCCAAAAATCATTTAAAAGTTGCACGAAATGCCAACAAGCTCCAGCAAGTGAAGACATCCAGCGCTTATTAGGGCCTCAATAAAATAGTTGTTCCGGGGCGCCTGGGTGGCTCAGTCGGTGAAGCATCTGCCTTTGGCTCAGGTCGTGATCCCGGGGTCCTGGGATCGAGTCCCGCGTTGGGCTCCCTGCTCAGCGGGAAGCCTGTTTCTCCCTCTGTCCCTCCCCACGCTTCTGCTGTCTCTCTCTCTCTCTGACAAATAAATAAATAAAATCTTAAAAAATAAAATAAGATAGTTGTTCATTTACAAAAGGTCGCCTCTGAGGACAGGAGCCCAGGATCTTGGAGAAAAAGCAAGACGGAGGCATTTTCCATTTAAAATGCCTCCTCCAAAGGTTAAAAAGAACAGATTGCAGGAGTTAGAGGACAGTGAATGGGGGTGGTTTGTGCACATGAAAGGTGAAAGCAGCTTTGTGGTTGATCCCATTCTCAACGAAGTAAAAGCAGAGTGCCTAAAGCTGCAGGACGAAAGAAAGAAAGCCAAGCCGCCAGGGATGACTTTTTGGGGGATTTGCTTTTCTTTTTGCTGAAAGGAGGAGACATAAAGTCATATTTATTCCCTGACTAATGGTTTAGCAATTCAGAACACAGAAGCTACAACAATGTCCTTCTTAAAATTTTTTCTTCTTTTTCTCTCCGTTTCTCTCCTTCCTTCCTTCCTTCCTTCCTTCCTTCCTTCCTTCCTTCCTTCCTTCCTTCCTTCCCTCCTTCCTTCCTATTCCAGATAATAGCCTTAACTCTGGGAAGCACAGAGAACGTAAGAGACCCCCCCCCTCAAGGTTCTGCATCCAAGACATGACTGAGTCACAAAGCTGGGGCCTCCCCTTCTGTGTCCTTTTTCTAATGGTGCCTCGCCTCCCTCTCTACCTCGGCCTACACGAGAGTCTCCTTATTTATCATCCGAAGCCTCAGGATTTACAGAGCTCAAATCCAAGCTGAAAATGCAGGCAATTACCCAGATAATTTAGGTAAACGTTGGGGTTGTGTGGAGTGTTTTAACATCCATGTCTGAATTATTGGAGTAATTGTTCCCACTCCTACTTCTCATTGTGAGGTTGAAGAGGCAATTCCCCCCCACCCCCCCCCGACAACCCCTGTTTGTTTTGTCCAGGTTGAACAAGGCTGGTAGCTAAGGAGAGAGGGCTGAACAAAACTCCAGGAGAGCCGGGCAGCTGGGCGAACTCCGGAGGGCCGAGCCAATTTGTGTTGGAGGTCAATAACCTTTGTGTTTCCATAAAAACCCCATCCAGGAGGCACACTCAATCCCTAGCCCGTCTTCTCCCTGAACAAGCTCCCAACATAGGAAGCATCAAAGACGCAATGGCGTGTGTGTGTGTGGTACGTATGTGTGCTTGTGTTTTAAAAAAAAAAAAATTAAGCAACTAAAGGAGGATTTTTTTAAAAAACACTGAAATTAAGTCTTCTATAATTTCTTAGAAAAAGAGAATGAATTTTGGAGTCAGGTACTTATGACCACCCCCTTCCCTCTCCTCATCCCCCACCCCCAGGCCCATGCTTCCAATTTCCTTATGAGCTACGTGACCCTGAGAAAAGCTTAAGCTCCTGGAGCCTTCACTTCCCTCCTCTTAAAACAGGGCTGATAATGACCCTTGCTTTATAGGGCTGTTGGAAAAGAGTACAGATCCAGCAAAGAGCCCGGGACTGGCACACAGTAAGTCTGATGCGTGCCTGCTGGTGGGGTCTGAGGGCCCATCTGCTACCGCGAACGTAATCATATGCATTTCCAGAAACAAGGCAACCACCCAGGCTTCTTTCCTGGTCAGCACACCGCCCGCCACCCCCACCACCACCCCCCCAGACGAAACAGGAAGGCATGTGCCCCATGGACACCCGAACAATGGGAAATCTGTGCATTAAAGTTTTATAGACTGCAGTAGCCTAGTTCAAACGAAACAGGCTCTGGAGAAAAGCAAACTGGTGTGCAATGACCTCAAGTAGAACCAGGAGCCCAGAGTACATAAGCTTCTTGCCTCTGTTCTCATTTATTGCTGCAAGTTGGGGTAGCAGGGGGTCCGCAGGCTCCCTCAGGGTTAGAGATAAGGAAATGAAGTCCCGGAAGGGTCAAGGCTTCATGTCAGGACCAGAGAACTCGGCATTCAGTAAACACAAGGCCAATGCAGCAAGCAGAGGGGAATAGGAAAAGGCTGAGGGTGAATAAAGACATTTTTGTGGTAAACTCAAGACAGGTGCACTGGCCCCTTCGTGGTCAGGCCATCTCCCATTCAGGACCCACACTCGTATCCCATTTGTACATGGGATTCACCTTGGGGAGCTTTTAGAGGACCCATCCCAGGCTGGCCGCATCGGGGTTCGGGGGATAGGTCCTGGCCTTGGGATTTTTTTTTAAAAGCTCTCCAAACGATTCCAAAGAACAACTAAACCATTTGGAGTTATTGGTCATCCCTACAGGGTACTCCTGATCTCTAGTAAGTCATGTTTAGGAGTGAAAAACAGAAAATTAATCTTTTCTGCTTTTCGAGTCAAAAGATGCATTGAAAAGAACAAGAGAGGAGACCTGAACCCCTAGCCCTAATATATATTAATTTTCTTCCCTGCGGTCTATCTTCAGTGGGTCCCCGATGCCCTGGAGTCCTTTGCAGAGTTTGCTGACGATGCATACATGTCCGTTTTTCTAGCAAGATGACCCGTGGCTTTCATCAAATGCTCAAAGCAAGTGGATAGCTATGCCCTTCTCCCCAAAAGCTTAAAAGTCACTGCGCCAAGAGGAAGTCAAACTGAGTATATGCCAGGAAAGAGATTGGGGATGGGGCTCAAACTCTTTCTCGTGCCACCCAATCCACTGCCGTCATGTCCAACACGGGGCCAAAGCTGCTCAAGACCATGGCCTTACCGTCTTTGATTCTCCTGGCCCCATGCCTCCTTGAGGCCTCTCCATTACCTTGACCCCATGGCCCTCTGGTTCTCCCTCCATCTCCGGCCATCTCCCTGCTGAGTGCACCTGGGGGTTCTTCCTCTTTGCCCAACCATCATATGATGCAGCCTCGAAAGTTCCACCCTCAGCCCTCCTCCGTTTTTCTCCTTGTTCCCAGGGCTCCCTAGTCATCCGCATGTTGGCCATTTCAAAACCGGTCCCTCTCTGGGCAGATCTTTTTCTGAGCTCCAGGCTCATGGACCTACTCGGTGTCTTCACCTAGACATTTCAATTGTACCTTAATGGCTCTAGATTCAACCTGAATCCAATATCCCTGCTCCCCACTGACCCAAACTGAGCACGTCCACTTCTGCATTCCCTGTATCGTTGACTGATACCCATCCATCCTTCCAGCCCTCCAACAACTATCTACCAGACCCCTCCACTGTGCCGGGCATCATGCTAAGGGTTAGGAATGGAGAGATGCCCAAAGCCAATATATCTCTGCTCTTGTGGCATTTACAGCCTACAGAAGACAATCATTAAGCAAGAAAACACACAGATGAATATAAACCTACATATTATAGGAGCTTCTCTGAAAGAAGAGCATGAGGTCCCAGGTAAAGACACAATAAGCTGATTCACAATCCCACCTGGGACAAATGTGTGCCTGAGAAATCCAAGATTAACATGGGCATCCCAGGAGGATGTGGGAAGGTTTCCTCAAGAAGTCATGGGGGTGGGGGGCGCCTGGGTGGCTCAGTCGGTTAAGCGTCTACCTTCGGCTCAGGTCATGGTCCCGGGGTCCTGGGATCGAGCCCCACGTTGGGCTCCCTGCTCCGCGGGAAGCCTGCTTCTCCCTCTCCTTCTCTTCCTACTTGTGTTCCCTCTCTCGCTGTGTCTCTCTCTGTCAAATAAAAAAAAAAAAATCACTAGGGGGGCACCTGGGTGGCTCAGTCTGTTAAGCGTCAGACTCTCGATCTCGGCTCAGGTCATGATCTCAGGGCTGTGTGATCAAGTCCCGAGTCTGGCTCCATGCTCAGCGTGGAGTCTGCTTGGGATTCTCTCTCTCCTTCTCCCTCAGCAACCCCCCACCACACACTCTCTCATACTCTCTCTCTCCCTAAAAATAAATAAATCTTTAAAAAAAAAGAATGGAATGAAGTTCATTTATTGATTCAGTAAGTACTTAGCCTTGCTCTGTTTAGTGATGACCAGACCCTACACTGATGGGGCTCATTGCCTCTTCAGTTCCTGCTTAAGGGAAGGAATGTTACCCCCTCCCGAAAATTCTTAATCTTTTTAAAGCCATAAACACATTGGATAAATTGGGGAAGCTGAAGAACCCCTTCTTGGACAGAGGCTTTTAAATGAATAAAATGGAATACATAGGATTTCAGAGGAAATCAAATACTTGATTAAGTATGTTGAAATACACTTCTTGGGCTCCTGGGTGGTTCCGTCAGTTAAGCATCTGCCTTCAGCTCAGGTCATGACCCCAGGGTCCTGGATTCGAGCCCCGCATCGGGCTCCCTGCTCAGCGGGGAGCCTGCTTCTCCCTCTCCTTCCCGCTTGTGCTCTCTCTCTCTCTCAAATAAATAAATAAATAAATAAATAAATATGCCTTTTAAGAGCTTCATTATTTGGACTTAGAGGACTTGAAAGTGATGATCCAGGTTGTCACCCCTGTGAGCCATGGTGCCCTCCAAACTCGTCCACCTGACTCCATGCTCTGAGTGTGTGATTACAGGATAATTTCATCCATTCAGCTTGCTGAATGGATCCCACCTTCCCCCATGAGATTTTTTTCTAAGAGGATGCTTTGCTCAGGGGACCTGAGAAACTTCTTTCCTTGGCACCTGTGAAGTTCCTCGTGGATTCATAATTTGGATTTCTGATGGACATGTCTGATTTCGGCAGGGTTGTGAGTCAGCCCATTCTACATAGATATATTGCCCACTACAAAAATGCTAATTCCACGCATCATTCAAAGTCCTTGCACCAGCATTTTTTCACAGGAATCCTGAGGATAGGAATTTGAAATTAGTGCCCTTGGTGATTCTCAAAATCAGGGGTCTGCAGACTTTTTCTGCAAATGTCCAGACAAGGAATACATATATTTTAGGCGTTGTGGGTCACATAGCCTGCAACACAACTACTTAATGATGCAGTTGCAAAAGCGGGGTGTAGACAGCCTGTAAACGAGCAGGTGTGACTGTATCCCCAAAAATTTATTTATACGCACTACCATTTAAATATCATTAAAAAATAAAAATAAATTAAATATCATTTTTACATGTCATGAAATATTATTCTTCTTTTGACTTTTTCCAACCATTAAAAAAAATGTAAGGACTATTCTAGGCTAGCAGGTCATAGTAAAATTGGTGGCATGCTGCCTATTTTATTTTATTTTTAAGATTTTATTTATTTTTTTGAGAAAGAAAGCATGAGCAGGGGGTGGGGCAAAATCCTCGCTGAGCAGGGAGCCCAATGCGGGGCTCAATCCCAGGACCCTGGAATCATGACCTGAGCCGAAGGCAGACGCTTAACCGACTGAGCCACCCAGGTGCCCCCCATGCTGCCTATTTTAGTTTGACAACCTTAGTTCTAGAAGAACTCACATTTTCAGGATGGAATTAGCTCTTTTCTGGTAACCTTTCAAAAGCACGATCACATCTCTGAATGATAGCTTTCTGGTAATGTGATGGGGTGTCTCAAGAATCATTGAAATAGGGTGGCTCAGTTGGTTGAGCCCCCCACTCTTGATCTCAGCTAGGGGCTTGATCTTAGGGTTGTGGGTTCAAGCTCCACGTTTGGCTCCACTCTGGGCATGGAAACTACTTTAAAAAAAAAAAAGAATTACTGAATTATAGGAATTTCTGGGTGTTATGGGCTGAACTGTGTCCCCTTAACATCCCAGTGTTGAAGTTCTAGCTCCCAATACCTGAGAATGTGACTTTATTTGAAGGTAGGGCCTTTAAAGAGGTGACCGAGTGAAAATAAGTTTATTAGGATGGGTCCCACTCTGGTAGGACTGCTGTCCTCGCTCGAAGAGGAGATTAGGACACAGACTCGCACAGAGGGAAGACCACGTATAGATGCAAGAAGGTGGGCATCTAGTAGCCAAGGAGAAAAGCCTCAGAAGAGACCTCTGCTGCCAACTCCTTGATCTTGGGCTTCCAGCCCCCAGAGCTGAGAGGTGATAGACTCCTGTTGCATAAGCTGCCCAGTCTGTGGCACTTTGTCCTCGTGAGTGAACACGCTGGGTGATGGGTGCACCTGCCACACAATCCCACTCTTAGCCTTCTCAATGACCCTGTGAAGGAGGGATAGCAGTTCTCTTGTCTACAAGGGAAGGCGGGAATTGGGAGAGCCAGATCACTTGTCCAAAGTCACGGTTACAAAGCAGCTTAAAATTCAGAGCCCCTGCTCCACCTTGCATCCCTGTGTGTCACCATCACCATCGGACAGAATTTGTTCTGTCCACAGAGAACGTGAAGTGTGACAGAGAGCTTTGGGTAGAAGAAGCCTGTTGGCAGAAGCAGACACTGTACATTAGGAAACCAGAATCTACCGAGTGTTGAGCTATGGGAGGCAGCCTCAAGGAAGCCTTCCTCTCCTTGGAGCCTCCATTTCTGTCCCTGTGAAATGGGCACGCTGGACCAGTGGGATTCCCAAAGCTCTTGGCGACAGCATCACAGTAAGACTCAAGGCCAAGTGTCGTGCCCACGTCAGTTAGCTGCTGCTTCTAGATTTGTTATATTTAGCCTCAAACTCTGGTCTCACCAACGGAGTGCCATGTTTCATTGGCTGTCCGCCATATGAGAGCTGACAGAAAAAGGAAGGCACACATTTATAGCCAAGGAACCCCGTAACTATCGTGTGCTCCTTCCTCTCGACTTCAAAAACACGCCCCAGTGCCATTTCCTTTCCGTGGCAGTGTTGATTTTACGAGCTCAGCAAGGACTACCCGGGTCCCCTCCCTCATCAGGAATGCCAGGATCGGCTTTGTTGTTAAGGGCGGGATTGGCGCCCGCACATGGGGGCGTCTTTGGCAGGAGGTTTAATGAGTTTTCCGTCTTCGGGGTGGTGGGTGCTTCCTTGATTCCACACCCTCTCTCTCCCAGGCTTGGATTGCGCACTCTGCCGCCAGGCGGGCAGAGAACAATCCATCCTTTCTGAACTGACATCAGTTAATGGGAGTGGGGAGGAAGTGCCCAAGAGCAGGGGCGGTGGGAGGGGGGAGCAGATCCTGCTGACACTGGGAAGGCCCCAGAGGCTGGCATTACAATGTCAGCCCCCGCCCCCACCATAAGGGGCTTGTGTTCAGTCCGTTTTCTGAGGGTCAGCAGAGAGCCCCGGGTGGGCGGAAATGGGATAAGAATGCAGTGCATTTGTCCGTGCTGGGGAGGCTCGAGGGGGCCCCCTGGGACCCCCCACCACGAGGCTCTTGACAACCACTTCAGACAGACCCCTGAGTCTTCAGAGATTAGTGAAAGGCAAGTGGGAAGTGGGGTGGTAGCCCCGCGCCCCACCTCGGGGCTCCTGAGGCGTTAGGGCATGAGGTTTTGACTGGGAATCAAGAAGCATCCACACTGTCCACTCTTTAAAAAAAAAAAAAAAATGTCTACCCTTCCCCACCCTTGAAATCTCAAGACATGAGGTGTTTGGGCCAAGGCCAGACTCAGAAATGACAAATGTCTGGTATTAAGGACAAATTCTGTTTCCTGAACAGAGAGGGTTAAGTAATGTGCTCTTCAGGATGGGACCTTTGGTTAACCAGGGTCCGTATGTTTTAGGGGGGCAAGCCAGCCACAGTATTCCCCACCTCACTCCCCTCCAACCAGCATAAGAACAAGAGTGAAGGGAGTGAGCTCCTGGCATATGTTTTCAGTGGGGGCGAAGATTGATTTGGGGCGGGGGGGGCAAAAATCTTACTCTGTTTATGCATAAAGCACAAATATGCATTCAGTACATAAGGGCACTATCTATGCTAGAGATGCTCGGTCCCTTGGAAATGTTCCCGTGGAAGCTTGAGCACTTCTTATGCGGGGTACTCCCCGCCTTGCGGATGAGGACACGGGTCTGGTAAGCTAGGTGGCAGCCCCCCCATGGTCACTCAGCTAGTTCAGCGAATGAGATTTGAACCCGGATTTCCCCAGTTCGCCAGCTCACTACACAACGGTGTCTTGCATAGACAGGCTCCGAATGAGCTAGTATAACAAAAATGACAATAACTCCCTTGTAGCGACCCAGGAGGCTCCTGGCAGGCTCTCCAGACTGACCCTCCCCCCCCTCCCCCGGGTCTTCAGACGTGCTAGACACCAACTAGTGAGCTCTGTGATAGTGAACTCTCACGGCGAGCCCTTGGTTTTCATTTTTTCTTCATCAGTTAAAAACAGGGATAATCATACTGGTCCCCAAGAGTCGTCGTGAAGTGCGAAAGGAGGTGGTGTATGCCAAGCACTCGTGAGAGGCCCTTCCCCAAGGACAGAGACCCACTTCTGCTTGCATTACTCGATCAGGGTCAGCGGAGAGGGTGGAGGGGTCTGGGTCTGGCCTCCAGACTCTTGGGACATCCATCTCTCACTCACGTTCTGACCATCGCTGTATATGGCAACCACGTCCGGGAGAGTCCAACCTCGCTGAGTCATGCACGGAGGGTCCTTCCCACTGAAGTCAAATGTCATTCACTCACTCATACCCTCGCTCATTCATGTGCACATCCACTTATTTATCCTACAGTAGTTAATAAACTGCCCTTCAGCACATTATGCATTCCGTATGGTTGCGCAGGACTTCGCCCCCACGGATGAGATGGTCAAGGTCAGTGCTCACAGGGCAGAGGGGGCAGGGAGAGGGAAATACCAAGTGAAAAAATGCACTTGATAAACACTGATTGTGATAAGTGCAATGCAGAACGTAAACAGGCTGACGGGAGACAGGGAGGGGCCGAATCCCACCGAAGGGCCTCGAGGAGATAACATTGGAGGTGACATCTCACAACCAAAGACAGCCAGGGAAAGGGCTCAGATCAGAATCAGAACACCTTACCAGTAACTCCCCTGTTTGTTGTCATTAAAAAGTAATTCGGGATCTTTCTTTTTAATCTGGAAACAAAAAGAAGATTTAATAAAATAATGCATCTAGTGAGCTCTGTGATAGTGAACTCTCACGGCGAGCCCTTGGTTTTCGTTTTTCGGATGGAGAAACTGAGGCTCAGACAAATTAAGAGTCATTCGCCAATGATCCCATAGTAACAGGGAAATGGGAACAATGGGGCGTGAGTCCAGGCCGAACCCCTGAAACATATGCGAGGAGCTCACTCCCTTCACTCTTGTTCTTATGCTGGTTGGAGGGGAGTGAGGTGGGGAATACTGTGGCTGGCTTGCCCCCCTAAAACGTGCGGACCCTGGTTAACCAAAGGTCCCATCCTGAAGAGCACACTTAACCCTCTCTGTTCATCAGAAAGTGCTTGGTACAAGTCTGGCATAGTTTCTTTTTTAGTAAAGATATTATTGTTTTGCAATCGAATTTCTTTCCTTTTTTTTTTTTAAAAGACTTTATTTATTTGACAGAGAGAGAGAGAGAGAGCACAAGCAGGGGGAGTGGCAGGCAGAGGGGGAGGGAGAGGCAGGCTCCCCGGTGAGCAGGGAGCCCACATGGCCCCGATCCCAGGATCCTGGGATCATAACCTGAGCCTAACCGCTTAACGAACGGACTGAGCCACCCAGGCACCCCGAATTTATTTCTTTCGAATACCAAAACCATTTTTTCCCCAAGTCCACACCCGCAAACGCCTTTCCCCCTCCATCATTTTAACACTTGCAAAGCCTGGCAAGATGCTGCTTCTTATCTCACCACTATATCCATACAAATAGGTATTTACTTTGCAAGTTAATTCACGATTTTTCCCTCTTTAAACCCCTGTAAGCTTCATCTTGGCAGTTGCACCTCCGGGGATTTCTCCAGGATCCATCCCAAGAGGTGGGAGGGCAGGAGGTGAGATACAAGTTGTTATTGTTTGTTAAGGTTTATGACACATTCCACCCAACTGACCTTCACAGGTTCACCCTCCCAAAGGAGGAGAATGTCCAAAGCGAACTTTCTCCATTCGTTCCCTTCTTTCCTACGAAGGAGGGAAGGAGTGAATTCTTTCCTCAGATCCCTGTCAGTCGGCCTGCTGGGGAGGACTTCATTAGGGCTAATGATCTCTTGTCTTTGTAAGCACAGGTGACGCCACTGGGTCGGTCTCCCAGCCGGTGGAGGGAGACCTTCCTCGACACTGAAATGCAACCACCTCTCTTGGAAAACAAGGGTGGGATGGCTTTGTTCCTAAACTGACTGGGGACAACAGCCCCAGAGTCTTAGAAAAACAAAGGTAAGAGACTGCTGGAGCCAGTTGTTGCTTCTGCCCGTCCTGCCAAAGATCCCCTCATTTATTCATCTACCGCCTCGTGCCTTCCGGAATTTTAAAAGAGAAAACAAACATTTGTTGATTCATTCTTGTCTCCTGCGATCTCAAACCCCAACTGCGTTTAGGTCTTAAGGAGCCGAGGAATGCACTCACCAAAATATGAAATACGTCAAACTCCACTAAAGCAAAAGGTCTTTTAGAGGGGAGAATTGCAGGGGGGGGGTGCGGGGACAAGGGTCTTTTAAAATATGTTCTGGAAAGTCTGACACATCTCCAATATCCAAAGTGAATGAACCCCCCCCGCACCTAACAACCAGTTCCAACAATCATCCTAAATTTGGACAAAGACCTTTTTTTAATATTCTGGCTTTTGGGGGACCCTCACTCCACACCTTAAAACGCACCCACGTTACATAATAGATACAATTTTCTGTGGCTGATGGAGTTGAGCTTTGGCACGACGACACAAAGTTACATTTTGCCCATACTTGAGTCTTCATTTTATTTATTTATTTATTTATTTTAAAGATTTTATTTATTTATTTGACAGAGAGATAGACAGAAGAGCACAAGCAGAGGGAGTGGCAGAGGGAAGAGGGAGAGTTCCCTGCACTGAGCAGGGAACCTGATGCGGGACTCGATCCCAGGACCCTGAGATCATGACCTGAGCCGAAGGCAGACGCTTAACCATCTGAGCCACCCAGGCGCCCGAGTCTTCATTTTAATTTGGGAAAGTACCCACCCTGTGTGCAGCGATGAGACTGGCCCCGTTTCAGACATGCAAATGTCGTCCAGGTCAACAAAAACCTCTTATGACAATAGGGCTTTAGGTCCAGGGGGTTTAGGGGAGGAATTGTCAAAGATCCAGCCCAAACTTCCCCGACCGACCGATGAAAGCAAGCATCAAAGATGGGAGATTTTTGCTCCCTTTATTTTTGCTCTCCTGTCTTGAGCGTTCTGTGGATTACGCTAAAGTCCTTGCTGTCACCATCTTATAAATTGCACCACACCTAGTGCTAGGGGATATTATTACTCTTCCTATTGTCTCTGTTGTTTTTATTAATGAGCCAGTCCCACCGTTAGGACTCGTTTTCATAAGGAAATACAGGCTCGGAGTGTTACAGCAACTCGTCGAAGGTCACACAGCCCCTGCTGGAGTCGAATCCAAACTCTGGTCTTATCCACTCGCCGATAAGCTCTCATGTGATCTCTGCAGTCAAAAACCCAGCCCCTGGGTTCAGAATTTTGTCTCTTCTACTTGCAGATAAA
Source organism: Leptonychotes weddellii (assembly GCF_054177405.1). Classification (NCBI taxonomy): domain Eukaryota; kingdom Metazoa; phylum Chordata; class Mammalia; order Carnivora; family Phocidae; genus Leptonychotes; species Leptonychotes weddellii. The sequence continues at coordinate 71,682,534 of NC_138381.1, forward strand.
CCTGTCATTCGCCTTAACCTTCTCTGAGTTTTTGTGTTCTTTTTGTTTAAACAAAGATAAAAGTTAGACCTACTTACGCAGTGGCCCACAGACTTGTCACAGGTCAGGTAAGGTGCCAGGAATCCCCTCATAGTCAGCAATGTCTCCCCTAGATGTTACTTATTCTTTGATCTTTGTTGCTATGTTCACAAGGAAGGCCAGAAGTAGATGAGAAGGGGAGTAAACCAGAGAAAAGAGAATCCCAAATGCTACAGGTGACCCTCTGATGTCACCACATGGGGACCCCAGCACCTGACCCACTGTGCACTAGCTGTCAGGTGCATACTACGTGCTCAATCAACATTTACCAAGGGAAAAAAAAATGAATTCCCAACTGCAAGCATGAGTCCCTCACCTGTGAATCCCGGGGCGGGGGGTGGGGTTCAGTGATGGGGTTTGGGGGGCGGTGTCTATGAATTTCTGGTGAATGGGAGGCCACCTATCTTCTGGGCTCCGGGAATGGGCATTTTCCTGCAAGGAAAATAACAGGCCTTCCCGGGGGTCTTCAAAGGGTCTGTGACGCACAAACCTGGGGAATGAAGCCATTCCAGGAACATTTTTTTTTTTTTTTAAAGATTTTATTTATTTATTTGACAGAGAGACAGCTAGAGAGGGAACACAAGCAGGGGGAGTGGGAGAGGGAGAAGCAGGCTTCCTGCCGGGCAGGGAGCCCGATGCGGGGCTCGATCCCAGGAGCCTGGGATCATGACCTGAGCCGAAGGCAGACGCTGAACGACTGAGCCACCCAGGCGCCCCCCAGGAACATTTTTCTACAGAATTTGCCTCCTGGCAAACTTCCTCAAAGTGCGAAGTAATAAGAGCAGTGGAACAGGGCTTAAGAAATAAATAAATATATACACGTGCACACATAAGTCTGTAATTAGCTGTATATTCGTGTGTGTGTATACACATATATATATCATTGTTTCTCAAACCTTGTCCAACTGCTCATAGATATGTATCTAAATACTACACATCAATTTCATTTCTTGTAAAAACAACTACCTAACAGCGACCCGAGACATAGTGACCCACAAACAATTTTACCAAAAATCGGGGGTTCACCTTTCCACTTTTCCTGTCCTGGCATTCAGAAATTCGAAGTCATGGACCTAGAGTACATTGTATTTTGAAATTTACTCTTTTTGAGATTTTACTCAGTATGTGTGTCCCATGCGGCTAAGCAATTTTCACATCCATCAAGCCCTCATTTTAATCATGATGTCATAGTCCCCCTGCCCTATGTAATAACTCATTTAATACACGGGTCATTGTGAGACTGAATGAGAAGTGAGCTGGGAACGGAGTCTGGCATATGCTGACCGCCCCCTGGAGAATGTCATTTTAATTTCATCCTCAGGATAAGTTTATGAGGTAGGTGTTATTATTGCATTTTACGGAGGAGAAAACTAAGGCGCAGAGAGGTTAGGTAACTTGTCCTGGGTCACACAGCTAGTAAGGAGTGAAGCCCAAGGAATCAGCCAGTGGAACAATTTCTAAATTCCTGGATCTTCCTTCTGGCCCACCTCTCACCTTGGGGCAGGACTCCTTACAGTACAAAGAATTTAGCCTTTGATGTGCTAATCCCATTTGTTTGCCTGGAGATCAGAAGGGGATACTCGGATTTATTTATGTAGTCCCTGACTCCCAAAGGCCTCTAGAGATTAGAGAGATTAGCTATTTAATTGTGTTGTTGGGTTAGATTATTGTCCCGCAAGGTCAAGACTCTCCTGCTCACCCCGATGGTTTTACAACCTCAGGCAACACGTTTCACTTTTTCAGTTTGAATCTCCCATTCTTCTCTAAAATGGGTCCTTTCTTCCCAGAGGGGCTGCACGGCACCAACTACCTGGGTCTGGACCCCCGTCCCCTCCCCTTTCATCCATCCAGCACCCCAAATTCAAATTCACATCCCAGAAACTCCATGCCCTCCCTACAATGGCTTCCCATAATCTCCAGGAGTAAATCCACTTTTCCTCATCTCTACGTTGAAGATATTAACACTCCTCCGGGGCAGAAGTTTTGTTTTTTTGTTTTTAAGATTTTATTTATTTAAGAAAGAGAGAGCATGAGCGGGCAGGGGGAGGGGGGAGGCAGAGAGAGAGGGAGAAGCAGGCTCCCTGCTGAGTTCCAGACACGGGGCTCCATCCCAGGACCCCAGGACCTGAGCCACAGGCAGACGCTTAACTGACTGAGCCACCCAGGCGCCCCCGGGGCAGAAGTTTTAATGAGGATAAAGTGAAAAAACAGACTGAAAGCACAATGTGTTGCACAAAATTACTACTCAAAATAAATGTAGTGTTATCATTCTAGATTGCGAAGCATTTTCTTTTCTGATGAGAAAGGAAAAGGCAGTGGTAGGGGTGGGGGGGCGGTGGGGGGTTGAACAGGCCATCCAAAAGTCAAATTCTAGAGGAGACCACCACAAGAAGTCTCTCCGAAGAGGCATAGCTTCAATAAAGGCCAGCCTTGTTCATCCACGCCTTTCCTTCCCTAAATCTTAGGATTCTGGGACCCCCCCCTCCCCCAGCCTCTCAGTGGCCCTGCCCCTTCAGGACTGGGCATCTCTTGGGAAATGTTCTGGGGTTTCTTGGGTTTCTCTCGATTTCTCCCTGGACACGCATTTTCAGGGCCCTGACATCAAGCTCTCTGATTTGAGTTGTTTTCCGAATTTCCAGTATGTGCATATGCAGAGAGAGGGCTCCAGATAGCTAATCAGGCCTCTCATCAGCCCTTTCAAAGACAGAAGCAAGATCGAATCCGAGGATCACCTAGTCGTCCCAAACCTCAAAAGCCAGGTAAGCTCTGCTGGTGAAGACAAGCCTCAACCAGCTCTCTTTAGGGTGTTCCCGGCATTCCGGCTGATAAGGGGTTGAGGAGCCTAAACGGTCTGCCCAGGAGGCAAAGTGGGTAGAAGGTGTAACAGTGATCACCTCTTACAAGAGCAGGTACTGGGCATTTTCCAGAACTTTCCAGCTTCCTTTGTCTCTCCATACTTTCACAAGAGCCTGCCAGGGCTTACAATAGACCCTTTTGATAGGGGAAGATACTGAGGTTCAAGGAGGTTAAGTAACATACCCAAGGTCAACTAAGTGGTGGAACCAGGACGCACGCCCAGAACTTCCCCACTTACCCAGGGGTTCCAACTTCCGGTCCTTAGTCCTCTGTGTGACTGTCCTATATTTAAAATCTGCTGACTTTCAAGAAACAGCTCTTCACCTTTTGCTGGTTCTACAGTAAACAGGTCCCAAGCTGTCTGCGGATGACAAGGAATTCAGGAACTGTGGTGTTGGCACCAGCCTTTCTGGCTTTGGCATGCACGCAAAGATTCTGGAGAAATGGGGAAAGTTTGAAGGATAAGGTCCCTGGAGTTTCCTGGGCTTTGGTGGTTGGCTTACATTTGGACAAATCCAACTCGAGAACCACCTAGAAGTAATTGGGAAAATATGTACACCTCTCTTCTGTGCCACCAAGGATGGATCCCACAGCAAGAACCTCTAGATGTTTTCTTAAATGGCAATGCAGTCAATTTTGCCATGACCAAAACTTGAATGAATGAGCCATGGATTCAGTGCCTGGTAGAGAAAAACCACAGAAGTATAGCTCCATATTTTTCTTGGAAATAAGTTACAAGCAGCCATTAAACTTAATATGTGTGCATGTTGTCACTGAATGATTCTAGGATTGATGTCCTTAGCTGTGGCCAAAAGACTTTTTGAAAGATGAGTAAATCATCTTTAGAGGTTTGTTTATTTTATCTTGGTTCTGTATTTTATTTGTAATGCATTTTTTTTGTTTTGCCATTTAAAGATTTTTTTCCCCATAATTGGACACTTTGCAAATTATATTCTGTGACTGCAAAAGCAATTCATGTCTTGTTGTTAGAACCCTTCCATATTCCAGTTTCCTAGGAGTAACAGGGGTGCATGTGGTGAAGAGGATCTTTTTATTTATTTTTATTTTTTTTAAAAGATTTTATTTATTTATTTGAGAGAGAGAATGAGAGAGAGAGAGAGAGAGCACATGGCGGGGGGAGGGTCAGAGGGAGAAGCAGACTCCCTGCTGAGCAGGGAGCCTGATGCGGGACTCGATCCCCAGACTCCAGGATCATGACCTGAGCCGAAGGCAGTCGCTTAACCAGCTGAGCCACCCAGGCGCCCGAAGAGGATCTTTTTAAAATTGGGTGAATTCGGGTAACCCTCTCGGGTCCCCTCCCTCTTTGGGAGCTTTGTACTATCGCTCAATAAACTTTGCTTTACTATCACTCAATTAAAAAAAAAAATCATGATAAAACAAAACAAAACGGGGGCGCCTGGGTGGCTCAGTCGTTAAGCGTCTGCTTTCGGCTCAGGTCATGATCCCAGGGTCCTGGGATCGAGCCCCACGTATGGCTCCCTGCTCCGCGGGAAGCCTGCTTCTCCCTCTCCCACTCCCCCTGCTTGTGTTCCCTCTCTCGCTGTGTCTCTCTGTCAAATAAATAAATAAAATCTTTAAAAACAAAACAAAACAAAATAAAATTGGGTGAGTTCTCTTGAATGTAAAATTTTGCAGATGTTCAAAAACCTTCAAGTCCCCAGACATGCAAACAGAAAAGAAGTCTGGACTCTTCTCTGGGGCATTTGAAGATCTTGCTTTTATCTTTGCAATCCACATGTCCATCACTTTCACTTTTTTTTTTTTTTAAACGCCTAACACTTACCAAGTGCCTACTGTGTGCCAGGCACGAAGTGCTTCTCCATGTAGTTCATCCTTCCTGCAAGCCTGGGAAGTGGATACTGGTACTGTGTCCCATGATACAGAGCGGGAAACTGAGATTTAAAGAGGTGAAGGTTTTCTCAAGATGCTTTAGCAACAACGTGGCCCATCTCGAATCTGATCCCAGGCATCTGCTCTCAGGAGCACCCACCCTGGCCTCCTAACCTACCTCTCCAGGCCCAGGGTTTCTCTGTCTGGACGCTGTCAGCATTTTGGATGATTCTCTGTGTGGGACGGGATGGTCTTGTGCCCTGTAGGATGCTGAGCAGCGCCCATGGGCTCCACCCACCAGATACCAGCAGTAACATCTTCTCACCCTGACTTGTGAGGACCAAAAACATGTCCAGACACAGGCAAATGTCCCCTGGGGTGGTGCGGGTGGTGGTGGGGATCCTCCCGCACAAAAAATCCAGAATGCTGCTCCAGGGGCAGATCTCATTCCCAAGGGGCAGTGTGTGATCCAAACGTTCTCGGTGGCGGGGGGAGAGGGGGGATGATCCAGTGACTCACTGAATCTTGAGCTGGTTCATGAGTCTGACCCCTAGGAGGACCTTATCCAGAGACTCTGGATCCACCGACGGGCTCCCTCTTACCTAAAGTGCAGCAAGACGTGTTCGTTTCCTTTTCCTTTTATTTTTATCCTTGCTACACTTACTCCATGTTTCTGGGTTTAAGGTCACGTTGTGCCTTTGTCCAACCCCTCCCCCATTGGCTAGGCCTGAGAGGCAAGGGCCCTGTGATTCTTACCTCCCTTACACATCTTTGATCCCAAAGTCAAGGGCAGGGTCTGGCACCTAACAGGTGTGAATACCTCTTTGGCAAAGGGAAAGAAAGGGGCAGCCAGTGAGGAAACCTGGAGTGGTGGGGGGTGGGGGTCAAGGAACAGTGAGTTTTCTCGTTCACCTGCATATTCTTGTGTATTTGATTTGAAGGAAAAAAAAAAACCAAGTATTTTTTTTAAAGATTTTATTTATTTATTTGAGAGAGAGAATGAGAGAGAGAGCACGAGAGGGGGAAGGGTCAGAGGGAGAAGCAGGCTCCCCACTGAGCAGGGAGCCCGATGTGGGACTCGATCCTGGGACTCCAGGATCATGACCTAAGCCGAAGGCAGTCGCTTATCCAACTGAGCCACCCAGGTGCCCCAAAACCAAGTATTTTTATAACATAAAAAAAAAAAAATCCCAGTAATATTCAGTAAGGCTGAAAACACAGTATGCTACCAAATTAATTTTTAAAAGAATATCTACACACAGACAAGGGGACAAATACAGCAAAATGTCACCCGGGGTTGTCCCTGGGTAGGGTTCATTTTTCTTTTATGTGTCTCAGGGGTTCTCAGGCGATGCATTAGAGGTCCCTGCACCTGCTCGGGAATGGGGGGTGGGGGGAACCTGGCCTCGACTGTGGGCTCCACGGCTCACTCGCTAGGTGAACATGGGCAAACAAGATCACCTTCTGAGCCTTGGTCTGTTCATCTGCCAAATGAGATGGTAAAGCAGGGACCCCCTCATGAGGATTTGGAAGGATTTAAAGAGGTAAGAAATGTAAAACAAAGCATGTTAATAAAGGCTCAGTAAATGGCAGCAAGTGCTGTTATCTTTCTCATCAAAATGTATTCTTTCTCAGAAGAGAAAGGTGGGGCGGGTGGCTCAGTCCGTGATGTGTCTGACTCTTGATCCCAGCTCAGGGCATGATCTCAGGGTCATGAAAAAAAAAAAAAAAAGGAAAAAATGTATTCTTTCTCTTTTTTAGCAAGAAAAAATCAAAGCCAATAAATTGTTTTTAAAAATCCTGGGGGAGGGGCTCCTGGGTGGCTCAGTCGTTAAGCATCTGCCTTTGGCTCAGGTCAGGATCCCGGGATCCTGGGATCAAGCCCCGCATTGGGCTCCCCGCTCGGCGGGAAGCCTGCTTCTCCCTCTCCCACTCCCCCTGCTTATGTTCCCTCTCTCGCTGTGTCTCTCTCTGCCAAATAAATAAATAAAATCTTTAAAAAATAAAAATAAAAATAAATAAAAATCCTGGGGGAGGGTTATCAGAACACGCCTGATAAGGAATCTGCTGTTCCCCATTCATCAACCCTAGTGGAGCCACTGGGGCCGCCGAGAAGCAGCCGGGGGTTGGGGATTTACCGTTGGAGCCGGTAAAACAAACACCAGCGTTCCCGTTGGCCAAGTTCTGATTGCCTTGCTTCACCCCCAGAGCAGTCCCACTGAGATCTGTGCTTTTCGCCCCTGTTGCCGGTGAGAACACGGAAGATGAACTTGGCAGTGAGACAACTGAGGCCATGAGCTGGTAGACAGAACCAGGGTGTGAATCGAGTTTAGTCCTGTTGGAGATACCCTTCGGGATACCCAGCACAGCCGGCCCCAGGTCATGTACAACTTTGCTGCTACTCCAAGTGTGGTCCCCGCACCAGCAGGACAGCACCCCCCCGCACTCCCGCGGAGTCTATAAATGTGGGCATTCTCAACCTGCCTCCCCGGCTGAATCGGAGTTATGTTCAGAACTGGCTTCGTTTGCCTTTTCCTTCCCTGCCTCCCCGTCTACTTCCATGGCCTTAGACCAGGCCTCTGTCATCTCACATCTGCATTGCCCCACCAGCGTTTAATTTGCTTCTTTTTGCTCCTAAACCCATTGGACACCCCTTGCTCTATAACCTGCCATGGCTCCCTATTGCCTTTGCATTAAGCACTTCCTGCTCTGGGCCCTCCCTGCCTCCTGCGCTCTGATCTCTCACGTCACTCCTCCACTACAGCCCACAGTCGGTGGTCCAGCCCCATCAAATGACCTGCCCTCCCTGCCATGCACCCCGTCCCTGAGGACTTTGTGCATTCCATTCTCCCCGCCTGCAGCATGTTCCATTTTCTCTATCCCCGGATTCACAGCACTGGCTCTTTTGTCCTCACTGGGGGGCTTCTTCTTCAACACAGTGTCCCAGCCCTTTGAACTTGCCCCATCGTAAGTGTCATCATGGGACACTGTGGTGCCTCCCTGCTGACTTGCCCCTCTGGACGTGAAGTTCCTTGAGGACAGAAGTCATGTCTTCCTCATTCATGTGGCTTCGGCAACCTTCCGCCAGCCCTGGGGCACAGCGCGTTCTCCGTAGTGGTTACTGAATTAACTTAAGGGAAGTCTGACTTTCTGTGTCTCACAGCTGGCTGTGAGTGGGAAAGCCGCACCTGCCAAAAGCCCTTCCCGAGATGCTGCAGGAGCCAGGATGGGGGTGGGGGAGGGGGGGCTTTCAGGCTTATTCCGGGAAACATAACCGAATAGGATTCACACAGTTTAACCGACGCTTACAAAGTGGACATCCATGTTAACAGCACGCAGGACACAGCACCCCGGATTTTCCCCGGGACCCCTGTCTCCCCCTACAAATAATGACTACTCTGGCTTTTGGGATAATCATGTTCTTGCTTTCCTTTATAGTTGGAACGCCTCTGTAAGTGTCCCCAAGCAATAGGGACACTTACCTAATGGCCCTTCTTTTGCTTTCGAACTTTATGTAAATGCAATCATGCCCCATGAGTTTCCTGGGTCCGGCCTCTTCCCTGCAACATGCCATCTGTGAGGTCCCCCTGCATGGCTGCAGGTGGCCGGACACTCCCTGTCTTCTTTGGGTGTAGACTCTCATTGTATGGACATGCCACCGTTGCTGGGCCTTTGGGCTGTTTCTAGTTTGGAGCCATCATGCACATTATGTGTGAACAACATTCTTGGCTAGGTCCCCTGGTGCACGTGCCCTTAAGTTTCTCCAGGAAACAACCCAGGCGTGGAAGTGCTGGGATGGAGGGTGCACCTGTAAACTCAACACACTGTCCTCTCAAGTGGTTCTAGAGACTTCACCCTTGGTCTCCTGGGTGGGAAGGGGCGGTACTGGCATTTTCTTCTACATCCTATCTCAATCTGTCCAAAAAAAGTACATTATAAGACTTCTATCTAGTCCATAATCTCAAGTTGCCCGAGGGTCTTTCCATTGGCCTGCGGAAGGTGGTGAGCCAAGATGGAATGCAGGCAGGGACGGGATGGTCCTCAGTCTTTGATGCTCAGCTGAGTGAGGCTGGCATAGCTTATGGGCCCCTCCAATGACTCAGCCAGAGAGAACCTTCTCTGCTGAGCTCCCTTGCCACCCATCCAAGAAAGGGAGAACAGAAGCTCTCCTGGGCAGGGGCACGGGCCGGAACAGGGCTTTTGGTCTCCGCTTTTTTCAAAAACTCGCATCTCTGAGTTGTATTTTATAATTTTCTCCTAAAGGAAATACCTTTATGGTCCCTTCTAATTCTGAAGGTGATTTTTACGACCTCAGGAAGAAAAAAAAAAAAAAAATCAGAATTCTAAAAAGTATAAAAAGGAAAATAAACATTCCCACCATTTAGAAGTATATTTATGTCTGTGAGTATGCAGTAGGATGCTAAGCATCCTTGTCCATGTGCATGTCCATGTGTTCATGCATTACTGGTAGAATTTGCATGTGAATGGGATATTAGGTAATAGAAAGAGCTGTCTGTGATTATGTAAGAGAACGTTCTGGCCCTTAGGAGAGGCATGCTGAAGAAGTAAGGGGTAAAGGACCCTGATGTCTACAAGTTTCAAATGTTCCACAGAAATCATAATCATCACATGCATATGGGTATAGAGTAAGTATATGGTTATATAGACATAGGAATAGGTATAAATCTAGATCTAGACAAAGTAAATGTGGCAAAATGTTGGCAATGCTGAATCTGGCCAAAAGGATTGTGGGAATTTTGTTATATAACACCTGCAACTTCTCTGTCAAATTTGATTTGTTTCGGCTTTATCGCAAGTAATTGACATACAGTGTCGTGTAAGTTTAAGGTGCACAGTACAATGAGGTCATAAATGTGTATATTGCAAAATGATTACCACAGCTGAGTTTGTTAACCTCTCCAACACCTCATATAATTACCTTGTGTATGTGTGTGTGGTGAGAACATTTAAGACCTACTCACTTAGCAACTTTGAAGTATGCGGTACAGTGTTATTAACTACAGCCACCACGCTGTACGTTGGCTCTCCAGAACTTACCTTATGATTGGAAGTTTGTGCCCCTTGACCAACATCTCTCCATTTCCCCCACCCCCAGCCCCTGCTAACCACCACTCTACTCTCTGTTTCTTTTTTTTTTTTTTAAAGATTTTTTTTATTTGACAGAGAGAGAGAAGAGCAGGGGGAGAGGGAGAAGCAGGCTCCCTGCAAAGCGGAGAGCCCGATGCGGGACTAGATCCCAGGACCCCAGGATCATGACCTGAGCCGAAGGCAGACGTTTAACTGACTGAGCCACCCAGGCACCCCTACTCTCTGTTTCTATGAGTTTGACTTTTTTTAGGTTCCATTTATAAGGGAGATCATACAGTATTTATCTTTTTCTCTCTGACTTATTTCATTTGGCATAATGTCCTCTAGGTCCATCCATATTGCTGCAAATGGCAGAATTTCCTTCTTTTTTATGGCTGAATAATGTTCCATTGTGTGTAAATACATTTCCTTTATTCATTCATTTGTTAATGGACACGTGGGGTGTTTCCATATCTTGGCTATTGTGAGTAATGCTTCAGTGAACATGGGGGTGCAGCTCTCTCTTGGAGACAGTGATTTAATTTCCTTCAGATACATACCCACAAGTGGGACTGCTGGATCATAGGGTCATTCTATTTTTAAATGTTTGAGGAAGCTTGATACTGTTTTCCAGAGTGGCTGCACAAATTTACATCCCCACCAGGAGAGCATGAGTGTTCCCTTTGTCCACATCCTGGCCAAAGCTTGTTCACCTGTTCTCTTTTATCTCTTAGCTACCCTAACAGGTATGACGAGATACATCACTGTGGTTTTGATGTGCAATTCCCTGATCATGAGTGATGTTGAGCACCTTCTCGTGGACCTGTTGCCCACTGTATGTCTTCTTTGGAAAAGCTGTCTGTTCAAGTCCTCTGCCCATTTTTTAAATGGATTATTTATTTGTTTGTATTGAGTTGTATGAGTTTTTGTTTGTTTGTTTTTGGGATATTAACCCCTTCTTAGATATATAGTTTGCAAATACTTCATCCCATTCTATAGGTTGCCATTTTCACTTTGTTGAATTTTTTTTCCAAATAAAAAGCTGACAGTGACCTCTGAATGCCACTACTCAAAAGTAACCACTGTTTATATCTGATAAATTTCCTACACAACTCCTTAAGGATTCACATACGTGTGCGTGCACACATGAAATTTTGCATGCATGGGATTGTACTACACTTCCTGACTCATTACAATTACCTTTTTAAATTTAATAATACATTATTGTGCTCTCTTCACGTCAGTGTTAAGGCCAAGGCTATCCATGTCATGCTTAAAGGTTGCTTAGCATCCTTGATATGAACCCTCTCTAGTGTACTTAATCTATTCCTCTTGATTGGTTTTCCCCTATTGTCGGACTTATAATTTTTCCAATTTTGTCCCTACTGTAAACAACACCACAGTGAACATCCTTGTGCATAGACTTTTGCTTCTATGTTCCAATAACTTCTTCAGTGTAAACAAATACTTTTTAAGTCCAAAAACTTTTAAATCAAATTTGTCACTGTGTGCTTTGTTCTTTATTTTTGTCAATATAATTTTTATTGGGTTTTATTCAGATTAATTGATATATAACACTGTGTTAGTTTCAGGTATACAACATAATGGTCGGATATATGTATATATTGTGAGATAATAACCACAGTAAGTTTAGTTACCACCCATCACCTCACACAGTTACAACTTTGTGTGTGTGTGTGTGTGTGATGAGGACTTTTAAGCTCTGCTCTCTTAGCACCTTTCAAATATTACCATACAGTATTGTTAACTATGGTTTTTGCTGATTTGTTTTTTAATGCCTATTTATTATTTTTGGATCCTTACTCTTCCCCCGAAGTGCTTTACTTGAGATTACTTCATTGCATTTTTACAATAATGCCATGGGGGGTAGTCACTGTCATTATCTATGTTTTAAAGATGAGGGAGCTTAGCAAGGTTAAGGACTTGATCCATAGATAAACAGCCATCTTTCCCTGATTCCAGAAGTCTGAGGCTCTTAAACAACTGGCCCCGCTTCAAGCACGATGCACCTGCAATTTCCTTTTTCGGACCAAACCAAGCAAATGCAAAGCTAGTTCGATTACGGAGGCTCCCCCAAAGGGGCGTGGCCAGAATTGGGCCGGGGGAGGGGTGGGGTGCCGAGGCCTGCGGCTTCTGCTGGAGCTCTGCTGCCCCCTGGTGGCAACGCTCTTTCATTGCTCGGCCGGTCAGTCCCTTGTCAGGGGCCAACTGTCCTTGAAGTCACAACCTTTAGGCAGCAAGGATACTAACAACGTAACAGTCATTCTCTAGATATTTTCAAGGACCCTGAACTGCGAGTCACGTGCACTATCAGCACAAGCCTTGCAACGTGGTGATTATCCCCACGCCCTGGAGAAGAAACCAGGGCTCGGAGAGGTTAACCCAAGATCACGTGGCTCACTAGTACCAAACTCACATTCAATTCCAGTTCTCGCTAGTGCTAAAGTGAGCCCAACATAGCCTCCCAGTCTGGCACAAAGCAACATCCTTGAAACCCTTTGGTAAATTTATTTATTTATTTATTTATTTATTTATTTATTTTTAATTTAATTTTTTTTTATTTGCGAGAGAGAGAATGAGAGAGAGCACGAGAGGGAGGAGGGTCAGAGGGAGAAGCAGACTCCCTGCCGAGCAGGGAGCCCGATGCGGGACTCGATCCAGTGACTCCAGGATCATGACCTGAGCCGAAGGCAGTCGCTTAACCAACTGAGCCACCCAGGCGCCCCCCTTTGGTAAATTTAGTCTGAGCCCAAGGCCGTGTGGCACCGAGACTTGGAGTACGGGTTCCAGGGTCTGATAATCCTATATCCTAATCCTGCTTCTGCCCGGATTCCATGCCTAGTTCCATGACCTTGAGGAAGCCTCTTGCCCTGTTGGTCTTGCAAGGAAAGGGGCTCAGCCTGGGGGCGGGTGGGGAGCGGGGGTGGGGGTTGGCATACAAGAAGCAGTCAATAAATTAGAGCTTCAAATTAAGGGAGTGTGAAGGGCCCTGGAGAATCAGGGTCCTGGATTCAGGACATTGGGAATGAGGGTCTTGGATTCACGTCCTGAAGCTGATAGTGACAAGATGTGGGCAGGTCCCTTTGCTCTCTGGGCCTGTTTCCTCTTCTGTCAGAAACATTCTTTCAAGAGCTACTTATTGATCTGCAACCACCGTGCTTGGCCCTGAACCCGATGCTGAGCCTCCCAGTTTCCTCCCCTCTAAAATGGGGACAAAAAATGCACAGCTTTTCACAGTGTTCTTACAAGGAAGCAAATACGCTGGAGCTGCGCAGGTGGTAGTTTTGGTAATCATAGGGGTAGATGAGGCCTGGTCTCGGCAGCCAAGAAGCTCCAGCTCTCCTAAGGGAGTAAAACGAGTCATATTGATGACTAATTTGTTGCATGCTTAATATTTGCCATGCACTCGACCAAATGCTCAAAAATATCAACCCATTTGATGCTCTCACATCTGCCTACGGAGGGAGGCTATCTTATTGGGCTTTATGGGTGAGGAGGGGGGCGTGTGACCCATATCTGGCCAATCACAGCTTCCCATACCCAGGGCTCAATGATTGGCTGGGGGGAGGGGGGAGAGCAGGCATAAAAATCCAAGCCTAGCCAATCAGATTCTTCCCTGGCATTGTGCCTCTAGATGCTGGAGGAAAATGGGTTTGTCTTAGCTCTGGAGAGCTGGGGTGATGTCAGCCGAAGCTGTCTGGGTCAGTGCTGTGCCCTCAAGGAAAACAACTAAGGCATGTGAGAATGAGGCCAATGAAGAGGTGAAGAGACGTAGAAAGGAGTTTAGACAAGCTAATGTTGCTTGAATCTGTGTCCAGTTCTTTTCCCAATACCTGAACCAGCGAATCCCATATATTTCTGAAGCTAGTTTGTGAAGATTCTGTCATTCGCAAGCAAAAGGGTCCTCGCCAAAGCACATACAGAAATAATATTCATTTTTTAATCAGTATATTATCAATATAATTATATTGTCAATATACTAACAGTGATCATTATGGTATAATTATGTTGTCAGTATACGAATAATGATCATTATGGTTTCTTATGCAGTGGCATTTGACATAGTCTTTGTGATGAGCCAAAAGCTTGTGTCCCTTCCCCACACCCCCAATTTGTATTTTGAAGCCCTAACATCTAATGTGATGACATTGGGGGGGGGTAATTAGGTTTAGATGAGGTATGAGGGTAGGATGCTTAAGATGGGAATTGTCCCCTTGCAAGAGTAAGAGGACAGAGAGCTCTCTCTCTCCATGCACACACACCCGGGAAAGGCCACATGAGGACACAGCAAGAAGGCGGCCATTGCAAGCCAAGAAGAGGACTCTCACCAATTCTTAATCTGCTGGCACCTTGACCTTGGACTTACCAGCTTCCAGAACTTCAAGAAATAAATGTCTGTTGTTTAAGCCACTTGGTCTAGAATATTTCGTTAGAGCTGTCCGAGCTGACTCCTCAAGAGTCAAATGTCATCCTTCCTGAGAATGCTTCTTGGATTCCTCCCAGGTGAAAATAGTCATTTTATAATGAATGAAGTTGACATCATTATTATCATGTTCCTTAATCTATAGAGTTGCAAAGTCAGGTGCATCTTGACTTTATGTCTTCCTGCTTCTGTTCATGCAACTTCTTCTGCCCAGAGTGTCCTCTCCTCCCGATCTACAGGGAGTCAGTGCTGCGGCTCTAAAGAGTAGCAGCTTTCAAATCAGAGAGAACCAGGTTCAAATCCCACCTTTTTTACTTTATAGCTCTTTGACCTGCATCAAATCCCTTGCTTTTTGAACCTCGGTTTTCTCATCTGTACATTAATCATAATAATGATACAGGCTACACAAGATTGACACGACTAGGTTAGATTGGGGTGGGCAGAAGTTCTCAATAATTGTCAGTGAATTCTTCAATAAGTCTTTCTCTTGTGAGGGTGTTTCTTGGTAGTATTTGGGGCTGTGGTCAGGGTTCAATGGAGGGGGTGGGTTGGAGGAAATACTGTGTTTGAATTTTCCCATCATAAACCTCAATCTAGGTTAATCAGTTTGTATATCAGCAGCTCTGAGTAAGTCATCATTTATCCCCAGGGAGGAAGGAATTCCCATAAAACCCTAGGCTTCCAAACAAACTTCTTCCCACACTCAACACGGCCCATTCCCACAATCTTGGCCTCTCCAAGGAATACAACAGTGGGAGGCAGGACAGGAACGAGTCCCATTGTGGAGGGACCCTTTGTGAGATGCTCCATGCTGGATTTGCATTTGGGAGAATAAGTCTTAACAAAGTGAAGTGTCCAAGGGTCCTTCATCAGTTTTGGGGACTGCCTTTTAGGTGCCGTCGATCGGACAGCCACTGAATAATTTTGATTCTTTCCTCCGTTGTCTCAGGTAGGTGTTCCTTACCAAAAGCATGTGGGTCTTGCAACCAGAGACCTGGGGAGAGATTCTGGTTTCTCTACTTCCTTGCCATGTGGCTTTGGTGAAGTCATTTTACCTCTTCAAGTCCCGCTCTACATCTGTAACACAAGGATGCTTACCTTGCAGAGCTGTTGTTTAAAGATTTTATTTATTTATTTATTTCAGACTGAGAGAGAGCGAAAGAGACAGCACGAGCAGGGTGGGGAGTCATAGGGAGAAGCAGGCTCCCCACTGAGCAGGGACCCTGACACAGGGCTCGATCCCAGGACCCAAGATCAAGACGTGAGCCGAAGGCAGACACGTAACTGACTGAGCCACCCAGGCGCCCCCAAAGCTGTTGTTTAAAGATTAAATTCAACAGGCTCTTTGCCAAATGCTTTGACATCTCACATTCCAGGTATCGATGGCTTTGGGGCAAACCTGAAAATTTAATGCCTTAAAAGAGCAACGCCTATTTTGCTCACAGACATGCAGTATGGGCAGGGCTCGGTGAGGATGGCATGTCTCTGACCCACTCAGTAGCAGCTGCGGTGGCTGGAAGGCTGGGGGATGGGATCACCAGATGACTCACTCATTCACATGTCTGGTGGTTGATGCTGGCTGTTGGCTGTCACCTTACCTGAGGCCAGTGGCCCAAACACCTACCCGTGACCTCTCTGTGTGGCTTGGGCTTCCCTACAACATGGCATGTAGTAAGTGTCTCAAGAGAAAGTCCAAGCAGAAACCATCTCTCCCTGACTGAGCAGCCACGAAAATCTGTTGAGTTTCCAGTGGACGGGAAATAGTTCTACCTCTTACTGGGGGAGTTCCAAGGTTCTGAAAAGGAGTGTGGGACCAGAAATATCATTTCCCTTTGGGGGAAAATACATTGCCTCACCTAGTGAGTGCTAAAGAAACAGCAAGTCCTAAGATCTCTCTCTCTCTCTCTCCGCCCCCCCCCCACCTTACATATATATTTTCTAATCGGAGACAGGAATAAATAATACTTTTTTTTGGAGAGAAGTTGAAAAAATTACAAAGGGTATATGAAAGGTTCCTGGTATGTGTTAGGTGCTTAATAGATGGCTCATTATAACTGCAACTCACATTTCTTTTTAAAAAATACTTTATTTATTTATTTGAGAGAGAGCGAGAGAGCACAAGCAGGGTGAGCAGCAGAGAGAGAGGGAGAAGCAGGCTCCCCGCTGAGCAGGAAGCCTGATGCAGAGCTCAATCCTAGGACCTGGGATCATCACCTGAGCCGAAGGCAGACGCCTAACCGACTGAGCCACCCACAACTCATATTTCTTGAGCCATTGCCAGGTAACAGGCATGGTCTCCTGAACACTTCATTGTGCTTTGTTCCATTTCATCCTCACGATAACCCTATAATGCAGGTTGTGTTATATTTCTATTTTAAAGATGAAGGGATTGTGCTCAGAGAGGGTAAGCGACTGGCCTAAGTGTCACACAGCTGGTTAGTAGGACTTCCAGGATTCACACCCTGGCATTGTGGCTCAAGCATGAATGCTTTTAAATATAACACCACACCATGTCTTCATGACAGCCATGATCCTCTCCTCACCAAGGTTTACAGTGTGACCCGGTGTTAGACACACATCCCACAGAGCTGGGAAACAGAAGCCAGTGTAGAAAAGCTGATAAAAGGCCAAGACTTGATGGCCACCTGGTGCCAGGGAGGTGAAGACTCAGGTTTAATTGTTTGTGCCTCCCCAAGGTATGATTATTAGGGCCCCAAAGTGACACCCTGACCTCCCACCCACCCCGCCTGCAAATGCACATACCGTAAAGCCCTAAAAATGGAGAGCTGATGGGGTAGGGGCTTTTCCAGTGGAGGACAGAGGGTAGGACCAGGCAGAAGCTAAGCAAAAAGAAGAAGAAAGAGGTTTCTAACCAGTAGATCCTCAAGAACTAAAAATGGATTTCCTGGATAGATAATGAGCTCCCTGTCACTGGAGGCATTCAAGTACTTATTGTGAATAATGTAGAGCTATTACATTATTTTGTTGAGGTGAAGCCTGCATTGGAAGACAGGCACCTTTTAAGGCTGGTCTTCTAAGATTTTTTTTCCCCCAAAGAAGAAAAACTCCAAGTGCTTAGTAGATTCAGATGAAAATCTCGGGAGGAGAGGGAGGAGCCCACCTGTCTGGTCCAGGATATTCTGGCTGAGTCACAGTGAAAAGAAATGGAAACAGAGCCAGGGTTCTTCTACTTTGGATAGCATGCCAGTGTATGCTTCTCAGCCCATGGGAACTCAATGAAATTTATTTCATTTAGAACTCTGCAGCTTACTATGTTTACAAAGCTCACTTTGTCCTCAGAAGAACAACTAAAAAAACTCATGTGGCAGGGGGTTTCTTTTCTCCAGGTTTCACAGAATAGGTGGCCTTATAATGCATCCTTGTAGCTCCCTGCACTTCTTTATAGCACAGAACACATCAGCGAAATAAATATTTGTGCAAATATGCACTTGGCGTCCTCTTCTTGGCTTAGGAGGAAGCTCCCCGAGGGCAGGCATGTTTGCCTCGTTCCCCTCGAAAACCCTAGCTTCTAAATCAGGGTCTGGCATATAGCAGATGCTCAGTAAATACTTGCCAAATAAAGAGAAAAGACAGCTAAAGATCAGGGATAAGCAAGCAGCTGGTCACCCCTGGGAACTTTCAAGCACTGGTGACCTGGTCATACAAGAATTTGTTTCACCTGCTTGGGGGAACTAGTCGCCCCACCTTTAGCGGGATGTCCCCATGGCTCCCTGCCATTGGCTTCGTGGATAGACGCCAGGGAGCCCCGATCACCTCTTGGCCAAACCCCACTAGCCCTTGAAGACCTCCCTTCCTCGTATCCCTGCAGCTATCGCCTTGTCCTGCCAGGAAGTTGAGCTTTTATTACATATATAATGTTGTCTTGGTTTTATTATAAAAAATAACACGGGCTTATTGTAAAAGGGCAAAGGCTAAAGCATATGTGGAAGAAATATTCTCTAAGCCCTACCCGACACTCTCAGTCAGTAGCCTTCTTCTTTTCCGTATTTTTCAAAAAATAGAAAACGTTAGATTATGCTAACCTTATTTTCTTGCAACTTGCTTTTTCTTCATTTAACAGGGCATCATGGACACCTTTCTATAGCAGCACACTGAAACACCTGCTGAGTGTTTCCTAAGGTAGCCATGCCACAATTTTAATTTAGAAATCCCAGTTGGTGGACATTGAGGTGGTTTCCATTTCTCATTGGTTAGAAACAGTGCCGTCCCCTACATCATGGCATACCTATGCAAGTATTTCTGCAGGACAGATTATTTGGAATAACAGGGATTGTAATTTCAAATAAGTTAATTATGTCACAAATAACCTATCCTTTCTCTATAAGTTCTTGGCCCTATTTAGGCATCTGGAGTCTCCCATTAGTTGCCCTTGGATTCTGCTCTGAGTAGCAAATGTTGTTGGTGTCTCGCCATGTCGCCTCCGTACTCCCTGATCTGGGCTTGCTGGGGACGTCCACCTGTAAGGACTTCCCATCTACTTTCTCTGACATGCTCAGCCCATGCTCAAGTGCTGGGGAGATGGACTCCCCGGAGAGCAGCCCCCAGTCAATGACGAACAAGAATTGGAGCATCAATACCCCAGCTTCCTCTCCCCTGCAGGTGGCCAACACTGATGTATACTCTCCACCATCTCTTAGTGGTCCTGCCAGGACCACTCTGACACCCAAAGTAAACACCTGCTCCTTAACACACCCTCTTCTTCTGGGTTCCTTCCCTTCCCTCTATGACTTCCCTACTCCCTACAAATATTTCCTGGGATCACTTCCCAAATAAACCACTTGCCTTCACAACCTTGTCTCAGGATCTGCTCCTGGGAAAGCCCAACCCAAGACCATGCTCTTCCTGAATAGTTGGGCTTCGTCCCCCACCCAGCGCACAGGGAGACGCATGCATGTCCTACTCTGCATCCCTGTGCTTCATCCTGACTCATCTCCAGGGCCAGTGTGCAGATACCAATGGTGACTTGTCCGGGAAAAATGTGGGTGTCGAGGCCTCTAGAAGGCAGCAGAGAGGGGCGCCTGGCTGGCTCAGTCAGTAGAGCAAGAGACTCTTAATCTCAGAGTCGTGAGTTTGAGCCCCACGTTGGGTGAGGAGCCTACTTAAAAAAATTTTTTTTAAGTTTAAAAAAATAGAACGTAGCAGAGGAATGTAAGACTACGTCTGCAGTTCTGGACTCTAATTCTTGCTGCTTTACCGTCAGCTGACTGATCTGGGGGCATTTGCTCATTTCCTCCTAGCCTCAGTTTTCTTACCCTCTCGCAGAGGGCGGCAGGGGTGTTGGTGGTGGTGAAAATAAGATCATCTACAGCTGCACTTTTATTTGACATTAAATATAATGAAAAATTCAGATCCCCAGTCTCAGTCGACATGTGTGGCCAGTGGCTAGAGTATGGGGCATCTCAGCTATAGAACATTTAGAACATATAGAACATCCTGGCGGGAAGTTCTATTGCATAGCGCTGATGGGGAGCCATGATTTTTGACCTTTTGAGGGTCATCGACACCTTGAGAATTTAGGGACCTTCTCCCCAAAGTCGCTTTCTCCCTCTCCCCTCTCTTGCACTGATACAGTTTTGTCTATGGTTCCAACAGGCTTATGAACAACGTGGGGCTCATTAGGACCCCCCGAAACAGTGCATGCTGGAAGTACTATATAAATGTAATGTAACACAAGGCACTGTGAACAAATTGGTCTTACTAAACCCTCACAATAATCTTCCAAGTTCAAGTCTGTCCATCCTTACATTCCTTTGACAGATGAGGAAACTGACTCAGAGAGACTCAGTGATTTGCCCAAGGTCACACAGTGCCTAAGGGCAGAGTAGGGATGGGAAGAAAAGTGGGTCTGATTCGTAGTCTGCTAAGACAGCGAAAGTGATGAGGGCACCTCTCGCTGGAGGTCAAGAGACCCCATAACCTCTGGTAGGGCCCTGTACCCCCAAACAAGGATTCTGGCCTGGGCAGTCTCCAGACCGTGGCTCCCGGCCCTCCAGAACGTGCACTGGAGTCTCCGCATCTCTCTGTCCCGGGGAGGGTGAAGCAGGAAGCATAGGTTTGCTTGCCCCCGCCAGGGCCCACTCCTGCCTACCACCGCTTTCCCGAGGGTGCCTGTGTGGCTCAGTCGGTTAAGCGTCTGCCTTCAGCTCAAGTCATGATCCCAGGGTCCTGGGATCGAGCCCTGCATCGGGCTCCCTGCTTGTGGGAGAGCCCGCTTCTCCTTCCCCTGCCCGTGCTCTCTCTTGAAAAAAAAAAAAAAAAAAAAAAAAAGAAATAAAAGCTTAAAAAAAAAAAGAAAGAAAGAAAGCTTTCCCGAGGCAAGTTTGTGCTTTGGCCTATATGAATTTATTTTCCTCTTCTCCCTCTGATGCTTGAAATGTCTTTTAAATACCTTCATTAAATTTGTGCTTTTGCCTTTTATTTTTCCAGCTCAGTAAATTGTTTATTACATGTTAGCAGTCTAGGGGACCGATAGCATTTTTAAAAACCTGTCACTATGGAACATTTCAAACAAAGACAAAAGTAGAGAGAATGCTCTTATGAGGCTCTGTATACCCACATGGCATGCATGATTCATTCATGGCCAATCCACCAAAATGAAGCTCCATCCAGATTATTCTGAAGCAAATCTAAGCAGATATCAATGAGTACTACAGCTACTAATAATCGGGGACACGTTTCCCCCCAGCAGCTGGCGGAGAAGGGGAGAAGCTAGAGCTGTTCTCAGCCCCCCAGCCCTGAAGTGACCGCAAGCATGCGAGAAGGCATGCCCAGAACTGAGACGTTTCCAGAGTCCAGTAGAGAATTTCCGTGGCAACCGTGGCCTGGGGCTGAGCAGAAATGCCTGGCCTTTAGGTCTTTGGTGTCTGGCACCTGCTGTCTCACCCGAGAACTCGGCGCTTGCTGCAGATTGAAGCAGCCACTTGCCATAAGCTGCAAGGACCGAGAACTTCTGTTTGGAAGATTTTTGACTCCCCTGCCCTCTCTGCCCTGTGATGTTGAAATTTGTTGCTTTGCATCATGTTCCGACCGTGGGTGTAATTATTGCCAGGGGACCATCAATTAACCTTGCACAGAGTGTCTCGTGGCAGGAGGGGACACTCGTCGAGTCCTAGCGGAACCGCCTGGAATGTCTGCTCTGACACAAGGGGGTGGCAGGCAGGGGACACTGAGGCCGTGGAGGGGTCAGTATCTCAGCCCTGGCCTCATCAGAACTGGAACATGGGGGTACCACTGACCTTTGCTTTATGAGAGGGAGCGATATCTCCACTTATAGTCGGGATTCTGGGTCCAGCTGGAAAATGTCCCCTTTCTAATTGTCTCTTGGTAAGTGCTTTACTCACTAATACACGTGTCCCTATCACATAGGAAACATGCATTTTTCATTTTCTTTTTCTTTGTTTTGAAGCATGACTTATATATAGTAAAGTGCTCAAATAGTGCGTGTGCAGTCTGGGGATTTGCCGCAAGTATACACCATTGGGGGCTCAGCTCCTGCACCCTCCTTGGCTCTCATAAATGTCCTTCTGGTCAATTCTCTCCCCACCAAGGCAACCCCTATTTGGCCATCACCATCGATCCTGTTGCCTGTTTTTGGATTTCATATAAATAGAACTGGATGGTATGTTCTCTTTTGTGTCTGCTTTCATTCAGTCCTATTACGTCCATGAATTCAGCCCTATTGTTGCAGTTAGCTGGAGTGTGTTCTTTTTCATGGCTGTATAGTATTCCACTTCGTGAGTATACCATACTCTGTTTATCCATTCTGTTCCTCCTGGACATTTGATTTATTTCCTTTTTGGGCTTATGGTAAATAAATCTGTAAATATTCTCGTGCATGTCTTTTGATGTACAGAAGTACTCATTTTTTGGGAAAAGCATACCTTGGGGGGTGGAAGTTTGGGGTTGGGGAGTGCATGCATAGTTTCAGCTTTATTAGACACTTCCAAGCAGCTTTCCAAAGTGAATTTACATTCCCCAAGCACAGCGTGAGAGTCTTAGTTTTTCTACAACCTTACCAGTTTGTAGTGCCTACCGCCTCTCTTATTTTTTTTTTTTTAAGGATTCTATTTATTTATTAGAGAGAGAGAGTGCATGAGCGGAGTGGGGAGGGGCAGAGGGAGAGAGAGAAACAGACTCCATGCTGAGCACAGAGCCTGGTGTGGGGCTCGATCCCAGGACCCCGAGACCACAACCTGAGCCGAAGGCAGACATTTAACCGATTGAGCCCCCCAGGTGTCCCCCATCCGTCTTTTTAATCTTACCTATTCTGGCAGGGGTCTGGGGTGGGGAAAGCCCATGGCATGAAAATTAGAACCAACGTGCAGTAGAGTATGATCAAGAAAAATGACCAATGCACTGCCTTCACACCTCCAAGGAGATTTTTGGTTCAGGCTTTC
Source organism: Leptonychotes weddellii (assembly GCF_054177405.1). Lineage (NCBI taxonomy): Eukaryota > Metazoa > Chordata > Mammalia > Carnivora > Phocidae > Leptonychotes > Leptonychotes weddellii. Next base: position 71,705,268 of record NC_138381.1, read on the forward strand.
TTCTTCTCCCCACTGTAAGGGCTCTAGGTTTTGACGACCGCGGGAAGGGAGTTGAAATGAGGTGAGGAGAGAATAGAAAGATTTACATCATTGCCAAGGCTGCAGAAGAGAAAAGAGGCATCACACTTGCCCTCAGCCTCCCAGTGGCTCCCACGTCTTGGCGTTAGTCCTGACTTCTGAGGCCACATGGAATAAAGTCCAAACTTTCCACATGCACAGAAATCCCCGCAGTAGCCTGAAATTCCTGTATTCCTCTAAAAAGTCCTTGCTTTGTGGTCCAGTCCTGCACTGTGTTGCCTTCAAAGCACTAGCGATCTGGCAGGAATGTCAAGGTCCGATCCATACTCTGCACGGAAGTATCTAGGGTGGTGAACAATATATCTGCACGTGCACTAGACGTGAAAGTGACCTCTGCCCGCAGGCTTGACCTAGGCAAGGTCACCAAAACACTAGCCAACATACGTTTCCATGAGCATGGAATATCTTCCAGTACCTTGTAATTCTGCTATCAATGGGTAGGCATTCTGGAAATATTCCTTATAATGGCTGCAGGGCAATCCGTCCTTGAATCTCCCTAACCTCTGGCTCCTTCACATCTCAACGGACAGCAACCATGAACATTGAACTTGGCCTGAGCTACATCAGACATGTTCAATTCTTTTTACAACATATGTTGCTGTTGTTGTTTTAATTAGAGTAGTAGTATTTATTCTGAAAAAGAAAATTGTAACAAACTGGAGAATTTGAGATGTGGAATGGTTGGAATTTTCAACAGTTTTCATTGGAATGTCGGGGATATGTCACTGAACTCCCCCAGAGGGAGAATAGTAACTGTATCTAGTTTCTGACCTGACTCTTATATATATATGAATATAATATGTTTCGATTTTTACCTGATTCTTCATATATACACACATGTGCACATATCCTACATATATATTCATGTATATTCTTCACATATACACACATGTGTATGTGTGTTTGCTTAGGTATATGTATATATTAAGAATATATGCAGGTACTGTATGAATATATATGAAAAGTATATACATATGCACATGTACATACATATATGTGAAGAATTAGGTCAGGAACTAAGTACAGTTTACATATATGTATATATGTGTGTGTATATATATTCCTTATGTCTATCTGTGATAATGTAACTGGCCTTTTTTATTTTATTTATGTATTTATTTTGTAATTGGCCTTTTTTAAAAAAGATTTTATTTATTTATTTATTTAGGGAGCATGAGCAGGGGGAGGGGCAGAGGGATAGGGAGAATCTCAAGCAGACACTACATGGAGTCTGACGTGGGGCTCGATCCCATGACCCTGAGATCATGACCTGAGCTGAAGTCAAGAGTCTGAGGCTTAACGGACAAAGCCACGCAGGTGTCCCTGTAATTGGCCTTTTTAAATGTGACACGTGGCAATCATGTGTTGCTTGAAGAGACAGGTTAAAAAGTCTAGAAAATGTCCCATTGGCCTCTGAAACACGAGTGATGAGGCGGTGCTGTCTCCTTCATGGTCCAAGTCAGAGTTCAAAGGGGCAGCGTCCTATTGTAGTTGGGAGCCCCAGGATCTGATGGACACATTGATTAGCCATGAACTAGTGGGGCTCTCTGAGTCTCAGTTGCCTTGTTCGTAAAATGGGAATAGTAAGACTTTCCTCTTGGTATTGTTGTGCGCGTCAAACAAGAAGTAATGTGTAAGGCATTTAGTGCATTAAGCGGGTGAGGAAGATGAGCCACGCTCACCATGGTGTTCAGTATGGATTGACCCTTCATCTCCCACTCAGGCCGCTGCGTGGGAAGCGGGTTGGAGTGTGTTTCAGGCGGGGCATCGAGAGCCCTCGTGGTGGAAGGGAAGGTATACCGCGATCGTGACCTGTGAAACCGGCCGAAGGGCTACCCAGGGGCCCCCGCATCCTTTCCACCCTGGCCGGGGCCGGGGAGGTGGGAAATTTTCCAGCACTGGGTGACTAGCAGACAGCAAGAAGAACATTGGGTGGGGGGGTGTGATTCAGGGAGAAAGAGAAAATCTTCCTGTTTGTGCATGTTTGCTTTCTTCCTGTGTGATGCAACCTCAGGGGGCCGCAAGACTCTTCATTATACTTAATATCAGGGGGCACTGACCCGGACTTGTCCAACAGCACGCTACAGTAACTGCCATGAAATGGCAGGTTATCAGTAAATAATGATCCCTTCTCTTTTCTCTGGAAGTCAACAGGTCCCAGCAGGTACTATCATCTCATGCCTTCTCTTGACCTCCTTATGACTTCCAGTTTTCGCAGTGGCAATGAGCTCAGAGAGTGAGGAAGACCTTTCCAATTCAGCAGCAGGGAGACCCTCGGGGGACAACCACGAGAAGTCTCGATTCATTCAACCTTTACATCCACACAGCGTCCTCGCAGCTCTGCCTGACCTTCTGGAATCCCTCGGGAAGAGTATGAAGACACAAACCATGGAGTAAAGGAATGATTCCATTCATGGGTGACTTCAAATGTGCAGGATGGAAAAAATGTATATGTCCAGCAGGAGGGGATGAATTGAAGTATTTATAGGGAATATTATAGTAACACTACAAACAATGTTGTAGACCTGTGTTATGGACCTGGGAAGATAGCTGTAAGATTTTAAGTGTCGAAGTTGGTTAGGAGATGGTATATTTAATATTATTATAGAAAATTGTATGTACAGTAGTCCCCCTTACTCCCAGTGGATGCCTGGAAACCACAGAAGCCAAGCCCTATAGATATATACCGTTCTCTCCATGCATACCTGTGATAAAGTTTCATTGAGACAAAAAATGGAGTGGGGGTTGCCAGGAGCTGGGATGGGGGATGAGGAGTTGGTGTCTAATGGGTAAGAAGTTTGAGTTTGGTGAGATGAATCATGCTGTGGGTGGATAGTGATGATGGTAACACAACGGGGTGAATGTACTTAGTGCCATTCAACCGCACAACTAAACGTGGTTAAGATGGTCAATTTCATGTGTCACATGGTTCACCACGATTTAAAAAAAAAAATGGGGAGCCACGGGGGCATTAACGTATATATTTTAGAGCTTGTATGGACAAGCCCAGAAAGATCCTAATCAAAAAACAAAATCAGTGACCTGGAGAAGCAGAGGATGCCAGAGAAATGGTCATGTTAAGAAGATTTTTTTTTTTAAAGATTTTATTTATTTATTTACTTGAGAGAGAGAGAGAGAGAAACAGCATGAGAGGGGTTAGGGTCAGAGGGAGAAGCAGACTCCCCGCTGAGCTGGGAGCCCGATGTGGGACTCGATCCCAGGACTCCGGGATCATGACCTGAGCCAAAGGCAGACGCTTAACGCCTGAGCCACCCAGGCACCCAAGAAGATATTTTTCTTACCGATTTGAATGAAAGATTTTTAGGGCTGACAAAATTTCAAGCAGGTGTAACAAGCAATAAGCTGTCATCAGAAAGTTCTGGACTGGCCAAACTGAGACATTTCCTTTGGCAGTCTGAGCAAGCTTAGATTCCACTTCCGAATAATATTTGTCAGTGCATAAAACACATAAGAGGGAGATGAATTACATTACAAAATATCATCCAAAAATTTATTTATTTATTTATTTATTTATTTATTTATTTATTTATTTAAGATTTTATTTATTTATTTGTCAGAGAGAGGGGAGGGGGGACACAAGCAGGAGGAGTGGGAGAGGGAGAAGCAGGCTTCCCGCTGAACAGAGAACCTGATGCAAGGCTCGATTCCAGGACCCTGGGATCATCACCTGAGCCAAAGGCAGACTCTTTTTTTTTTTTTTTGACTTTTCTTTTTTTTTTGAACTCTTTTAAATTTTATTATGTTATGTTAGTCACCATACAATACATCATTAGTTTTTGATGTGGTGATCCACGATCCATTGTTTTCGTATAACACCCAGTGCTCCATGCAGTACATGCCCTCCTTAATACCCATCACCGGGCTAACCAATCCCCCCTCCCCTGTCCCCTCTAAAACTCTGTTTGTTTCTCAGAGTCCATAGTCTTTCATGGTTCATCTCTCCCTCCAATTGCCCCCCGCCCATTTTTCCCTTCCTTCTCCTAATGTCCTCCATGCTATTCCTTATGTTCCACAAATAAGTGGAACCATATGATAATTGACTTTCTCTGCTTGACTTACTTCACTCAAAAGCAGACTCTTAACCCACTAAGCCACCCAGGCTCCCTCAAAAATTTTTTAAATGCAGGGAGCGCCTGGCTAGCTCATTCAGTGGAGCATGGGACTCTTCATCCTGAGGTTGTGAGTTCGAGCCCCACACTGGGCGTAGAGCTGACATTAAAAAATTTTTAAGTGGAGTCATCAAAACTAAAAGAAACTTTGTGAGCAGAAATATGTGAGAGAGAGAGAAGAAAACACATGTTTACTGGGACCTACTATGTGCCAGAACTTCCTACATGTTATTATTTAATTTTTTTAAAAGATTTATTTATTTATTTGAGAGAGTGAGAATGAGAGAGAGAGAGCACATGAGAGGGGGGAGGGTCAGAGGGAGAAGCAGACTCCCCGCCGAGCAGGGAGCCCAACGCGGGACTCGATCCAGGGACTCCAGGATCATGACCTGAGCCGAAGGCAGTCGCTTAACCGACTGAGCCACCCAGGCGCCCCTATTATTTAATCTTTATAATATCCTTTTGTAGAAGAAGGGATTATCATTAAGATCATTATTATTGTCATCCTCTTTGTCTAAATAAGGGGACTAATGATCAGGGAAATGAAATGACTTCATTAAGGTCACACAACGTGTAGATGATGGAATTTGAACCTGGACCTGCCTGATTCCAAAGGCCTAGGAACATTCAAGAGAGAAAGCAGGGAACTGGGAAAAGTAGGGGCAAATCCGTAACGATGATGAAGGTGATACTAAAAGTAGCTAAGGATTGTATAGACTCTGCTCCAAGAACTTTCTGGGCTAATTCAGTTCATTGTCTCAACAGTGCTATGAGGCAGAAACTGTTATCAGCGCCATCTTACAGATGAGAAAACTGAGGCACAGAGCGTTTCCATCACTTGCTCAAATTGCCACAGTTTATCCCAGCATGGCTATGCCCCCGTGCCTCTAGATTAGCACCAACAGGGATCTGGTCTGCCTTCATTACAGACTTGCTGACTTAGATACAGCGTGCCTTCCCCATTAGAATGGCAACTCCTCACAAGAAAGTTCTTTGCTTTGTTGACTGCTATGTTTCAGGGCCCATTGGCATTGCCTGGCCCATGTGGGTGCATTCAGTAGGGATTTTTGGAATGAAAGGATAAAGGGATGATGGGTGGGAAAAGGAACTGGAGGGCAAAGGGGACCAGGGGAAGAATACGAGTCACGGTGACGGACTTTCGCCAGACAGAGCTGTGAGTAAACACAGGCAGGGTGACGTTGCCTAAAATGTCATATTAGAGCTAAGAGGAATCTCGAAAACATCTAGTCCCCCAACGTATTTATAAGCGGAGAAACTGAGGTTCGGGGTCACATCACAGATGAGTGGCATAGTCCAGGCTAGGGTTTGTCTCCGAAGCCTGAGGCTTCTGTTCTCAGGTCCCTCTCCAGATTCTGTCCTTTGGGGACCAGCTTCATTATAGCCCCCAAACTTGATTCGGCTTATCCTTCAGTGGGGGACCACTGAGGCTGCAAAGGAGCCCTTTCCAACAACAGCCCTTGTGTAAATGGCCGTTGTCCAAGCCTGTGGTGGTGAGACCTGGGTGCATGGCGGGGTGGGGGGGGGCAGGCGGGAGAGGAGGGGTCAGTGTCTCACTTTTAGAGCTGGGGATAGAGAGCGGGGGAAGGCAGGCGAGGCCCATAAGCATAAGCATCATATGCCATGGACTTCATTTCCTCCCAAATAATTATCTCAAGCTGTATAAACTTTCTGCCTGAAAAATAAATGACTCCCCCCTTAAAATAAGCATTTACGCCATGCACTTGCCTGCATTCGCTGCCTAGGAATGAGGCTCGCCCATTACTATGCCCAGAAGCTTCCACCCAAAGCCTGCAACCTTATATTTTCCTCCGTGACCCTCAGCAACCACCATTCTTCAATCACATGCCCCAATTAGCCACCAAAGAAAAAAAGTATATGCACATGAAGTGCATAATAATAGGTTTGTATGAAAGCAGGGAGCTGTCCTCATGAATCCTAAAGCTGAGCCACATTTCAAACTTGACAGGAAAAAATCAAGAGGAAGGTGGGTGCGTATCAACATCTTTAATAGGACAAGCAGTCTGGTGATCCCTTGAGTGGAGGTAAGAGTAGTGGACAATTAAGAATAGGAATGAGAGAAGAACCACCTGTGGATGTCGTTCATTGCTTGGTCTGTTGTTAACTGAGCTGCTACTATGTGGCAGGTGCTGGGCGGGCACAGTCTCATTGTTACCTTGTTCTAGTCATCACAGCGATATAGCTCTGTCCTAAGAAACGTCACCAACAAAAATTCCCATCTGGAGAGTTCTTTCTCTTACACAATGTTTCACCGTATGGTACCCTCCAAGTGCCTTCCAGGAAGGTGCCAGCATTCTCATTATTGACCACCATTTCGCAGAGGAGAAGAATGGAATTCTAAGAGGTGTTTTTATGTTAAGAAATTGGTGTCACATTGTTTAGCGCCTCTTCTGAACTGTTTGTTGGTATTAAAATGTTCAGAGAAGAACAGGGTTTTATCCCTCCCGAAGCTAAAATGAAGGAAATCTTCACTTTTTCATTCATTTATTTGTTAATTCATTCACTTATTCGATATACATATATGGCGTGATTTTTATTTCCAGGCAATGGGCTCATTATTTATCTGTCTAGTCCTGTTTTTCCTTCTTCTCTCCTTTCCTTCCTGTTCCTGGTATTCTTAGCCTGATCTGCTTGACTTCCAAAAACTTCCTGGGGAATGCTCAGATGTGTCCTCCAAATTTCTCTCAGCCCCACTGGTTTGGGAACGCTCATAGTTCGGACTTCCTCAGAAGTGGACCCCGACACAAGGATTCACATGGCAAAGGTTATGTGGGAAACGATCCTAGGAAATGCCAGTGGGAAGGGGAGGATGCAAGGAAGACAGGGAAGGAAGTCATTAGATGATGCATAATCATGTCAGCTACCCCAGGGGCAACTGGGGCTTCATCCCACTGGGGGCTCTGGGGAGACAGCATGGAACACTGAGCTACCCTAAGTGAGGACAGAGGAAGTTAGGACATTACCCCCAACTCTCTACATCATTGGTTAAGGGCTACTTCCAGAGGCATCAACCCACTGGCTGTTCTGTCTTTTTGCAAAATCTGAGTTCTTCAGCATTCATAATTAAAAGAACTTTCCTGTAGAGAGTTATGGGTGTCGGCACCAAGCGCTGTCAGTGAGTATTTAGGGGTATGGAAGGCCAGCAGTAGCCCCCGCGGTACACACTAAGGACTATTTCTGGACATGCTAGAAGTCTGCAAGGAGGTGGAGGTGTTCCTGCAAATAATCAGACTGATCCACGCTGCTGTGAGGTCCTTTGTTCTGGATTCTTCTCTCGGCATCCCTCTGAACAATGGTCCACAGAGGTTCTCTGTACTTCAACGGCCCCCAAATTCCTCTGTCACCCTGCTGGTGCTCCTCACTGCTGGAGTGAGCACCCTCGGTTGTCCTGATGTCACACCTGCCCCTTGGCCCCCGTAGCTCTGTCCCTGATGCATGCGTAATGCTCTAGAGTAGCTTGGCGCCTGGAGCGACGACCCGATCATAGCAACCCATCCACTGACTTACAGTGATTGGCCTACGGGATGGACACATGACCTAACAGGGCCGCTCAGAGCTATTCCTTGGGATTTTATCCAAACATCAAGAGATAGGAGCCCTCCACTGACTGTGGTTGTCTGTGTAGTGGACGCCAAATCAGAGCTGCCATCCGAAGAAGACAATGATGAGCCGCCCCCCAGGGAGAAGCAAACTAAAAGAGAAGGACAGAGATCCTCACGCCATCAGCTGAATCCTTGGATCCACGGTCGGAAACTAGCTCTTCCTTCAACTGTTCTGGCCGCACAAGGTTCTCAGCCCCACGTTTGCCCAAGCTCATTTGTCCTGGGTTTCCTTCCCTTCCTTATTGCCAGCAGTCCTGACAAGTAGAGACTTGAGGAAAATACCTCCTTTCCTTGTCTTCTCTTAGACGGCATTCCACAATAGAGATACCTTGACCCTAGTTATGTAATTATTTCGTTATTTGCCACCTTGCAGAGGGACCTGGGCCGCTAGTGACATCAGCCTTTTATTTTTTCCACTGCTCTCTCTTTCTGGGGACGCAGTGGCTTAGAGGGAGGGGGATGCCAAATCAGCGAGTGGGTGAGCCCCCGTCATGTCGGCGAAGGAACTTCTTTGGTACCGTGGAAATCTGAATTCCCTTGCCTCCCTCCCTGACTGCAGGTCTATGGGCTATGTCTGTACTTACCCGAGCCCAGTTTTTAAACATAATTATTACTTTCATTTACTGAAGGTTTACAGTGTCTCAGTTATCCAAACACGTGGGCTAATTCATCCGGTCATCATGAAATCCTGTGAGATACACACCAATATTGCTTCCATCTTAGTCGTGAGAAGGTCGAAACTGAGGGGAGTTCTGTGTCCAAATTCAACGGGAAGTGGTGAAGCCAGGCAGGGTGACTTTTTCTCTCTTTTAAATTTCTTTTTACCTTTTTATTATGTCCATGGTTAAGCATACAAAAGAGTAGAAAGAAGAGCATCAGGAACCCCCAGCTCCCACAATTGCAACACCTGTCGGCCTTATTTGGTCTACTTCTCCTTCTTTGTTCTTTGGAGGTGGTTTTGTTTGTTTGGCTTTTTTTTTTTTTTTCCTTTGGTTTGTTGGTTTGTTTAAGTAAACTTTATGCTCCATGCAGGGCTCAAACCCTGAGACCAAGAGTCACATGCTCCACTGACTGAGCCAGCAGTTCTTTGTAGTATTTTAAAGGTAAATCCAGGTATCATTTCACCCATAAACAATTCAGTATATATACCTAACCATAGAAGTATTCGCATCCTAACAAAATTACCAGTAATTCCTCAATGCCTTTTTTTCCAGTAGAGTATGATTTCCATTCAGTAAAACTCACCCTTTTCAGTGTGTACAGTTCTACAAGTTTGCACAAAAGCATATAGTCATGTAGCCACCATGACAGTGAAGATCTGGGGGGTTTCCGTCACCCCTCAAAATTCCGTTGTATCCTCTTGTAGTCAGCATCCCATGCCCCCAGGTCCTGGCAACCAGTGATCTATTCCGGTCTTTTCTAGAACTTATAGAACTGGAGTCATAAAGCAGGTAGCCTTTTGAATGTGGCTCCTTTCACTTGGCATTCTGCTTTTGTGATTTATCCTTATTATCATGTATATCAGTAGCTGTTCCTTTTCACTGTTGGGTGTTTTTCCATTGTGTGAGTGCACGACAGATCATGTCTCCATTTCTTTGTTGAGAGACATCTGGTTAGTTTCCGTTTCAACAATTATGACTAAAGCCACTATAACACTCATGCACAGGTTTGGGAATGGACAACGGTGTTCATTTCTCTTGGGTAAATGCCAAGGAGGAGAATTGCTGGTTTATATGGTGAATGTATTTTAACTTTATAAGAAACAGCCAAACGGTTTTCCAAATTGGCTGAGCCGTTTTGCATTTCCACCAGCCATGTACGTTCAAGAACTCCAGTCACTCTCTGCATGTTTCTCTCAGTTAATACTCAAACCACTTTCCAATATTTTTTTCTCAAATGTTTTTTCACAGTTCATTATTTGAACCAGAATTCACGAAATGATCACACGTGGCATGTAGTTGACATGTCAACTAAGTCTCTTTCAGCCAGTGATAATTTTCTCTCCTCTTTTCAAATATGATGCATGTATTTATTTTTAAAGTGACTTTATTGACATATGATTGACACACAAAAAACTGTACATATTTAATGTGTATGACTCAACAAGTTTGGGGGTATGTATCCACCCATGAGACCATCACTATGAGCAAGGCCAAAGACATCTTCATCACCTCCCAAAGTTTCCTCCCACCCCCTTTATTATTATTATTTTTGTGTGCATGTAATAAGAATACTTACATTAAGATCTACACTCTTAGCAAATTTAAGGAATAGAATTCCAGTATTGTTAACTATAGTCACCGTGCTATACATTACATCTCCAGAGCTTAACTTGCATAATTGAAACTTTATACCTTTGGCTATCACCTTCCCACTTCCCCTTCCCCCCAGCCCCTGGCAACCACCATTCTACTCTCTGCTTCAATGAGTCTATCTTCGATTCAGTATCTGAGATCACACACCTCTGTCTTTCTGCATCTGATGTATTTCACTGAGTGTACTGAGCATAATGCCCTCTAGGTTCATCCATGTTTCTCCACGTGGTGAGATCTTTCTTTTTCAAAACTGAATAATATTCCATTGTATGTATTTTATCCATTCATTTGTTGGTGGACATTTAGGTTGTCTCCTTATCTTGGCTGTCATGAATAACACTGCAATGAACGTGGGACAGCAGGTATCTCTTTGAAATCCTGATTTCAATTCCTTTGGGTAAAACACAGAAGTGAGATTGCTGGATCATATGGTAGTTCTATTTTCAACTTTTTGAGGAAGCTCCATACTATTTTCCCTAATGGCTGTAACAATGTATGTTCCTACCAACAGTGCACCATGGTTCCCCTTCTCCGTATCCTCATGAACACTTATTATCTTTCTTAAAAAGAAAAAAAATAGCCATCTTAACAGGTGTGAGGTGATATCTCACAGTAGTTTTCATCTGCATTTCCCTGCATTTTTCATATAAATGTTGGCCATTTTTATGTCTTTTATGGAGGAATATCTATTTAAATGCTTTGCCCATTTTTTGATTGGGTTATTATTTTATTATTACTATTATTTTCCTATTGAGTTAGGGAAGAAAAAGAAATAAAAGTCATTCAAATCAGAAAGAAAGAAGTAAAATTATCTGTTTGTAGGTCACATGATCTTATATGCAGAAACCCTAAAGACTCTGCAAAAAAAAGAAAAAAAACCTCTTAGAACTAATTAAAAAATTCAGTGAAGTTGTAGGATATAAAATCAATATACAAAAATCAGTTGTGTCTCTATATACAACAATGAACTATGTGAAAAGCAAATTAAGAAAATAATCCCATTTACAGTACCATCAAAATAATAAAATACTTAGAAATAAACTTAACCATGGGGGTGAAAGACCTGCACACTGAAATCTACAAAATATTTATGAAAGGAATTAAAGAAGACAGGATAAATGCAAAGATATCCGATGTTCATGGGTTGGAAGACTTAATATTGTTAAAATGTCCCTACTGCCCAAAGCCACTGACACCTTTGATGCCATACCGGGGGCACCTGGGTGGCTCAGTCATTAAGCATCTGCCTTCGGCTCAGGTCATGATCCCAGGATCCTGGAATCAAGCCCCGCATCAGGCTCCTTGCTCAGCAGGAAGCCTGCTTTTCCCTCTCCCACTCCCCCTGCTTGTGTTCCTGCTCTCGCTATGTCTCTGTCAAAAAATAAATAAAATATTAAAAAAACAAACAAACAAACAACTTCGATGCCATACCCATTGAAATTCCAATGGCATTTTTCACAGAAACAGAAGAAAAAAAATCCTCATCTGGATTTCGAAAAATTCTTCTGGAACCACAAAATATCCAGAATGGCCAAAGTGATCTTGGGAAAGAACAAAGCTGCAAGCATCATGCTTTCTGATCTCAAAATATATTACAAAGCTACAGTGATTAAAACAGTATGGTACTGTTATAAAGATAGACATATAGACTGATGGAACAGAATACAGAGCTCAGAATTAAGCCAAGGCATATATGATCAACTGATCCTGAGCAAGGGTGCTAAGAATACATAATGGGGAAAGGACAGTCTCTTCAACAAATGGTGTTGAGAAAACTGGATATCCATGTGCAAAAAAATGAAATTGAACCCTACCTTACACCATTTAGTACAACATTTAGTACAACTTCCTTCACCACAAAATGTAGACTTCGCTTAAAAAAATCTACATAAAGACAAAAAGGTCATGAAAAACATTAAGCTCTTGGAGTCATTTTAAAATAAATGTCAATTTTTGACATTCTGAATCCTTCACATGAAAGATGAAGTTAGGGAATATACTATTCCCATTTTCCCCCCTCCCATCCTGACTTACTAGTTTTATTGCTTGTTTTATATTGCCAATGTTTTTAACACTAACATTCTATTTTGTAAGCATGATTCTCGTGTTCTTTAGTATTAGGTTTGTATTTAAAAGGACACAGCTCTCACCATTAGTTTTTTTCCTCCATATCCAAATTCTTTGTTTTGATTTATATTTAATTGTCTGAATTTAGTCATATATTTCTCATGGTATATATTTATTGATTTAATTATTAAAAGTTTTCCACTGATTCACCATTACCAATAATGTTTCAGTGAACCATTCTGTGTGTGCAGTTGTATGTGTATTTTTTGGTGGGTGTGTATGAAGGTTTCTAGATAATGGATCTTAAAGGCAAAGTTCCTAGGTCGAAGAAATTAATACTTAACATTTTTATAGATTCTGCCAAATTGTTCTCCAAAAATTTGTATCACTTTGTATTCTCAACAGCACTGATGATGGCCTGTCTCCCTAGATGCTCACTAATACTGGTTATCATCAGTAGCCAACTTTGCTAGTTCAAAAGTCTGAATCTTAGTTAAGAGCATGGTGTCTGGAGACAGATACCCCAGGTTCAAATCCCAGCTCTGTCATTTATTAGATATATCACCTTGGGCTCAGTTTTCTCATCAGTAAAGTTGGGATAATAAGAGAACCCAAATCATAGAGTGGTATGGATAAAGTCAGTCTTTTTTTTTTCAGCGTCAAGCACTTAGAATAATGCCTGGCACTGTAATATAAATAATGTCTTTGCTGTTAATATTATAGAGCCCCAAAGAGTATCTTATCATTCAATTTACATTTTATGCTCATTAGTGAGTATAATGAGTGCAACACTCTAATAACCAGAAATGGAGATGTCATCTTTGCAAAAATCAGAATGCCTAATCTTGGGAAGAAAACAACAACAACCGTGAGTCTCTAAAAATATGCATTGAAAAAAAACTCAAATACTGGAAGTGGCAGAATGCCGGTGGTTGATAGCTTTCAGTGGTGAGAGACATGGTCTTTGTTCCTCATGCTACAAGGGGACTATCTAGAATCAGACAGCTAAGAGGAAGTTCAGAATCAGCTGGTCTGTTTCCCTGCATGGGGGCTGAGGGTGGGGAGCAGGGGGCTGGCCAACCCTAGGCGTGAGAAGCTGTTTCAGTCTGTGGGTGTTCCCCCCAAGTAAAGAGCCAGTTGTTTCTGGATCATAATTTTGCAGGTGTGAGAAATGGGGGTAGGGGGGCAGGGGCAGGAGAAATAGCCTGTGTGTGTCCACCTGGCTTAGCACCTGCATTGGGCAATGCCACCTCCCTTAATGACTGCCCACTGCCCTGGGTCTGCACACCCACATGGCGAGCAACCTTACTTGGGTCGAGAAACTCCTCTGAAACATGCTCTATAAAAGTGCACTAATAAGAGTTATTAAGTCTCTCTTCCAGCCTGGAGAGTTGTTCTCGTCTGTCCATAGAGAGCCGGTGGGTGGCAGGGAACACCAGACTCCCTCTTCCCAGAACATTCAAGAAGCCTTGGCATGCAGCTCAGGCTATGGAAATAAATTGGGGCATCCTTCATACTCCTCCTCATTTAAATGGTGCCTTTCTTTTTCTTCCTTTAAAATTTTAGTCACGAATCACCGAACAATCTAACAGCTGAACATGAGATCATGTTGCACTCACCTAGCTTCACGTCTGGCAATGAGTTCGGGCATGATAAATATTTGTCAAGTGTTGCTGAATTGGCACTAAGATTTAAAGAGACAGCTAAATGAGTAGCAATTGATATTTGCCCTCCAAATTATCCAAACCCTCCTTTACGATTCAGATTCTAGCTGCAGCTCTTTCTCCCTGTGTAATTTCCGACAGGTGACTTAACCCTTCTGAATGCTGAATGCAGTTTCTTCATGTAGGATGGATCCAAACACATCTACTTCGGCGCACCTGGGTGGCTCAGTCGGTTCAATGTCTGACTCTTGGTTTCGGCTTAGGTCACGATCTCAGGGTCGTGAGATGGAGCTCTTCGTTGGGCTCAGCCCTCAGCAAGGAGTCTGCTTGAAGATTCTCTCCCTCTGCCCCTCCCGCCACACGCACACGCACTCTCTCTCAAATAAATGAATAGATCTTAAAAAAATAAATAAATACGTTTCCTTCACAGGCTAGCTGCAGGGATTGATGGGCAAATGCATATAAAGTTTTTGACACAGTGCACGGCACACATCAGACACTAGATACATGAAAATATTATCTACTAATTGCTGAGTGCTTCCTGGTCATCATGTAATTGACACACACTATGTCCTTCATCCCCACAGTAAGACTGTAGTAGCGATTTTCCTTTTATTTTTTATTTTTTATTTTTTTAAGATTTTATTTATTTATTTGAGAGAGAGAGAATGAGAGAGAGAGAGCATGAGAGGGAGGAGGGTCAGAGGGAGAAGCAGACTCCCTGCTGAGCAGGGAGCCCGATGCGGGACTTGATCCCTGGACTCCAGGATCATGACCTGAGCCTAAGGCAGTCGCTTAACCGACTGAGCCACCCAGGCGCCCCGACAGGAAAGGTCTTTTTTTTTTTTTTAAAGATTTTATTTATTTTTATTTGAGAGAGAGAGAATGAGAGAGAGCACATGAGAGGGGGGAGGGTCAGAGGGAGAAGCAGACTCCCTGCTGAGCAGGGAGCCCGATGCGGGACTCGATCCTGGGACTCCAGGATCATGACCTGAGCCGAAGGCAGTCGCTTAACCAACTGAGCCACCCAGGCGCCCAGCGATTTTCCTTTTAGCTCCATTGTGTCAAAGAGAACACAAAGACTCAAAGAGAACAAAAAAACTTGTACAGATCACTTGTGTTGCTGGAGCAAAACCAGGATGAGTCTGTCCATCTTTATGGATCTGAAAATTTTAGTAAGTAGTGTCCTACCTCCTATCCAATTCTTTGCTGCTGGTACCCCTTGCCCCCTGTAGCCATTCTTTGGCCTCACAGGGATACCTGTTGGGTCAATTAGAAATCAGTCCCTTAGTGAAACTTTAAAAAACCCAGCCTCCCTGCTCCGTCACTCAGTGTCCCTCAGGAGTTACAAGAGCTGCACAATGAATTCACACAGAAGTTTCTATATGATTCCTTTTTTTTTTTAACAAGGTGTGGAGTATACTGACAGCCAAACTCCACGATTGGCCAGGGGTTAGTTAACGGCCCCGTAAAACCGAATTGTGACACTTACAACTACTGGTGTTTCTTTTCTTGACGTTTTATGGAGCTGAGAGCGAGGCTTCAGAGGGAGGAAAGGGCCAGCATGGTGGTGGTGGTGGAGGGGGACATTTAGCAAAATAATCATGGCACATTCAGACACCTGGATTTGCCTGGGTTTCAAGACCTTCTCCTTTTGTGTATCGACTCTTCTACCATATTCCTCCCAGTTTTTACATGATCTGATTAGGTATGAATTGTGTGAAATTACAGACTGTAGGGAAAAGCGGTTTCTCCCCTCACAACACTTCCGACACCAAACATGTGGGTTTCCCACACCAAGCCATTCTCCAAGTCTCTGAGGACACCAGCTGGATATCTTATAGTTTAATTCAATCCTGACTCTACCTGGAGATAGCGTGGCCCCCACAGGTTAAGGACTTAGTCCCACAAGCCTGCCCCCTACTTCAGACACCAATCCCAAGTAGGGGGTCCCCAGTTTACCCACACTTCTGTCTGACTTGGCTGCAAATTGGGGGTTCCAAGACCCCCTTCCTGAGGTTGGAGCAATTACTATAAAGGCTCATAGAACTGAAGGAAACATTCTACTTAATATATACTAGTCTACTGTAAAGGATATTAGAAAGGATGCAGGTAAACAGCCAGATGAGGAGGGATGTGGGGTGAGGTCTGAAGGGACCCCAGCACAGGAGCTTCTGTCCCCATGGGGTGGGGGTGTACCACCTTCCCAGTACTGGGATGCATTCACCTCCCAGAAGCCATCTGAACCCTGCTGTTTAGGGTTTTTACGGAGGTTCCATTACATAGACACGATTGATTAAATCATGGCCATTGGTGATGAACAAGATCCCCAGCCCTTCTCCCGTCCCTGGAGGTCAGGGGTGGGCCTGAGATATCCAACCCTCTAATCACACGTTGGGTTCCTGAGGCAACCAAATTCCAACCAGAAGCCATCAGGGGCCTTCAAGCACCAGTCATCTCATGACCATAAACTCAGGTAGGGCTGAATAACAGAAGAGGCTCCTCTCCTCCTTCTCACTAGGAAATTGCAAGGGTTTTAAGAACTCTGTGCCAGGAACCAAGGAGAAGACCAAATATGTATTTCTTTTTTTTTTTTTTTAAAGATTTTATTTATTGGGGTGCCTGGGCTGCTCAGTAATTGAGCATCTACCTTCGGCTCAGGTCATGGTCCTAGGGTCCTGGGATCGAGCCCCACCTCGGGCTCCCTGTTCAGTGGGAGGCCTGCTTCTCCCTCTCCCACTCCCCCTGCTTGTGTTCCCTCTTTCACTGTGTCTCTGTCAAATAAATAAATAAAATATTTAAAAAAAAGATTTTATTTATTTGAGAGAGAGAGAGAAGAAGTGGTGGGGAGGGGCAGAGGGAGAGGGAGAGAGAAGCAGACTCCCCGCTGAGCAGGAAGCAGAGGGGGGGAGGGGGCTTGATCCCAGGCCCCTGGGATCATGACCTGAGCTGAAGGCAGACGCTTAAGCCACTGAGCCACCCAGGCACCCCAAATATGTATTTCTTGTATCACAACATCACTTTGACATTTGACTGTTTTTAAACTACAAAACTGGCAAGTTTATATATAGTTTATGTAATATAGTTTATATAATATTTGCATGGTAGGTTTGCTGGGGGAACAAAAGAGGGCTTCTTTCCTAAAACTACTTCTTTTTTTTATTATTACTGATTTTTTTTTTTTTAAATTTAAGTTCAAGTTAGTTAACATATAGTGCAGTATCGGTTTCAGGAGAATTCAGTGATTCATCACCTCCACACAACACCCAGTGCCCATCACAACACATGTCCTCCCCAATGCCCATACCCCACCCAGCCCATCCCCCACTCCCCTCCAGCAACCGCCGCTTTGTTCTCTACAGTCAAGAGTCGCTTATGGTTTGCCTCCCTCTCTGTTTTTACCTTATTTTATTTTTCCTTCCTTTCCCCAATGTTCATCTGTTCGATTTCTTAAATTCCACATATGAGATCATGTGGTATTTGTCTTTCTCTGATGGACTTATTTCACTTAGCATAACACACTCTAGCTCCATCCACGTCTTGCAAATGGCAAGATTTCATTCTTTTTAATGGCTGAGTAATATTCATTGTATATCTATACCACATCTTCTTTATCCATTCATCAGTCGATGGACATTTGGGCTCTTTCTATAATTTGGCTATTATGGATAATGCTGCTATAAACATTGGGGTGCATGTGCCCCCTTCGAATCAGCATTTTTATCCTTTGGATAAATACCCAGTAGTGCAGTTGCTGGGTCATAGGGTAGTTCTATTTTTAACTTTTTGAGGAACCTCAAAAACTACCTCTAACACCAATGATAAGGAGCTTATAATGGCTCGTGCTGTGTTAAGCATATCACATGCATCTGCTCATATAATGGGTCACATAAACACCCCAATGACCCATAGGGGTCACGTGTTACTAATAACCGCATTTTCCTGAGGTGCAGAGAGGATGAGTTTCTTACCCAAGATCACAGAGCTGTCTGAGCCCAGAGACACTGCTCATAAATACCAGGTACCCTTCACTCTGCCCCCACATCGATCCTGGCTGCATGGCATCTGGCAAATTCGACGTGGGACCTGTCAGGTCCTCTGCTTGCCTGAAAATTTCCCAAGAAAACAGGCTCTGTCTTACTCCTCATCTCTGAATTTCCACAGAGCACCTAACACTTCAGTAGATGTCCATGGGTGCCTGCCTGCTAATCCCATGAGGTTGTACTGAGGGTAGATTGGGAGGCGGTAAGTGTGGGCAAGAGAACAAAGATAACCATTGGTCTTGGTACATACAGTGCTCAGATATTTGAACAGAGCTCTAAATTATCTTCATTGCTTGCCTGCTGGCAATATACCTGTCTGAGACCTGTCCCTTTCTGCAGAGAGGCTGTCTCTCAGAGTGGCTATTTGCTCATTTGAAGGAAAAAGAGGTTGGGGTTAAGCATTCCTCCTGGAGGAGTTAATGCAAGGGGCCGATGGCAATACTTTATATTAAGCTAAATGAGAATCCCATATAAAACAGAGCAGTGAGGGCACCTGGGTGGCTCAGATGGTTAAGCGTCTGCCTTCGGCTCAGGTCATGATCCCAGGGTCCTGGGATCGAGTCCCACATCGGGCTCCCTGCTCCTTGGGAGCCTGCTTCTCCCTCTGCCTCTCTCTCTCTCTCTGTCTCTCATGAATAAATAAATAAAATCTTTAAAAAAAAATAAAAAAATAAAACAGAGCAGTGAGCCAATACAGACTCAATTTTCACATATTCTTACCATTTTGTACATTCCTCTTATTTAAATATTCCAGGTTGTTTACAGTGTCTGGTGTGCAGCCTGTATTTAAACACAAATATTTGAGAAATGATGGGACATTTCTGTAAGAAGGTATTTTTTCATGTCAGATCGATTGTTTCAAAAAAGCATAATGGGGGTCAATTCATTTCACAGACTCATACAATAAATACTTAATGAGCACCTGCTTGTGCCAGGCACGTAAGCGCTAAAAATATAGTAGGAAGCAAAAAGGCAGATAGCCCTACCCTCATGGAGCCAACCGCCAAAGCCACGCACATTTGGGCAAATCTCGAACTCGCAGTCATGGTTTACTAAATTTATGCTGGGTTTCTTCCTGTTTAGCCCAGGATGATGCTCCCTGACCACTTGGAAAATCTGATGAAACGGAATTTTGGAGATTGCTGTCCTGGGAAACAAGAAGGCGGATGGGCAGGTCGGGGGGAGGGGGCTGCCTCTTCTCTCTCCCATCGTGATGTTTGTTTTTAGCTTTTTTACCTTACAGATGTTACTTTACTAAAATAAAAACATTTACAGACTCTGGAGTAGGTTGCCTGCTCTCCAATCTCAATCTGTCACTTTCCAGCTCTAGGATCTTGAGAAAGAAATGTCCTTCCCTACACTCGGTTTCTAAATCTATAAAATGGGGCTAAATAAGGATCTCTCTGAAAAGGCTAATGTGACATTTAAGTGAAATACTGCACATAAAATGCTTTACATGGTATCAGCATATGGTGAGCCCCCAGGAAATATTATGTTATGAGTCCTGTCCTTCAAGTACCGGCTGAATTATCCGTCCCTTGACTTCTCTGCCCACCTCAATCCCAAGTCCATCCCCACCAATATCCTGAGTATGTAGTCATTAGCTTAAGGTCTGCTTTTCAATGAAACTGAAGACCCTGGGACAGAAGAGATCAGGTCTGTTGATGTCCTGCCCTAATTTCCAGGCTCCAGGGAAGGTATATCCTTTCCAAGACTGGGATAGCTGAGGCTTAGGTGGGTGGGACTGGTTCACCAAAGAAAGAGACCAGATTCAAAGTTGGAGTGACCAGTCGTCCTGCTTTGCCAGAGACTGAGTTTTCCTGCCTGCTGAATTCCCTGTGCTACAAGCAGAAGAGTTGTCGGCCAACCGGGACAAATAGGCCAAACCTACATAGGATCTGACACCAGGGACTAGAACCCCACACTTTGCTGTGGTCTAGAGATGCTGTTATCTGGACAACTAAAAAAAAAAAAAAATGTTGACTTTGCCTTAGCCAGAGAATTGGAACTTACACTGGATCTTAAGGGGACACGTTGAGAAAACAGAAGCCGAGTAGAAAAATGGTAAGCATTTCCCAAGGAACAGTGTGGCCCTGGCTGCTTCTGAAACTCCAAGCCAGGTTTCAGCCAAAAGGCATAAGGATGAGTGAACTCATGTGTGGGAAGGGCTTTGATGTTCTTGGAGCCAAGGTCCTTAGGAAAGCCAACTTGGCTGGGTACCACCATATATCCTGACTTCTTTATTATGTTATTTATGATCTCTCTGCTGAGATTATGATCCTTGGCAAACACAGGAAGGACCAGGTGTTTGCTTATATTGGAATAGTCTTTTGTAGCCCAGATTTGGAGCAGAGGTAAACAAATTCAAACCATAAAGGAAAGTCTGAAAGAGAAAAACAAACCAAACAGGTAAACAATAATTCTGACAACAGAAACTCCATCCCAAAGAGAGGATCTCTATTGACATATAGGTGTATATTATTCCAGAATTCTGTTCTGTCCTTTCTCCCTCCCCCTGCCTCTCTCTCTCTGTCTCTGTCTCTCTCCACACCCCCCTCTTTTATCCTCTCTCTTCGCTACAGTCTCAAATTTAAATGATCACATAGTATTTCATTGAAGAGAAGGTAGGCCATCACTAATTTAATTGGTCCTCTCTGTTGGTTTTTAGATTGTTTCGAATTTTTCTCTGTTACAAAAAAAATGCAATGATGAACGTTTTTGCATATAACATTACCCTTAACTTGCAAAATCATCCTCTTGGGAGAATTGAGCAGATAAGTTGTTGGCTTGCCCACTGTCTTCTAAGAGAGATTTGTCTCAATGTGTATACCCACTATTGATGTTTGAATATGCTCATTTCTTTATACTTTTTTTAAAGATTTTATTTATTTATTTGAGAGAGAGAATGAGAGAGAGAGAGCATGAGGAGGGGAGGGTCAGAGGGAGAAGCAGACTCCTCGCTGAGCAAGGAGCCCGATGCGGGACTCGATCCTGGGACTCCAGGATCATGACCTGAGCCGAAGGCAGTCGCTTAACCAACTGAGCCACCCAGGCGCCCTTCTTTATACTTTTAACATCACTAAGCTGTGAAAAAATATTTCAACCTTTGCCATTTGAAAAGGCAACCTATTAAATCTCTTTGTTGTTCCCCTTTGGGAACCCGAGTTTCTGACTTGTGAGTTCGCTCAAGACTTTGTAGGTGGTCAAATGGAATGTATGTGCTCTATTCATCTTAAACATCCTCTTGGTATGCTTTAAATTCAAGAGAGCCAGATTTTGTGCCTGTTTTATTTTGTGTCACCTCAAAACAGTCCTTTCTTTTTAGGGTCTTAATTTACTCATCTCTATAATGAAAGATTTAGACTAGATTATCACTACAGTCCTATTACTCTATATGCAGTGGGTTTGTTCTCTCTTGAAGTTCATGACTGGCAATTGTCTGGAAATTGGTTGGGACTGACCTGGGAAGAAGTCTATTTGCATGGCAGATGGATGAGGTATGGTAGTCAGGACATTAATGAAGTCAATTAGACAACAGAGGAGAAGATGCATTTGCTCAGGTGCCTAACCAGGAGGTGTGACCGGAAGCAGGTATGTCTCAGGTTCAATCAAAATCACAAAGTGATTACCACCATCCCTCTCTGCCCATTGGTTTTTAGGTCTAGCCAGATTTCAATGCACAACTTGTCTACCACCTGCTTCTGTCATCAGAGAGAGGTTCCTAGTTGAAAAAAATCCCAGGAGAGGGCTTTAATTTGTTAGCCAAGCTTGGGTCTAGCGTCCATCTCTGAAGGACTAGAAAATGATGGCACCATGATCAGCTCATCCTGTAACAGATGTTGTATTGGTGAGCTATTACTACAGTCATGCTGTGTAATGAGCTGTCCCCAAACTCAGGGATGCAAGTATCATACTATCAGCGCGTAGGAATGGCTCTCTCCCCATATCCTTATGAACAGTGAGTATTATCACCTTTATCCTTGTTCACGTAAGTGGGGAAAATTTCACTGCTATCCTAATGAAAACTTCTTTGTTTATTCTTGATGCTAATCTTCAGTTTGTATCAAGAGTCACTCATATACCTCTTTCAGTTGATTGTATATTCATGGTGTGCGAAACAACAATCATTTATTCTCACAGATTATCATTCAAAAGAGTCTTGTTTGGGTGGTTCTGCTCAGGTTCAGTGAGGGTGGCACGTTCCACCTTCCTGGGGACAGAACTTAGGATCCTTTCAGATCTCATCCTACGTATCTCTTCAACTGGCTGTCCGTCTGTATCTTTTATCACATCCTTTATGATAGAATAAACTGGTATGCATAAGTCAATGTTTTTCTGAGGTCTATGAGTTGTGCTAGCAAATGTGGAATCCAAGCAGGGGCTTCACAGGAACCTCCGACGTGTAACCAAATTGGACAGAAGTTGCAGGTGACCTGGGGATCTATTACTTGCAATTGGCATCTCAAGTTTTTTTTTGGGGGGGGTGCAGTCTCATGGGACTGGGCCCTTAACCAGTGGGGTTAGTTTCATTTAGCGTCCATATTGAATTGTAGGACACCAAGACGTGCCTAGGGTGGGGAAACCCCCCCCACATCTGGTGTGAGCAGTGTTGTGAGTGTGGTCGTGGTGTGAAAGTCAAAGAAAACAGACTCATGTGTGGGTGTGTGGGTGTGTCCTAATCTCTTTTTCTTATAAGGACACCAATCGTATTGGACGAGGGCTCACCCTAGTGACCTCATTTTCACTTAATCCCCTCTTTAGAGATATTATCTCCAAATCCAGTCACATGCTGAGATACTGGGGCTTAGGACTTGAACCCATGAATTTTGGGAGACACAGTTCAGCCCATAGCACCAGGCTTGCTCAAGGCCCCTGGTGGCAGAAATAGAGTAGAGAGTGAGTAACAGGCTCACCTGCTCACCTTCCACCAGTCTTGGTCCCCCGTAACCCACAGTGGTCCCAACAAAAAACAAGTGCTCCTTTTTCCTCTGTGCATTTCACCCAACAGCACCTGCGGCCCACGCAGGCAGATTTCCAAGCTTTTAAATCTTTTCAAAAATCACTTTATCATTTATTTTATTTATTTATTTATTTATTTTTTAGGTACTCTCTACACCCAAGGTGGGGCTCAAACTTTCAACCCCAAGATCAAGAGTAACACGCTCCACCGACTGAGCCAGCCAGGTTCCCCTATCATTTATTTTATTATTATAAAATTAAATAATATTTGTTACACAATAGAATAATTAGGTCAAAATCTGTCATGTGGCATGTACCCTCCCCTCTACCCTGCAATATGCCACCATCAGGGTTTGATGGCTCTGTCCCCAGACTGTCTATGTGCCTAACAATCCACAGGCCACGAAACAGTGTCATGTGGAGATGAGGAGCTCAGGCAGGGCAGTCGGGTCTCTCTTGGGCCCTCCTACGGGCTCTCCCCACTTGAGCAAGATAATTGACAAATCCGCGTCACTGTGCCTCAGTTTCCTAACTGCCTTGCAGGATCATCTTGAGAATTAGACGAGCTGGCAGATCCAAAGTGTCCCAAGTAGTGCCTGGTCCAGGCTAAATACCCAAGTAACATGGGGCAGCCACGGGGTTCTTGACCTTCAGGAAAGAGCTAGCTGCTTGGCTGTGAGAAGAGCAGGTAACTGGCAGCCTCTACCTGCAACACCTGTGGGGGCTGCTGGAGCTTCTGGGCTGAGGACACACTCTTCCCAGGAAGCCCCCCAGCCAGTGAAGGAGCGTGGCAGGCGTCCTAGGGTGTAGCCCCTGTGACCCAGCGTGGGACTCTCTAGCCGGCCTTCTTTGCTCTAGAGCTCCCCATTGGGTTGGCCGAGGCCCCCTTGGATCTGCATTGCCGGGCTCTGAGGTTTTCCCACTGCCTCAGCTTCCTCTTCCTCCCATCTTTCCCATCACTGCTGAGCCCTTCCCTTCCCGATACTGCCCCTCGCCTTCCCCCGTCCCAGATGTCACCCTCCCCAACACGTGCTGTTTCTTGTCTTTTTGATAACAGCCATTCTAACAGGTGTGGGGTGATACTGCCTTTTGGTTTTGATTTGCATTTCCCTGGTGGCTGGTGATGTCGGCCACCTTCTCCCACGTGCCTTGGATGCTGTGGTAGGTTTTGACATTTGCCTGAATCCGTTCAGACATTTGCAAGGCAACTGTGACCAAAGGAATCCGGCCTTCCAGCACGTGTCTAATGATGTGACTTGATGCGACAATCTCCATTTCTAGTCTTGCACGAAGCCACTCTTAATCTTTTCCTCTGGGCTGCTCCGCAATCTGAAAGAATTATGAAGAAATCTGGCAGAGGAACAGTGTCTACTTAATCTGATATACAATCACAATAAATTAACACCTTCACTTACCTGAAGTCACACATAGCCTTCTAGTAACCTCTCTCTGGGGCCACCATCTGGGCGTGTTACTCAGATCTTCCTTTGTCTTTGCATGACCTCTCCCCTCAATGTCTCTGAGCCTCTGTGTCCAAAGTTCCTTCTTAGAAGAACGCCCATCATTGGATTTAGGCTCCACCCTAATTCAATCGGACCCCAAGGTAACTTGCTGCCAGCTGCGGAGATCCTATTTCCAATTAAGGTCACCTTCAGGTTCAGGGTTGGACATGAATTTTTGGAGGACCCTATTCAACTCAGTATGGTAGCCATCAAAATGATGCTGAAAAAAACGTCCACAATTCATTCAGTGAAACAACCAGGCTATAAAACACACACTATAATTTTTGTAAAAAAAGAAGAAAAAATTGCAGGTGTGGATAAGCACGTTGCCTGCTCTATTTCTGCCAACCTCGGATTCCTGTGCTTCTAACCCAAGGAAGACCTTCAGGAGACAATAGCAAGTGCAGGGTCTTCTTAGAGTCCTCAAGAAAAAATGGTAGGAAGTCCTTCGGTACCCACGGACGATGTAACTGAGAAATCGTTGATTCTGATAGGGAAAGCCTGGGTCTATTCAGAGTAGACAGCTAAGTGAAAATTCCAAGGGCAGGGGGAGGCAGGACAAATGACAGAAATTTTGATGGATAGTTTAAAAAAAAAAAAAAAAAGGCTGAGGCAGGAAGCTATTTAAGCAACTCTGGAAGGTGGAAGCCGGGGTGGGAGACAAGGACGGGACCTCGAACATGGTCCCTGCATCGTTGGCCTGAGGCCATCCCTGGAAGGCTGAACTGCCTAATTTTGGGGGCTTCCCCTCCCTCCATGTCAAGCCCAGCTGGGCTGCATTAACAGGAGCCTTCAGGCGGGGCTGCCAAGGTGCTGTCACTTTGGGGTTCCCCAGTGGCAAAAGGGGAGATTCCTGAGCACACTGAATGCCTCCAGGGGAGGGCACAGGAGAAGCACACGGTCCTGGCAGAGGTGCTGAGTTTTAAACCCAAATTGTGTTTCCACCTCGGCCTTAGCAAACAAGCCGGCTTCTCTTCTGAAAGACTCACACATGCCCACACTTGCACACTCAGACCCACGGAGCCTGCGGGAGCCTTGTGGGCTCCACCCCACACAAGGGGCCCTTCTGGGCCAGTGCATGGGGGTTCCAGGCCCTGTGGAGCCATTGGCTAATTATCCCCATGGGCAAATTACTTCAACCCTCTGTGTTCTGGTTTCTTCACCCGTGAAATGGCAAGATAGGATTATCTTCCCTAGCAGGTTTTACTAGACATTGTTGGCCAAGAGTATGAATTATTTTAAGTCGCTCCTGTGCGTTTAGCAAAGTCGGTCTTTACGCAAATGTGTGGCAAGAACCAAATCATTGGGATTTAGGGGAAAGGGACTCTGGCTGACCATCTGGAGGTGTGAAACGAGGCTGCTACCCACTCGCTGTTCGCCCTGAGCAAGTCATCACGGTCTCCAGGCTTGAGCTCATCCTTGCCAACCGTCTCTGGCCGTGACCTGCAGTGTCCCCACTGGGCTCTGCAGTGCTCACTCCAGAAGGGACGGGAGTGGGGAAGAAGTCATCTCTCTCCAGACTCTAAAACAGCTCTGTTTTTCAAAAGGCTTAAAGATGATCGTAGATTCACCTCCAGTTGCAAGAAAGAACACAGAGAGATGCCATATCCCTCTGCCCAGTTTCCCACAGTGATGCCATCTTGCACAATGACAGGACCCTAATCCCTG
The DNA here is from genome assembly GCF_054177405.1 of Leptonychotes weddellii. NCBI lineage: Eukaryota > Metazoa > Chordata > Mammalia > Carnivora > Phocidae > Leptonychotes > Leptonychotes weddellii. The sequence goes on from NC_138381.1 coordinate 71,731,335, forward strand.
GCAACACTGATCTGTTCTCCATCTCTATTATGTTGTCATTTCAGGAACATGACATCAGTGGACTCGTGCTGAATGGAACCTTCTGAGGTGGGCCTTTTTTTTTATCAGACAAATTAGATTTTATTTTATTTATTTTTATTATTATTATTATTATTTTTGACTTTTTTATTGTTACGTGAATCACCATACATTACAACATTAGTTTTTGATGTAGTGTTCCATGATTCATTGTTTGTGCATAACACCCAGCGCTCCATGCAGAACGTGCCCTCCTTAATACCCATCACCAGGCTAACCCATCCTCCCACCCCCCTCCCCTCTAGAACCCTCAGTTTGTTTTTCAGAGTCCATCGTCTCTCATGGTTCGTCTCCCCCTCCGATTTCCCCCCCTTCATTCTTCCCCTCCTGCTATCTTCTTCTTTTTTTTTTTTTTCTTAACATATATTGCATTATTTGTTTCAGAGGTACAGGTCTGTGATTCAACAGTCTTGCACAATTCACAGCACTCACCATAGCACATACCCTCCCCAGT